>NC_056731.1:825719471-825919471 GCF_019279795.1 Protopterus annectens | reverse complement strand
CAGTGGTGACTACGGTAGGATGCCCCTGTGGCTTAATTTTGCGATTTTGTTGTAGCAGGTCTCTAGCTTGTTTAGATCACATTGCCTTAGGTTGGTATATACTGGAGAGGCATAAAGTAGGGTGGAGATAAGGTGGGAATTTGCTATTGAAATCTTTGCTGCTTTGGTGAGAAATTGTTTATTTCTGTATAATGCTCCTAGTTTTTGTGGACTTTTATGGTCATGGATATGTGAATGTCAAATTTTAGTTTATTGTCTATTTCCACTCCTAGCAATTTGGTGTGTTCAGTTGGGTATATAGTGGTGTTGTCTTTTGCTGTGTTGTTAAAGTGAGAGTTGTTTTGAGTATGTTTGGTGGGTTGGAAGATGAGTAGTTTAGTTTTGTTTGGCTTAAGTATTAATTGGGCATCGGATAACCATGTTTCAACAGAGGAAAAGGCTTCCTGTGTGACTTTTTGCAGTTTGGGTAGGGACTGGGCTGAGCAGATGATGGTAGAGTCATCTGCGTATTGGATGAGTGTGCCATGTTTGGTGGCAGAGGCTAGATTATTGGTGTAAACAGAGAAAAGTAGGGGTCCAAGGATGGATCCTTGGGGAACCCCTATGGAGATAGGTAGTTGGGGAGATATGTCATTCTGCCATACAATGGATTGTTGGCGGTCAGACAGGTAACTCTGAAACCAGTTGGTGACTGATTGTGAGAAGGATAGGTTATTGAGGACAGAGATAAGTTGTTTGTGTGGGACCATGTCAAATGCTTTAGATAGGTCTAGGAAAGTAGCAGAGGAGAGATAGCCATTGTTTTTATGCTGAAGGATAGTGTTTGTAAAGGAGAGTAAGGCAGTGGTGGTGCTATGGTTTTGTCGGAAACCATGCTGAGTACTGGAAAGGAGGTTGTTAGTAAGGAGGTAGTGTGAGACCTGAGAATGCATGCATCTCTCTAGTATTTTGGAGAGTGGAGAGAGAATAACTATGGGGCGGTAATTGGTTAGTTCTGCAGAGGGTCCGCCTTTGTGGAGGGGAATTATATGTGAGACTTTCCATAATGTGGGAACGTAACTTTCTGACAGAGATTGGTTAATCAAGATGGATACTGGGTAGGCCAGAGCATCAGCTGCGATTTGTAGTTATTCACTTGGGAGGTTGTCTGCTGCCAATTTGGTGGGTTTAAGTTTAGTTAAGAGTTTTTTTATGTTGGAGGTAGGTACAGGAGAAAAAGAGAAGGCAGTGGGGAGATTACTAGTTGAAGGTGTGGGTTGGAGGGGAGGGGGGGTTGTGTTGTTTAGCTAGTGATAGTATGGTTTGGGTGAAGTGTGTGTTGAATGAGGTAGCAATATTTTCTGAGGAGTGAGGGATGTTAGGAGGAGGGGTACTGACTTTACCTGGGTGGAGGATGGAGTTTATGGAGGACCAGAATTGTTTGGGGCTGTGTTGTGAGGAGTCTAGGGCAGACTGGTAGTATTGGAATTTGTCCCGTTTTATTAGCTTTTTGACTCTATTGCGTAGTTCTAGGAATTTCTGTCTAGCTGCTGGGGTTTTGGTTTTGCGCCAGTGCTCCCAGGCTTTATCCCTGTTTTTCATTTCTGACTTAGTGGTTTTCTGTAGCCATGGGGAGGGTTGTGCTTTGGTTCTGGAAAATCTTATGGGGGCATGGTAATTAAGGATGTTCAGGAAGGTAGTATTAAAAGATTCAACTGTGTCATCTAGACTGAGGTACTTTAGAGCATGCCAGTTACATTCTTTGAGGGATGAGATGAATGTGAGTGGGTTAAAGTTTATTTTTACGATTTGACGATAGACGACAGGTTTAGCTTGGTACAGGTATTTTTGAGTAGGAATGTTGGGGGTGATCACTGAGGCTATCTGATAAGCAGCCTGTTATATATGACTGGGGTTCTTACTGACTAGTATCCAATCCAGGGTAGAGTGCTTGCTGGAGTTTTTATTTATCCTTGTTGGTGACTGAACTAGTTGGGTGAAGCCATGAAGGTGTACATGATGGGTTGGATTGTTGCCAGAACAGGATTGCCAGTCAATATTGAAATCACCTAAGATGATAGTTTCTTGGGGGAGATGGTGGGTAGACCAGCTGAGGAGGTTTTCTAGTGGAGGGATGTTTTGGCCAGGTGGGAAGTAGCATCCAATTATGTTGATGGTTTTGTTTCGGTTAATTTTGAGGTTGGTATATATTATTTCTTCATTGCCTATTTGTGGTGCTGATGATTTTAAGATCTGGATGTTTAGATGTTGTTTAAATATTATAGCTACACCACCTCCTTTTTTGTTTAGCCGGTCTACTCTTAGTATGCCGTAACCTGTAGGGAGTATTTGCTCACAAATGTAAATGTATTTTCATTACATGACTTCTTTACCATTAGAAACAAATCATTTTAATGTGGAAGAAATGAAGATTGTAAGCAAATAATTTTATGAGCTGTTAAAAAATGCATTCTAGTACTTTGATTCAGCATTTAAGCAGACAGCATCAATATCTTATTATAGAAAACATTATTTCTTTCTGACAAATATTTTATTATTTATTGGTTGATTGATTGATTGATTGATTGATTGATTGATTGATTGATTGATTGATTGATTGAATGTTTAGGTTTTTAACTGAGTGGGTGGATTAATCAACAGTAGACCTTTTTCAGTCACAACCCAGCTCCAAGGCATATAAGGGTAATGCGTAACAAACCAAAATACAGGCATAGTAAAGCACTATGAATATTATCTAAATGGATTGTGCAGGAAACAATATTAATGTTGAAAATGGTTTACTATCAAAATGTTGACAATGATTCCACGAGTGATGACTTACGGAAACAAAAATGCCAAAAATGGCAACATCGAACAGTCACAAGTATAACACCTTCAAAACACCAACTGTTTGATGTCGGCATTGTCGACATTATCGAAACGTACCTTGACTTCCGGTGACTGTCTACTCTTGTTTTGCAGGAGGCATGCCCCCCTGAGCCCCCATATGTGTGGTACTCCCCCCTCACCCCCTGCTAATTATATATTACAACTCCGAGATCGCACTACAGTGAGGAAAAGGGCAAAGTTCCCAATCCCCACTGTAGTGCGATCTACAGTCGAAATGTCAATCTCACAACAGCGAATGCACACTAACATTCATGGTTGCGGGTTTGACATATCTCGAATCGCCGTTATGATAACTTTGAAAACTGCAACGGCATTCAAGATTTTGATTGTAAACCATCAAAAACTGTATGCTATGAAACTTAGTACAATACAATATCTCCAAAAATTATGTCATATCCATAAGAAAATTAAAATAAGATCCTATAACAAATACCATTGAACTAATTTTGTTTCTAGTCAGTCATTAGAATCCAATGACCAAAAACTCCTGCCTGTCCACAAACTTATCACATCTGATGGGCATTGTCTGTACTTGTACCATGTTGCTAAGGACCAGGATTCCTTATCTTTATCCATTGGGTCAATACCCTCTTTCCCATCCTTCAAAACCATTCTGGAAGACTTCCTAACCAAAAGCTGGCTCTGTTCTTGCTAAACGCCAGGCAAAACTATATTCATAAATGTGGACAAATGCCTATTCACACTTTATATCTCCTTACTCTCCCTTCTTCACTCACTTTATTACTTCTATTAGTTTATTTCCCCCCTGGCTTTCTCTCTAAATATAGCATAAGCCTGCTTTTCTCTCACTTTGCACTGCAATTCCTGTTTGTATTACAGTACCTTATCTTTAATTTCTCTATAAACTGGCTAAAAGTTCTCTAACTATTAAAGCATTGTTATATAACTTGTATCGACTCTTATCCTATGTTTTCATATTATGTCTAATTTCATATAATTATGTAAACAGTATTTTTTGTATTATTTTTAAAAACTTTACATTTATTACATGCACTCCTAGTTATACACTCACCAGACATTTTCTGCCTAACAGAAACCTGGCTTAAACCCTCTATCCCTGACAATTAAATATTACCACGCCACTACAATATAATAAGACAAGACTGTAAAGGGAAAAAAGGAGGTGGAGTAGCCATCCTACATAAATCCTCTCTAGAGTTATCCACTATTAGCACCCCACTTGTCCTAACAACTACCAACACTGAAACTATAATCTCAAGAATTCAACTTAACAAAAACAAATCAATAAACATAGTATGTAGTTATATTCCTCCAGGCAATAACATTAAAACCTTAGAAACCACACTCCAATGGTTATCCTCAAACCACCCCCAAGTAACAATAGTACTTGGAGACTTCAACATTGATTGGACAACTTATTCAGCACACATCCCAACCACCCATATTAACTTACATGGTTTCTCACAAACTATTACAACCCCCACCAGAATCAACAAATCTAACAAAAAGGAAAGCATTATAGACTGGATCTTAATAAATAACAAACCCCAGCTCTACAAAGCAGGCACCCTACCTGAGGATATGAGTGACCACCTCCTAACCTACATACTTAGAAAAAGAGACAACTTGCCCCTCCACACCACCTTTAAAACCCCCAGGTACACAAAGAACTTTAACCTAAATAGTTTCCAGTCTGAGCTAGGCCCATGTAAATGGGCCAATCTTAAAACTCTACCCTTTGACCAAGCAGTTTCAGAATTCAACACTACATTCCTAGCCATCTTAGACAAGTATGCTCCCACACGCAGTATCAGAACCAAAAACAAAATAGCACTATGGTTAACCAATACTACCAGACAAAAAATTACTAACAGAAATAGAGCATGGTCCTCATGGAAAGCTACCAAATCCCCACAAGCCCACATAACATACAAGCAGTCAAGAAATGAAGCCAAAAGATCTACACTATTAGATAAGCAAAACTAATTTTGCAATTTACAACAAAAGCACCAAAATCAGTCTCAAAAATTCTGGTCAGGTCTGAATAAGCTGCTCAACCCAGGTAAATCTTCTACCCCAACCCCCTCATCTACCATACAACTACCCTCTGATTCAGTAGCTAAT
Source organism: Protopterus annectens (assembly GCF_019279795.1). Taxonomy (NCBI): domain Eukaryota; kingdom Metazoa; phylum Chordata; order Ceratodontiformes; family Protopteridae; genus Protopterus; species Protopterus annectens. The sequence goes on along the minus strand of NC_056731.1, from coordinate 825,914,476 downwards.
ACCTTTAACACTTTTTTCACTGAAACCATCAAGTCCCTAGCTAATAATCTATCTCCCTCCTCTTCATCTACCATCCCACCTACTCATACATACCCCCCACCCTTAAAATTTGAGCCTATCCCCACTGACTATATCAAATCTTTACTCAAGAAATTAAAACCTACCACCCTTGCAGCCGACCTACTTCCCGCAGAATTTCTACAAAAGGCTGCTAAAGAAATAGCTTACCCTATCTCCATCGTAATCAATCGTACAATCCAAGAATCCTATATCCCCTCCATTTGGAAAATCGCTCACATTCTTCCACTTCATAAGGGAGGTAACTCCACAGAACTCTCTAACTACAGACCTATCGCAATACTATCTCCCCTAGCCAAAATAATGGAAAAATGCATACAGAAGCAACTATTAGCCCACCTTACTCACCATTCTCTCCTAACCTCATCCCAGCATGGTTTCAGACCAGCCCACAGTACAACCACTGCCCTTCTCACCTTACTCACCATTCTCTCCTAACCTCATCACAGCATGGTTTCAGACCAGCCCACAGTGCAACCACTGCCCTTCTCTCCTTCTCTCACACAATAAATCACAACCGTAATCAAAACATGCTCTCCTCTGCCCTCTTCCTCGATCTATCAAAAGCATTCGACATGGTAAATCACAACTTACTCTTAGACTCTCTAAAATCACTGTCCATAGATAACCCAGTATGTAACTGGTTCCACTCATACCTGAAAGATCAACAACAAGCTGTCTTGTGGAAAGATAAACTATCCCCCCTTCTACCTGTCACCCTTGGAGTACCCAAGATTCTATTCTGGGTCCCCTTCTTTTCTCTATATTCATTAATGATCTGCCCAAAGTCATACCACAGGCAACTACCATACAGTACGCAGATGATTCTACTCTAATCTGCACTGCCTCTACTCCCACAGAATTACAATTCATAACCCAGACTACCTATAACAAAGTAGAGAACTGGCTTAATAATCATCTTCTTCTATTGAAGTAATTGAACCCAAACAAAACCAAACTACTACTTTTCACCCCCACCCATAAGCTAACACCACCAATAATTACAGTATCTTCAAACAATGGCACCATAATATCTCCTGAACCAAACACTAAACTACTAGGTATAATTATTGACAACAATCTGAATTATAATGCCCATATAGACAAAACCATAAAAACAGTAAATAAAAAAATAGGCTCCATGTACAGGATAAAGAAATTTCTAACCCCAACTGCCAGAACCTCAATAGCCTGCACACATCTTCTATCTTCTCTTCTATATGCCTCCCCCATCCTCACTAATCTATCTAAAGCAAACCTCAACAAAATCACCAGCTGCTATAACAATATAGCTAGATTTGCCACAGGCTCCACATACAGAACCCACCATTGTCATAATCTTCACAAATTAGGCTGGCTAGAACTTCCCAATCAAATATATTATAACCAACTCATAGTTGTACATAAAATCCTCTACCAACCTACCAGTACCCCTAGTCTAGCTAAACGTATTACTCCCTATAACAACCTAACATCCCTACGCTCATCCAGCAGAGTGCTAGTACAAACAACCAAAGCCTACAACTCAGCTGGAGATTCATTGTTTTCCAACTCTGCTGGAAAAAAATGGAACCCCCTGCCTCCAGAAGTAACCACTAATAGTTCCTTCCCTCAATTCAAAATTTCCCTGAAAACACACATGCACAAAGTCTGGCTATGTCCATGCCTAAACCCCAACTAACTAAATAAAGTAGACTGAGATAATCAAACTATACTCATGCTCATATCTTAACCCCGGCTATCCTAAAAACACCCCAAATTATACATTTTAGCCCAAACTTAGCTCTCGATTGTGGTTTCCCTTTTCTCCTTCTTAGGTGACTACTCTGCCTCACACTATTTATAATTTCCTCCAATCTATACTTCCATCTCTAGTTCATCTTCCTCACTCTCTAACTGAAAATTCTTATCCTTCAGACACACCTCTCTAAAACTGGTTTTCCCTGTATATTTACTGCCTAAGCAATGCTTTTATCTCCTATCTATTTATAACTTATATATAACTTTTGTCCTTGCCCAATTGTTAACCTCATAGAGATCCTTGTAACCTGCACTTTTTAAGTAGTATAAATAGAGTCATTGTTAAATTTTAGATATGCTATTACCTCCATTTTTATTGTTACTAAATTTTTCATAACTTGGAGCTTTTCTCCCCGGGCCTCCGCTGTAAATGGATCAGATTTTTCCCGGTTAACAAATGTAAAATAAATAATAAATAAATAAAAATAAATTATTCTTAAAATGTTTTGTAATACTTTGGAGCTTTTCTCCCTGGGTCTCCACTGAAAATGAGCTCCTTCCCAGTGTGAGTGATAACCAAATAGACTTCTGACTCAGATATCTTAAGTTACTTTTAAAACAGATAAAATATATTGGAGATGTAAAACTTTAACAAATCAGTGGACATTTTAATCTCTGATTGGAACCATGTCTACAAGGACTGTAGCGTGTGCGTGCATGTGTGTGAGCGTGTGTGTGTGTGTGTGTGTGTGTGTGTGTGTGTGTGTGTGTGTGTGTGTGTGTGTGTGTGTGTGTGTGTGTGTGTGTGTGTGTGTGTGTGTGTGTGTGTGTGAGAGAGAGAGAGAGAGAGAGAGAGACTGCTTGACTAGCCTGGGCAAAACCTGTTAAGGAGCACAATCGTCACATGCATCAGTATGGGTAAGGATACTGATGCTTCATAAATACATGAACTGAAAGTACTAAGAAATCCAAGTAAATAGGTTTACAGTGACAAAGGCACAGTATCCAAGTGTTTTATTCTGTTTTTGGAGATACACATATTTTTATTAAGAAGGAGAGGAACTGTACAAGAAGTTTACGATGGCAGTTTTACATCTGAATTTTCTGATTCTGCCTTGGATTATCTCATTGAACTGTAAAATATTACTGGAGTCACAAGAAATTGAGATTGTTATTTGATTTTTTTTTAAACTTACTATTTTTGGACTTCAATCTATAATTATTATGGCAGCAGTTTTTATCCAGTATTCAAGAGTCATAATGTTCTCTGGAAGACATTCTGCAGTACCTGTACATAAAAATTAAAGAGGCCTTGCATAGATTATGTGCAGTCGTATTGCATGCTCTGTGGTTTGTCATTTGAAAAGCTCTACACACTCTTTTAATTGAGACTTGTAACTAGGCAAAAATGGTTACTTGCAAGTTGTTCGAGAAATCTTTCATGGCTGCTTGCTCAAGTTTCATTTGATTCAGATGAGTTCCTTGGTTCTAGCCCTCAGCCCCTTCGTTTCTGAGATTACATGAGAAAACTCATACAAAAAGGGAAAATGACGTATTTTTCATTGCCCCCCCCCCCCCAAAAAAACAAAGGGAAAAAAACAAAACTATAATGCAGGAATACTTGGATTTGGAATAAAAGTTTCCTTAAGCAGTTTTGATAGGAATATTCAGTCTACTCTATTAATTATGCTAATACTCACATGAATGAAAGTAAACACATATGGTTTCTCTTCCTAAGCAGTCTATATGCTACTGTTAATGAAAATATCATAATATTTATTTGCAAATTCATAAATCATGGTAAAAGAAAAAAATATTTAGACTACATACCTCTGTTTTTAATAACTGTTATCCTCAAGGTCTTCTCTAAGTGTACTGTTTTCCTGTTCTAGTTCAGCTTTAAATTATGGCATTTTTTATCACATAGTAGGCCGCCTGATTTATGGGAAATGTTTTTTTTCAATAAAGTCAGTCTGATACAACGGACCCATAACTCCTGTAACACTACACCAAGTATCCCTCTAAAAATATAAAGGTTCTCTCAGATTTAAAAAAAAAAAAACTCTTTCCTCAGAAAGAGTTCATATATATATATATATATATATATATATATATATATATATATATATATATATATATATATATGTTCATAGGTTCATAGGTAGGTACTAGGCTATCTGCCCGAAGGCATTTATAAGCATAGCCAGAATGTGTTGGCTTTCACTGCCCCCTTAGATTAGTTCCCTGTGCCTCTGTCCAGCAGAGCCATTGAAGTGATTCCTGGGGTAAACTTTCTGTTTCCTATCCACTCGTCAAGGTTTCTCTTATAGACGGTTAGTGAGGAGCTCTGCCTAATGTAGACTGGAATCTTGTTTCAGAGCATGGGAAGTCTCTGGGACAGGAATCTATCCCTCCAGCATGTCCTATTTATTGTTGTGGTGAGGTTTAGATCCCTGGAGCGTGTGGCTTGAGGGGGTATGGTTTTCTTTAGGTGGAGCATGTCCATCAATTCTGGGTTGGACATGGCCTTGTATGTCAGGCAGAGATCACCTCTGAGTAGGCAGTATGCAACCGAGTACAGCTGGAATTTCTTTAGTCGAGCTGCATAGGGCATCTGCTTGAGGCCAGTGATCCTCTTGGTGAGGTACTTCTGTGGTCTTTCCAGTTGTTGCAGGTGTCTTGTAAGATACATCCCAAATGGGGCATTGTATTCTATGATGTATGCATAGAGGGGCCCAATGACCTCTTTTGATCTGGATGCAAACCCTTTTGTAATTAGGTGGGCCTCATAGAAGGATTTTCTAACCACTTTGGCAATGTGATTATCAAAGGAGAGGTTATTATCTACTTGGGTCCCCAGATCCCTTATTACATCTTCGTATTTAGGGGGCTACCACCTATGTGGTAGTTTGTGAGTACTCTGTTTTTTCCAAAGGGGATGACTATGCACTTTTTGGCATTTAGCTTGAGGGCATGGTTTTGACACCAGGTATCTGTCTCAGTGAGACCCTTTTGGAGGATGTCTGTGTCAGCCAGAGAGTCAATTATAGCCCCTAGTTTTCAGTCATCTGCGAACTTGGTCAGTCATAGTCCTCCTGTGCTTGCCTGTACCTCTGAGAAGTATATGCCGAACAAGAGGGGTCCTAGGACTGAGCCCTGGGGAATGCCACTTGTAACCGGTTTAGAGTCAGACCTAGCTCCCGCAACTCTTACCATGTGGGTTCTGTCCGTGAGCCAGTTGGCAACCGATCTCATGATGTAGGGGTTTATGTTCAGGCTGGTAAGCTTGTCTATAATACCTGAGTGGGGAATGGTGTCGAAGGCCTTTGTGAGGTCTAGGTAGGCTGTGTGGACCACTTTCCCTCATCTATAGCCTTGGTAACTGTCTCAAAGAAGACAACCAGGTTAAGGAGGCATGATCTGCCCTTAACAAAGCTGAACTGGGTAGGGTCCAGTGTTTGGAGGTTTCCAGTGTCTCTGTTAATGAGATCCATGATGATGCGCTTCATAGCTTTGCAGACTAAGCTAGTCATGCTTATAGGGCGATAGTTCCATGGGTCCGTTGTGGCTCCACCTTTGTGGAGCGGAATAACCGTTGCTGTGCACCACTCTGTGGGTATGTAGCCTGTGGAGAGGTTGAGGTTAAACAGTGTGTTTAGGTGAGGGGTTAGTTCATCTTTGAGCTCATGTAGGACGCAGCCTGGGACACCATCCAGTCCCATTGATGCTGTGCTTTTGGCTTTGGAGAGGGCAATTTAACCTGAGTGTCTGTGATTTTAGGGGACTGCATTCTTGTGGTATAGTTGTGGGCCCTTTTGGGGGTGAGAGGGGGGTGAAGTTTGCACTGAACCTGTCTGCCAGGGTGTTGGCTATATCGGTCAGTTCAGTGTATTTTGTGCCATTCTGCACTAACTCCGAGCAGATCTGAGAATTGCCACTTAGATTCTTGACATAGCTAAAGAATGCCTTGTGGTTATCTTTGGAGTCCATGGCAATTTTTCTTTCGAAGTTAGCCTTGGATGATTTTATGAGGGAACATAGTTTCTTGCTGATACTGATCAGGGATGTCTTCCCTTCTTGGGATTTTACTCTTTTCTGTACTAGTTTCCTCCTTCCATTGTATAGCTTGTTTATGGCAGGGGTCCACCAGACTGGTTTCCTTTTCTTGGAGGAGTGAGTCTTGGTTTTGTTTGGGATAGCATGATCTATGCATTCTTGTAGGTGCCCGTAGAGTGCATTAGTAAAGGATTTTGCAGCTTGGACAGTTTGCTTTTGAAAAGTTTTTCACTGTGGTTTCTTTGACCAGGGGTGGTGGCGGAATGTGGATATCCAGTGTGATTATTTTATGGTCATATCTAACTAGCGAGGGATTGACCTCTAGTGTAGAACACTGGTCGCCCATGTTGGTGATGACCAGGTCCAATATGTTGTCACCTCTGGTGGGGGTTGACCAGTTAATCCAGGGTGTTTGAGTTTAGAAATTCTAGGAAATGTTGGGCAAGGGAGTTAGTACTTGAGTAGTTCTCCCAGTTAATGTTTGGATAATTGAAATCACCCAATATCAGGGTGTTTGGTAGGACCTTTATGTTTCCCAGCATTTCCAGGAATGCAGAGTGGGGGTCCTGGGACATGGTGGGTGATCTGTAGCAAGGTATAATTTGAATAGCAGTTTTGCCCATTGTTAGTTGTACGTGGATGATCTCTGAAGCATCGTTCTGTGCCACTAACCTGGAGGTGTGGGTATTCTTGATGAATATGGATATTCCCCCACCTTTTGTATTTCGTTCCGGGTTTTGTGTCTTAAATGTATGGTATGAGTTGTAGCCTGGTAGTGCCAGGGTGCTCTCTGGAGCCTTAAACCAGGTTTCTGTTACTGCACATATATCAATTTTCTCCATACTGAGGAGTGCCTCGAGTGTGTGCATTTTGAGGTTTAAACTTCTGGCATGTATATCTTCTCATTTCATCCACTCTGATTCTCATCAAAAGTACAAACTCAACTAATTCACAACATTTCATGCTGATATATTTTTTAAAGATCCTACGATAAATAAATAGATAAAAGACCAGTTTATCAACTCAAATCTTCATCAGAGTTATTAGAGAAATAATAGCTCTGAAAGTAACTAACTGCAAACCCTTAGAACCCAGTTGGGAAGTTCTGTTCTTAACAGATTCATGACAGCTGTGGAAGTAACAGAGCACGATAACCACCTCCAAACACTGTTGCATGGCCCTCATTGCTCAAAACTACTAGCTTACATAAGAATATTGCTTAAACATATAAACTCACAAGTAGTTCACTTTTGCATAATCACAGCACAATAAAATGAAAGACAGCATCTTCTGCAGGTGTATTCTACCTGCACCCACCCCAGTGTTGAGGGTGAATTCTCATTCCTACACTTAATTATTCTCACTAGGAAGTCTCTCTAACTCAGAGAAAGAGCAATCACTTACAGCACAAAAATGAATGTCTTGCATTTTCTTCAAGACTCTTGACATCTTGGAATCAATAGAAATTGTTGAAATTCAATCCCATGCACACATATATTACAAGCAAACACATATGTGAAAACAAGGCATCCATCAGACATACACTGATACATACTAAATGAACCACCATGAATGGAACAGCAAAATGTAACCCTATTTTTGTCAGAGTTAAGGGAAGGGACAGGATAGTGGCAGTAATGGCTACCTTATACACTAGAAACAATATGCAACTCTTAGTTCTCAACTGAATCAGGGAAAAATCTCAACAAAATCAGGGACAGGTGCAGAAACAATCAGGGATACCTTTATAATATTAGAACTATCAGCCTGAGACATTAACAAAATAAGAGTATGTGAATTAATATACATTTTCTGAAGTAAATTAAGTCTATAACTGTAATTATTGTATGTATAATTCACCACTTTTTTATTCAAAAGTCACCAGTTTTAGGGAGGTTAAGAGGGATGGAGCTAAAATTTGAGTCAAAATCGAGGATGACCCTGAAAATCTGGGACATTTGAGGGGTACGAACATGAGCCCAAGTTTTTAATGTTAATAAATGTAAATGCTGTTTTCATGTCAGGCCCATGGTGCAGATGAAAGGAATCTGACAGTGAAAGCATTGAACCAAGCTCATATATCAAGTAAGGTCAGCCAGCAGAGAAAAAGATAAACTTTTCAAGTGACGATGAAGGTGGGGGGGTGATTCATGTATTGCCACCTGTTAGTACAGGCTGGGAAGAGAGCTCATGAATGCATCAAAATCATCTCACATGTAAATGCATTTGGATAATGTGCTTATTAGCTACTGTGATACCTTTGGGAAAGAAAGGATGATTCAGGGCACAGAAGATAACCCACTCCAGATGGACACTTCTCACATGGACCCAGAGCAGCTAACCACCAGGGATACAAAGGTCAGTGTTTACTCTGCCTAAGGACAGAATAGGTCTCAGCTGTCCCAAAAATACCCCAAAATTATGTTCTGTTTCTCATAAAATGTGTGTTTTTTGGCCATATAGGAAGGATTTAAGTCAACAAACCATGTCAGCAATTAGATTTAAAATGTTTTATTCTTCAGAAAATGTAAACATGCAAAGTTATAGAAATTGCCTTATTCTGACAGCTTTCTAATGGGGTAAAGATGATAGAATAAATAAAAAAGTCCCTGATTTAAACTCATTGTCCCTCATCATTTATAAGCTTTCTCTAATTCTCGATTAACAAAGAGGAGAGCACTGATGAGCAAGACTGGCCACTGATGAGCAAGACTGGCCATTCTTTTTCTCTGATGTGCTGCATTGGGAATATTACAGGTGATATGAGCGAATCACTGATATCTGAAGTGGGAAGATGCAGGTGTAGGTTGTAATGGGAGTTAGAAATGAGGAGTCTAGAGAGGGCCCATTGTGAGAATGCAAGACCTCCATTATGCACACCAGTACACACACACACACACACACACACACACACACACACACACACACACACACACACACACACACACACACACACACACATATTATCTCTACATAATATCTATATATGGATGTACTTCTAAACATCACAGTACACAAATCTCAAACAGCTAGTGATTGATCCCAAAAGATCAAAAGCCAAAACAGAGAAAAAAAAACACATGTTTTTTCAGAGGGGCAAGCCTCCCTGCACCCACACACACACCCTGCTAATTATATACAGCAACACCAAGATCACTGTACAGTGGGGAAAGGGCAATTAACCTAATCCCCATTGTGTGCAGTCTTGCACGGACTTAACAGTGGCAGAGGTACTCAAATGAGTCTAGATCACTTCTGCAGGTGTTAAAAACATTAGAGATTACAAACGTTTGATTATATAGAGTGTTTCCATACTTATATATACTGTATATACACGCACACACACACACATATATATATATATATATATATATATATATATATATATATATATAAATATATATATATATATATATATATATATATATATATATATATAAAATCTCAGTTACACAAGTACATATTTTACTTATATATTTTCCTTTTTTATCCTCTAGAGGTATTTACTTGCCATCATTAAAATGAATAGTTACATTGTTTTTTTTTACATTTTTTGTAATGATACACAATCTATAACTGATTTAAAATACGTTTACTTGAGGAAATATCTTATATGTCTACTCTAACAACATAAGAGAAGTGGAAAAAGAACTTTATGATCTAGATTTTTAAAAGTCAGTCTTGAAATGCAGTGTTTATGTCAAAATGATTCATGCATCAGAGTCTACATTAGTATTTCAGAAGCAAGTCAGATTTTCAGAAGCAAACATTGTCAAACCAGAGTGCCTTGCACTATGCATTTAAATTAACAGTGTACCACCATTTCATTTCATGATTGCTATGTAAACAGTTGTCAGACAAAAACTAAAAAACTACATTATAAAAACAAAATGCAGACTAAACTTACAGAAATTAGGTCTGGCCGAGCTCCCAAACCCAAATCCGATTATCTTCTGCAGTTTTACAACTGCAATAAGTAAAACTTACAAAAATGTAGTGACTACTGAAAAGGGGGCCCTTGCGAAAGCTGTATTGTACAGAAATAAAATCTGAAATAACAGCTGTAAAATCATATGCTGTTAGCCACTCCCCACATGGACTCCTTTAAGAGCTCACACAAGATGTTTTGTGCAATGCGGAGCAAGTGAAAGGATGTAAGGAAGAAACAGATTATAAATCTACATCAACTCACTTGGTTCAGAATTTCTGATTTATACCATATGCGCTTCGATGTAGTTTGTACAAACTTTTATTTGTCATAAAAATAAAGTATATGTATATACATTTTATATATATATATATATATATATATATATATATATATATATATATATATATATATATGTACTTTTTGCATACTCCTGGTATGTGTAGAGATCCCATTTATTAGCTGTGACATCATTCAGAGTTCCTATTCCCTGTAACACCTAAGTCAAAGTGTGAGTGCCTCATTAGTAAAACATCAGCACACATGAATAAGAAATGTGACCATATTGTTACCTTATCAAGAGTAGGATTCATGTAGAGTCACTGAAGGCAATTTTGGTGAACAGAAAAAAAAAAGAAATCCATTTGCTGAAACCACCTTCAACAAACAGCTCAACATTTTTGTTTTTTCAGGACAGATAGCTCTTCTGCATCAGCCATGTGTAGAGACAGCCCTCACGCCCACCAGAGTTATAGGTATATATGTATATATATATATATATATATATATATATATATATATATATATATATATATGTGTGTGTGTGTGTGTGTGTGTGTGTGTGTGTGTGTGTGTGTGTGTATGCACTGTCTATACACACATATATCGACTTTAGGTCACACAACAGTGGAGAACAAAATCAAACTCCACTGTCAGTGAAAGTAATTTCAGTGAACAGCACTCTGCTTTTGCAGTAACTGACATCATGTTCGATGAGACGACATGCTCCCTAAAGAGTAATATATTGCCTTTTGATTCCACAAACAGCGCCAAACATCCATTCACTGTCCCGTGTACTCTATTATTCTGTATGAGGACACAAAGGAAACAATGTGTTTAGCAAAAATGACTGTAAGATCAAGTTGATACTAATTGTCCAAAAAATACAACAGCTAGTGTGTAAAGCTCTCACAAATAAAAGTCCCAAATTGAATAAGTAAAAAGAGAGAGAGCACCATGACTAGAGAAGGTTTCACAAAAAAAGGGAAAAAGTTTATTGTAAAAGTAAGTGCTTTCACGCCCCAAAGGAAGCTTCTTCATATTTTAATACACTCATATGGAGACACCAACATATTTATAATGTTAAAAGCAATCAAATTGCAGTCAGCTTAAATCAATCAATCAATTAAAAACTAAAACCTTGCAATGAATTTTAAAGTAATAGGTATATGCCTATACTAATATATATGTGCAAGACTGCTATAATATAAAAAGACTTTATCATTAAAAACCTTTTCATTTACAAAGATTGTGTGTGTCTCTCTCTCTCTCTCTCTCTATATATATATATATATATATATATATATATATATATATATGGTTCCCTATCAGAAGCCTGAAAATCAAAATCCTGAAAAACTAAAGCCTGAAAATGCAAAATCCCGAAAACCCAAAATCCTGAAACTCAAAATCCTGAAAACACAAAATGGACATACTGACGTCATTGTGGCTTTGCTATTGTTAGCCCTGTGGTGTTAGGTCATGCGTTGGGTTCAGGTAAGTGTGCGGTTGGTTTTATGTTAGGGTTAGGGGCGGTTTAAGTGAGTTAGGGTTAGGGCGCAGGTTAGGCATGTATGCAATAGTGACAAATATTGGGGTTAGGGGTGGTTTAAGTGAGTTAGGGTTAGGGCGCGGGTCAGGTGAGTGTGCGATAGTGACGGACCTTAGGGTTAGGGTTAGGGTCAGGGTCAGTTGGTAGATATTAGTGTCTTTATAGTGAAATATTAGCATTATTTGTGTTTTCAGGATTTTGAGTTTCAGGATTTTGGGTTTTCGGGATTTTGCATTTTCAGGCTTTAGTTTTCAGGATTTTGATTTTCAGGCTTATAGTGTTTCAGGCTTCTGATAGGGAACCATATATATATATCCAAAATGTACAAAAATATGTTAAATAATGCAATAATTAAATCTATACTAAAACATTTGTTTAAAAGAATAAAATATGATACAAAAATAAAATACATGCATGCTTTAAAATGCACATAATTTAATGCTTCAAGGGTCTGTCAGCTAAAAATGGTCTAAGTGCTACCTTATCATTAAGGCCAAAACCCCTATCTGCCTGCATCCTAATTATCCATTTAATTTCTTTTTGCTGTGTAAAATTCTTGAAATTACCTAACCTGTGAGTAGGAGGGGTAAATTCTATAACTAAAAATAGAAACTTATGTGTAGTGCCATGCTCTAAAACTTGTCTTGCCAGAGCATTCCCTTCATCCTCTGTGTTAATGGCATAAATGTGTTCCCTAACTCTGTCTCTCAAAGTCCTGTTAGTCATCCCTATATAGAAAGATGGGCATTTAGTACAATAAGCAAGGTATATAAGATCCCTACTCATACAATCAACATAATGTCTACAGTATATGTATATTTGGTAGTGAGATGTGTGACTTTATCTTGACTGCACATATATTGGCAATGGTTGCATCATCTGCAGGGAAAAGTTCCTTCTCTGAGAGGCAACAGAACTATTACTAGAGTTGGCATCCTTATAGCATAACAATCTTTTCAATGATTTGTTATTTCGATAAGAGAAACTTGGTTTTGATCCCACTATGGCACTTATTTTCTCGTCAGGTGGTAAAATTGTCCAGTTCTTATTTATAATGTCATGTATGGCTTTATTGGTATTGGTATAGGGTATCACCATCCTATAGTCATTCAATACTCTAGGATTGTTAGTGCTATGTCTAGTACTATTGGCTCTATCATATTTTCTAAAGTATGGTCTGCCTTTCATATATCTATCTACAAAATCTAATGTCTCTACTTTATTATATTCATGTAGCATGTAGCCTCTGTCCTTCAGCTCATCTTTCTCTACTGAAAGGGCTCCTTCACAGCTAGAATCTGAGTTAGTGAGCCATATTGCACTATGGATGGCTTGAGATAGGTCATTGAATATATTAACTCTACCATTAATTTTTTTACAATTTACTGCTAAATGGTCTCTGGAGAAGATTGAGTTTTTAGATGTGCCTTTGATAAAAAATGATGGTATGATTTGTATTGAGATTTATAAGAAGGAATGTAGAAGGAACACTGTTACATAAACAAAGCATGTATCCCCAGCATATCTATAAAAATGTCTTACAGAGCCAGGGCTTAAGAGTTTCCAGCCTCACTAGCTCATAAATAAGAACTGGACAATTTTAACATCTGATGAGAAAATAAGTGCCATAGTGGGGTCACAACCAAGTTTCTCCTATCGAAATAACAAATCATTGAAAAGATTGTTATGCTATAAAGATGCCAAACCTAGTAATAGTTCTGTTGCCTCTCAGAGACAAGGAACTTTTCCCTGTAGACAATGCAACCATTGCCAATATATGTGCAGTCAAGATAAAGTCACACATCTCACTACCAAATATACTTATACTGTAGACATTATGTTGATTGTATGAGTAGGGATCTTATATACCTTGCTTATTGTACTAAATGCCCATCTTTCTATATAGGGATGACTAACAGGACTTTGAGAGACAGAGTTAGGGAACACATTTATGCCATTAACACAGAGGATGAAGGGAATGCTCTGGCAAGACACGTTTTAGAGCATGGCACTACACATAAGTTTCTATTTTTAGTTATAGAATTTACCCCTCGTACTCACAGGTTAGGTAATTTCAAGAATTTTACACAGCAAAAGGAAATTAAATGGATAATTAGGATGCAGGCAGATAGGGGTTTTGGCCTTTATGATAAGGTAGCACTTAGACCATTTTTAGCTGACAGACCCTTGAAGCATTAAATTATGTGCATTTTAAAGCATGCATGTATTTTAGTTTTGTATCATGTTTTATTCTTTTAAACAAATGTTTTAGAATGGATTTAATTATTGCATTATTTAACATATTTTTGTACACTTTTGATATATATATATATATATATATATACACACACACACACACACACACACACACACACAAAATCTTTGTAAATGAAAAGGTTTTTATGATAATGTTATAGCAGTCTTGCACATATATATTAGTATAGGCATATACCTATTACTTTAAAATTCATTGCAAGGTTTTAGTTTTTAATTGATTGATTGATTTAAGCTGATTGCAATTTGATTGCTTTTAACATTTTAAATATGTTTGTGTCTCCATATGAGTGTATTAAAGTCTGAAGAAGTGTCATTTGGGGCGTGAAAGTGTTTACTTTTACAATAAACTTTTTCCCTTTTTTTGTGAAACCTGCTCTAGTCGTGGTGCTCTCTCTTTTTACTTATTCAATTTGACACTAATTGTCCTATCAGTCTAGTTGTTCGTATGTTGCATTTTTAACCATTTCCTTAGTTCGTAAAGATACTGAGTCAGGAAGCAAGCTGATTTACTCAAAGCTCTACAGACTGTAACTTCTAAATATATCTGATTGTCTTGTACACATAAAATGCTAACAAAATGAGTCTTACTTATTTTTAGACTACAAATTCATTTTGCAACAGTCTTCTCTGTTCCCTTAAACAGAGAATTTTATTGACTAAACAAGGATACATGCCAAAATTAAAAGGGTTGTCATGTTATTTTTTTCACTTTAGCGCTGATTAAAAAAGTCTGTCCTCATTGGATGTGTGAGTAAATCAAATTAAAATGTAAAAGTTCACAACAGCCTGTACTTGATGGTATTAGAATGCATTAACCATGGTCCATTCACTATGTCAAACAATGTCAAAATAGTCTTATGTCTAGAATTCTTCTCATGAAAATTATGCACAAAGTAGAAATGGTCACACATACAGATTATTTTAAATAAAGAGCTGTTTATTCAAGTTCTCTGCATACAGACAGATGCCCCACAAATGAAATGAGCTCAGCATTTGAAAACTTAACTATGCAAGCTGCCAAAATATAGTTATGCAAGATGATCACAGAACAGTAGATAACTGAAGTGGACCTGTCTTAACAGTATTTGCTGGATTATACATCTCTTGCAGAGGGGTCCTAATATTGGCAAACAGCAATATTTGACTGTTTCCTTGGTTCATAATGACACTCAGTCAGGAAATAAACTGATTTACTCAAAGTTCTACTGACTATAATTACTGACTATATTAGTCTGTCTTGTTTGTTTGTTTGTTTGTGTCTTTCGGCTTTTCCCAGTTAGGGGTCGCCACAGTGGAACTCCGGTCTGCTACGTAAAATGCTAGCTAAATTCATTTTGCAACAGTCTTCTCTGTTTCCTTAAAACAGAGAATTTTATTGATGTAGCTTTCATCTTCCAGATGAAGACAATGTATACCAGACAGTTACAGATGCATTAATCTGGAGTCATCACTATCGGAATGCAAAATCCAAAAAACAAAGCCAAACATATGATGGACATTTGCAAGGGAATACTACAAAGCAAATACTGTAATAAGTCACTCTATTGTTGTATATAGGGAAGGTGTCTTTGTGTAGAAGAAATCAGCATGCCATTCCTGAGGTCAACAGAAGGCTCCATCATCATATACAGTTTGGTAAATCTTTGTTAATGAGGACTAGCTATGCAATGTGAAATGAACAGCCATTTTACATTATTACCTTGTATTTATGACCTATTCCAGGTGAAAAAAAAAGCTAATTACCATGCTGTTCAGTTACAGGAAAACAGGTAAGATATGACAGTAAGATTAGGGGAGTCAGACAGTAGTACAAAACAACCGTCACACTTTGTTATTCTATAGTTAAGATCCTGCTTAGGGAAAAAAAAAACTTGATCTACTGCATTCCTCTGGTGGGAGAATACAGGTCTAACAAAACAAAATGTGGGAGACTCTAGCCGCTTTGTAAATTGATGCAAAGCTTATTCCACTGAAATTCTAACATAATTCAGTGCTAGTAGCTATCCTGTTGAAAATCATCTGGTTCCGTACACGAAACCTAACCAGTTAACTGTAAAGGAAATACCATATCAAGAAATAAAACAATAACTGGAGTGAAATAAAATAATTCATGCTTTAATCAGCAAGCACTTTCGTCTCTTCAAGGAGACTTCATACTAACAAAACACAAGATAATTCACATTTAAATACATTTTTTAAATCACATGAACTATCACATAGTTAGTGCCTTAGCCTTCTTTTTTTTTAGATCGGCTTTAAAAATTTCCTTGTCACATAAATTTATTTATTTATCATTTGTTGACCGGGATTGTCCGACTAGGTTCCACAGAGCCTGTTTTCAGCGGAGGCCCGGGGAGAAATGCTCCAGATGCATGTCTTTGGAATGTGGGAGGAAACCGGAGTACCCGGAGGAAACCCACGCGAACACAGGGAGAACATGCAAACTCCACACAGAAGGCACCCCAGCCGAGAATCGAACCAGAGAACCTCTTGCTGTGAGGTGACAATGTTAACCACTGCACCACTGTGCCGCCCATAAACCTGGAGGACTACAGACATCCAATCCCACTTGTCAGCAGTATCCTTCCAACTTAATTCATCCTCAGCATTCTGCCTAAAGCTGAAATGTTCAACTTCATCAAGTAGTACAAACAAAAACCTTTACTTTCCTTACATACCTCAGAATGCCTAAACAATGCATTTCTACTGTCTTTGATTTCAGTGGCAATTAAATGCTCATATATTCTAAAATACAGCTCCCTAGTGGAAAATAACAAGTACCTTTTAGGATCCTTCTTATGCAAGATATGACCCCACGTCATCTTTTAGACAGGGGATAGGAAGACAAAAGCTGGGTCTTTTGATTGAAGAGAATATCTGATGCAACCCGGGACATTAAGGTGGGACAGGTAAATGCAAATTATCCGTTTTTCTAAAAAAATAGTATGGCTCAGAGCACGCCTGAGCCTGGAGCTCAGAAATCATTCTCCTCTTTCATATAAAAAGATTTCAAAGGTACTAGATATTCTACTCAAAGAGAAGCTTTTCCAAGGTTTGTAGAACAAGTGTAAGTACCAGTGGAGTAAAATGGCTGGTTTCAAAGGATGTAAGTCTCTCCCTTAAGAAGTAATTTAGCAGTCAGTCTAGTAATCAAAGTTGGAGGCAGACTGACATGGCAAAACAATTTGTTTTGGGCAGAAAATGATCCTCTCATAGGAATCAAAACTCCAACATTCGAATTATGAGATATAGGACCAAATGAATCTCTCTCAGAAGCTGAAAGAGAATGTATTTCCTGAGCAGTAGGTGAAGGAAGTGAGATACTTTCACTTTGAGATGTGATTTGAGGAAAAAAAAAACAGTATCAGCTAAGTTTTTTCACAGTGTTTTTTTATATAACCATATGAACAAAATAAATCAGGTGGAAATGTGCAAAACAGATTGTTTTCTCAAAATCATGACACAGTATGGGCAGCTGAGCATTCTCCTGAAGTAAGAAAAGATTTTTACAAGGCTGTCCACAAGCAGAGGGCAAGCCCAAGAAGACTAGGGATGAAGATGCTACTCATGATTTAGATGAACCGTAGATAGTTCTCAAGTAGCTGTAGATCCATGAACAGCATCAGTTCTCAGACTTGCATGGTTAACTTACAAAGTGGGATGGCTTTGGGGCACCTTATATATTTATGTAGCAAATGACCACTGAGTTATGAATGTTCACATGAACCATCCCTAGATGTTTTACAATGCCCTTAGTGTTAGGAATACTGCCAACATTTAATTTAGAAAGATATACATCCTTCTGTTCATATAAAAGAAAACTATATGGCCTTCTGTTCATATCAAACTAACTTCCTTAGGGTTGTTGACCTCACAGATGAGTACCCCAACCAAAGTTTGAGGAATGTGTCATTACGATGTTTACTGAATGAGAAAATATTTTTTTTTTCCTACATTCAAATTTAACATCTCTAATAAAGGTTCAGTTTTCCTTTACAAATGGTGGGATTGGGACCCAGAGGGAGAAAGAGCTCTAACTAGTGAGTCATCTGATCATACAGGGAGTATGGATAATGCTGAGACTTCTTCAAGTGAAACCTGGCATTAGATACCAACACGATGTTTGTACAGGAGTTCCAGAAAGGTTTTTGTTGGCAATTTCATCTCAGATGTTGCCCAGTAGAAAAAAAATATACAACCTGCAAATGTTTTGCTAGGACTTCTTGCAATAAGTCAAAGTCTTCAACCAGAAAAATCTTCAATTGTGGAGATACTGAGATTGTTTATAGCCCAACCTACAGTCTCTAGAAATAGAAGTCACATTTCAAAAATGTCCAATAACTATTTGTTGAGAGCAAGTCAGAATTAGACAGTCATCCTGATATGGATATGTATGTATGTGTGTCTTTTACCCAGACAGCTCTTATGATTGGAGCTAAGCACTTTGTGAACACCCACAATGCAGTTATTAGTCTGAATGGCAAAATGACAATATAAAAGATCTGTTTATGCACCTTGAACATGAAAAATCACCTTTGAAGGAGACAAAACTAAGTCTGTAATTATCCCTTGGTTGAGTCCAGACTTCCTTTCCAGTTTCTGTGAAATATGAGGTAAATATTGATTAAAGACATAGTTGAGGACAGACTGAAAAGATCACTTCGGGGGGGGGGGGGGGGTTCGTGGGCCAAAATCCCTTCTGCTGCATGAATTCTATGTTTTCCCCAAATCTGGAATTTTCTGAAGGGAATTGAATGGCAGCCTTTCCTTTCACCATGATCCATGTTTGGGATGGAAGACTCTAGCAGGGAGCACATTTTCCTCCTCTTGCATGCCCTTTTCCTGGGGACACCTGGGGAGGATGCATCTGAATGCCTAACGGAAGACTCTTCCATGGGTAGACAGACCTTTTTATATCTTTCCATTGTGAGAAATAGATGTTGTGTCTTTCGGCTTTTCCCGGTTAGGGGTTGCCACAGCGGAACTCCAGTCTGCTAATGATGGGCAGTAGATTTTTACGTGCTGAGTTGCCAGCCCTGACGCACAACCTTCAACGAAGGTATGCCCATTCACGCATGTCTCCACACAGAAGATGCTTTAGCTGAGAATCAAACAGGACAACATCTTACTGTGAGGCGACAATGCTACCGCAGCACCACCACCACAGCTAGGTTAAAATCCAAATAAAGAGGTGTCACAGCATGGAGCCAAAGTGGATGATACCTCACTGGGAACTACCAAGCTAGGAAGTTGCTTTGGAGCCTGTTCCAATGGTAGATGAACTGATGTCTCCATAATCATTGCTGAGACTGCCAGTACCCCAATCTGCATTGAACAACCAAAAAGTAACAGCAAGGTCATGGCCGCAACAGAGTTTGGTACTAATGTTGGTAACCTTGGAACTGATGTCATTGTCTGCACCAGAGACGTGGACCTAGAAGTAAGTGACACAAAGAAAGGTACCATAAGGATCAGTGCTATCTGGTGTCCAGGGTCATCAATGTGAATGACCTTTTGTCTAGATGTTATCAACAGAGATAAGTTTAATGCTGAGAATATTGAAAGCAAGAGGGTGAGTGCTGATATAACAGTAACTTTCTGTACCAACATAGAGGGTACCACAACTGCAATCAGCTCCAATGCTCCTAGTATCAAAAGAGGGTGTTGTGCAGGAGAAATAGAAGTGAATGGTGATGGTCCTTCTAGCTAGCCTACAAATGGAAGGGGGATAGGACACCAAGCTCTATTTGGACCTTAATTAAGACATTCATCATTTGTTCTCAGTCTATGTGTGAACAGAGGCTCTGCACTGACCTAGATGACCTGGCAATTAACTTTAAAGATGAAATCTACTTTTTTATATATTTGTTAATCTGGTAAGTCCACTGGACACAGTTAGCCCTTCTCAGGGTGACTTGGGAGGACCATCTGGCTAAGTAACTTACTCAGAGTCACACATAGGCAAATGGAGGTGGAAGTACTCAAACCTTGTATCCTTGGTTACAGGAAGTAGCTCATTAACAGTTCAGAACCTTTAACTTCTGTCTTAGCTGCCAGTCCTTCATTGAAACCTTTAGAGAAGCAGGCTTGTGTTTGTCAGATTCTTTATCTTTTAACTCATCTGCAAACATCTTATCTTCTCTTTTTTCTTAGGATCATCCTTTGTCTTCTTTTTTCTCCCTCTGCAGGAAGACACCATTTTATTATTTAATTTATTTTCCTTTCTTGAAGAGAGCTGTACCAAGGTTTTTTCAAATTTCACAAGTGAATTTCAAATGATTCATTGTCAGGCACACAGCACACAGCTCAAGAACTGCATCCTGGGGTAGAGATTTTGTGTTCACATTTGGAGTACTTATGGACTCCTGAGGCCTTATCCTTTATAAAAACAACTAAATATCAGAAACACTATTAACAAGCAGCCAAGTACCAAAAATACCACCCAGTACTTTAAAAGCTATGGCACTATGGACAGAAAGACGTTATATTAATAAATCAGCAGCACTTAATGACAAACTAGTTCAATTAGCACCACAAACACCAACTATTTTGAAGCCACAAATTAATAAATGCCCTAATAGTAATCAAAGACAAATCAAAACAAAACAAATAATAGACTTCTTACTAAAACATTTAATTTAACAAGCAATAGAAACTGGATCTAATCTCTTCACAGAGAAAAACAGCAAGAACAAATGGAAGAATTAGTGTCCATAGCTATCACAAGCAAGGAGTGACGTAATACGTTTTTAATTTTAGGCCTTCATTTCACTTTCATTGCTAAACAAAATAAAGTGGCTGCATACACACAATATTATTCAGTTTTGCAAGTATATTGCAGAAACTTATTTTGTAATTAGATTTTTTTTTAACTGTATTATGAGGCAACTCATTCTGGGAAACCTACAGATTATATGGCATCCTCCATATGTGTGCAGTATTGGCAACTTTGCATAAACAGTGGTGAATAATAATGTCCAGGACCTGGTATGTGATTGGCTGCATGCATAATACACCACTACTTGTCACAGCTGAACCAGGTTTACTTTACACAAATCTTTCAGCCACTTAAAAAACCTAGATACAGTTATGCTCCATTTCAAAGATGTTTTATTATTTTATGTCATAACCATGATTTAGGAAAAATAGTTAACAAAGAAGAAGAATATATTTTAAATATTTTATTATAGTTTAAAGTATTAAAACTGCTAGAACATTTGTTTTTGTCTTAGAAATTATGTAAAAACACTAAGCCTTAGACTAATTATAGCTTCATACTTTAGACTGTTAAGATTACAACCTACATACGATTCTAATGTACAGATCTTCAAGAAGCTTGATTGCCATATTTTTACTTCCCATGTATGTATTAAGATAATCTTTGAATGACTTTAATAACTGACTTCTCCTAATTGTAAGCAGAAACTTATTCCACAATCCTGGGTTGTGTTTTGTAATGTGTCTGTCATGTATTTCCAATTTCTGATACTTATTTTGTATTAGATTTCCCAAACTGGTATTAGCTCCATTGATGGTGCAATTTGGATATAGACTTTCAATTAGAACCAGATCAGGCATTGCCTTAAAGACCACGCAGAGATAATCTCTTAGTAAATTATAAGAAAAAGAACATAAGAACAGTTCTAGAAGCCTTTATGAATAGTTCATGTTTTCCAATACTAACATCTTTCTAATTGGAAATCATTTATCTTTTCAAGTTCTTTCAGATGACTTGTTTGAAGGTTACAGGATGCTGCTTTGTATTCACTAATGAGTCAGATAAATGAGGTATAAGGTGGTACAATGATCCACTCGAGGTAACAATGCGTGCTTGTCAGAATTAACTGGGTTACTGAATATGCTCTGCTGACTTTGGCAGCTACATGTTTGTCAAAGATTAAATTGTACTTTTACTATTGTGCCTATATCTTTAAGGATTGTATTATTTTTCCTGATTTAGCCATTCATTTTGTAGTTGTACTTAATGTCTTTTTCATTTGGTAGTTGTACTTAATGTCTTTTCTGCATTTACTGCCATTAAAGGTTATTACTACTTTACCAAGTGCCTCTTTTTGTAGACCATTTTACATAATTTGGGATCCTTTATTAAAATAATTATATCACTCATTTGCAATCACCTGTATATTTGGTTATCCATTATCCATTCCCTACATTTAAATCTAAAAATAATAGTCCAAAAAGAAGTATCGGAAGTTGAGATCATTGCATGGTAGCACTGATGAGCCATATTAGCTCAGAAAGGTAATCCCATACATGAAATTGTTTCATTCCATTTTTAACAAGAGCATTACTCACTGAATTACATAAGGATTAACATTTAAAACCTTTAATTTGCCAATCATTCCATTTCCTGGGAATCATGCCAATATCAGAGTCAAGATAATCAGTATGCACTGCTAGCCCTTAACCATAAGCTGCTGTTACCTTTTCAAATAATGCTTCAAGATTCAAAAGGCAAGGTCTCCTCTTATCAACCCCATGCTCTTCCATATTAAGCAGAAGTATGTTTCTTTTGTCAATTGGGATATTCTACATTATGACTCTGTCTATGACTTTGCATAGAATAATAGTCAGGCTGATAGGTCTAAAATTATTTGGGTCTAGTATGATCCACCTTTTGAAATGGTGCCACTACAACTTGGCACCATAAGTCAAGGATGAGTCTATATGCTAACATTTTAACATGAAAGAGGGTTTTCCTTGGTTCTGTGTAGATATCTACCAGGTATATTGTTTGGTTCCATGGAAATTATTTTTTTTTAGTTTTACTTATGCCAACAGATATCATGTCTGTAGTTATATATGGGGTGGGTCCTTAGATTTCTATAACACCCAGGTGAATCTCTAAGTATGAATTCTGCATACATTTTTTCTGCAAGTACATTGTATTTGCCCTGTGGCTGGGTGAAATCTTGATTGTTTATTGATAACATGTTTCATTCCCAATTTTTTATTCACTTTTCTGGTGTAATTATATCTTATTAGTGCTTTCAACCTTTGAGACCAAGATGAATTACAGGTCGGTTAGGAAAATTTGATAAGACTAGATATGCCCCCAGGTTTAATAAACTCCATGTAGGAATAGTGTAATTCCTACATGGAGTGTATGGTGGCCGTGGCCACAGTTCCCCCTCAGCAGCACGTCTTGCATATTAATGAAAGCACGCTACTGAGGGTGAGCCATGTATACTGCTACTGAATCAGTGTTGGGGGTGTTTGTCACAGTGCTCGCAGATATGTAACACACCCCCTGCACTGTGAAAGTGCCATATGGCACTAAAACATGAAAGAAAGCGTCCTCAGACACTTACTTATATATTTATTTATTTTACACAGGGGATGTGTTACAGTGTCCCTGACACACCCCCTGTATTGTCAGAGTGCCATGCAGCATGGAAATTAAATGTCCCAATGTGGTTTTTCCTGTTATGTTTATTTTTTGATTTTTTTTATTTTTTTTGTATTTTTTTTTTCAAGTTTAAGCATAGCTGAGCATGTTTGCATGGTGTGGTGTGTTGCTCAGCAGTGCTTAAACATAACGAAAAGCTATATAGAAATGTATAGCTGAAATCTTCACAGTCAAGTTAGCTGAATGGTTAGAGTCATTGCTTTGGGTGCAGTAAGTGCACGGTTTGTATACCAAGACAGGCCATTCAGCTTTTAAATTGGAAAGCATTTCTACTTATAGTTCTATTTTTTTATTGCCCTAGCTATTGGTATTTGTCAACCAGGTTAGTGCAGCTGGTCCAGAATCCTAGTGTCAGTGGAAATATGAGATGAAAAGCTCCAGTTAAACACAACTGTTCAATATAGTTCAGTCACACACCAAGGTACTGTAATTAAAGTAAAATACAAACATATAATAATAAAATATCAATAATAAGTAATTAATGTCAATATATATTTATGTTATCATGTAGAACTCTTGTTTACCCTTAGCTAAATCCTGCTAAGCACTGCTAAGCCAAGCTAAGCAATGTTTAAACAGGACTTGTCTGAGCAATAATTAACAACACTTAGCTCCACGTAGCTGGTTTGAGCATTCCTAAGCAGTCCCATTCTAAGCAGTCCTCAGCTAAGCTAAGAGGATTAGTGCACTGCTAAGCACTGCTAAGCATTTGCCACTTTAAGCACTGCTCAACTAAGCTTAGCGGGCTTGCACACTTCTGAGCTGTGCTTAGCATTTTTAAAAAATGGTCAATGGCGGCAAAGGGTGGGAAAATACCTTTATTTAAGCTGCTAAGGCAGGAATACAGCCAGAACCTGTTAGAGTTTGACCCTTGTAGGAACAATAGCAGGTGCTGTAGAGGGAGCGTGCTTCCAGGTACAGTGTTGGGGCATGTTGGAGTCCAGGGTCATGGCTGGGCTCCTTGCTGAACACCATGACAATAGACTGCTGTGAGGCCAGTACCAGAGCTCCAAATACAAGTCCGAGGCCTGGGACCATCTGGCACATGACCTCACCAATGCCACTGGAATTCCCCACACTGGCGAGTAAGTGTGTCATCATTATGATGACCTGAAGTGGAGGAAGGAAGTGCTCTTGGCCCAATGGATGCAAGATGCTCAGGACTGGAATGCCCTAGCAGTTTGTAAGTGTCAAAGGAAAAAACTTCAAAGACCAATACACATAAGGTTCAGTTAAGGCATATTTATTTACTTGCCGCAAGGAGACAAAAACATGCAAATACAAGGATTTGTCTAACTACTAACAGGAAGTATGCTTATTCTTATACTATTTTACAACACATGGCCTTCTATGGCTGACGTAATCAAACACAACTTTCAGTATTGTTCTACAGCAGATGTTACTCAGGTTTTCTGCTGACATGACTAGATTTGTGAGAAACTTTTGAGAAAAACAACCTGACCTTGGTGGGCACTAATTCGTTTACAAGCTTCTATTGTACAGTGTTACATTTCAAGGTACTCTTCTAACTCAGATACAAGCAAATGCTGATTGCAGTTCATATTTTCAAACAAGCTTTGTCCTAAATATCTATGGCTTCTACAGCTGTGTATTTTCTCACAGCACAAACGGAACTTCTTGTCTAAGCTTCATACAAGTAGTATTGTTCTATTCATTATTTTCCTAACATAAGCAGGAATCATCTGCTTCTCAGTAAATTTCCAAGGCACAAGCAAGATTTTAGCTAACAATACAAGGTCAGAAAGCATCTGCAGTTTGTACAGATTTATGCAGTATGAAATAGAATAAATGTGTTAACCCTTTTCAAGCTCTAAATGCACTAAGCATATTACTAATACACACATTAATACATATTTTTCTGACATTTCCCCCCTTTTAATGCTTTTATTCTACTTTCAAAATAAGTATAAACAGTTTGTTTTCTTTTCCTAACCTCTTCCACTCAGGATTTGCAGTTAAGAGAGTCATTCAGTTTAAACTTATGAAAGCATTTTCAATCTTTTAACAGTTCTACAAACTCAGTACTTTGATATAAGGTTTCAGAAACTGACATGTCTATAAAGTCTTTTATCAGTCTTTTCATGCAGGGGATGCCACAACAAACACATACTCCTAGCAGGAGCATTCCTACACAAATGGCAATCAGGATGTTCATTAGGATGGTACCCCACCCCCAAACCATTTCTGGAAAAAGTCCATCAGTGGGTTTGGGCCTGGCTTGGTCATGGCCAACACTTGCTGAATTACCTCAAGATGATTGTCTATCTCATATTTATGGTCAGGAATATACAGACAGTATTCTTCTTGGATTAAAGTGCAAGTACCACCTCTCACCGCTAGGGTGAAGTCGAGAGCCATGCGGTTTTGAAGCACTACAGTTCTCATAGCATTCAGTTCATCAGTCACCAATTCGAGAGTGGAAAACGTTGCATTACTCATTACTTCGAGAAGTTTCGACAGTTTTCTCAGCTCCCAGATCGATTTCACTGCTCCATATGCCGATAATATGCCTGCCCATGATATAACGCTATCACTCAAGTCCATATGTGTCAGTCCTTTGCCTATGGAATGATGGTCTTTCCAACACGCATTGATTTGTCCCACTGGATTTACAGGTTTCGTGACAACCTCTCGGACATTTCGAATTTTTCCTCGAGGCAAAACTGCAGTGTTTCGTATGGCCGGAACCAGGTAACCCAAAAAACAACTGCCGGACCAATTCTCAGGTAACCATTTTTATGCCTTTCTGCCACACACAAAATAACAATCCTCTACTTTAGTAGTAACCTTGCTATGAATGAATATACACTCGCCCTGCATGAAACATTTTTCTATCAATTATAGACAGTTGTTTATAAAGAACAGAATTATGTTTTACTTCATCAAGTGTTTTGTGCATCAATCCAAGAAATGAATCATAGTTTGTATTACAATAAAGATCTACATTATTACCTTTAGTGTAACATTTATAAGGAACAGTCACATTGCAATTGCTCCAATCCACCTGAACAGTATCATTTTTATAAAAACACACAGTTCCCTTTTGTGGAACAGACAAGTGCAATGCTATTTTATCTTGTGATGTAATGGTTGAGGTATCATAAGTCAAGTTCTCCCAGGTCTCATTGACCCCTAGGGAGACTGTAGTCATTAATAACCCCCCGTATGCTGTTGGCAAAGCTGTGCAAATCCAGTAATTCAAAACATTGAAAGTCTCGGCATACACATATTTAATTGCCTGGTAAGTGTTAAAGTTTGGATGCCAGTCGATGAGTAACGCTTCATGTTTATTCAGTTCAGTCTGTGTGGCTGGGAAAAGGAAAGGCCACAACAAAAAGATTATTGTCACTAGTACAGTTAACAGGATGATTATGCAATACTTCTGAGGAAAGGGTTGTTCTGCATTCCTGTTTCTTCTGGGCTCTATCATTTTTACTCTTGGCATGTGACAAGATTTTTGTCCAGTTCAAAGTTTTTGACTAATTTACAGTGCGTCAGGTGGATCCAGGAGGCATGCTCTGCTATCTTGACTGCAGTGGGTGTTGACAGAAGCACTTGATATGGACCTTCCCACTTTGGTGATGCCCAATTATTTCTCTTTACTGTCTTCACCCAGATCCAAGTTCCAGGGGGCACTGTCACTTCTGATGGTCTGGTTTGTTCTTTATCTGAAACAGAATTTGACTGCAACAAATGTTTAGAATTTAGCAAGTTTCGCATGTACTCAGCTAGTGTACTGTCAGCTTCCTGGTCTGTGGGCATGAGAGATTTCCACTGAGGTATATAATAAGCCCTTCCAAATAACTTTTCAAAAGGAGTCAATCCTTTTGCTTTTGGAACAGTTCTCATGCTCAACAGTGCCAGGGGCAGACAGTACACCCAATTTCTCTGTGTTTCTACTATTAACTTCCTTAGCTTATTCTTTAAAATCCCATTATGCCTCTCTACTAGCCCTGCAGATTGTGGATGATACGCACAATGATTTTTTAAAGAAATACCAAAATGTCTACTTAACTGTTGTATGGTCTGGTTTACGAAGTGTGTGCCGTTGTCACTGTAGATCCTTTCCGGAATGCCAAATCTAGGGATGATTTCTTTAACAAGAACTTTGGCCACAGTTGCCGCATCTGGATTTTTAGTCGGAAGGGCTTCCACCCATCTGGAAAACATATCTACAATGACAAGACAATACTTTTTATTTTCACATTTATTCAACTCTATGAAATCCATACAGATAGTATGAAATGGATACGGTGGTGTAGGGAAACTCCCTTGCTTAGGCTTTAACACCCCTTGTGCATGATGTTTATTACAAACATGGCACATCGAACAGAATTTTTTAGAGTAATTTAAAAATCCATATGTTGTGAACACTTGGTTCACCAGCTGTACCATCCCCCCTGTTGAAACATGGCACTGCCCATGGCTCAACAAAGCTGCATATCTAAACAAATTAGACAGCAATATCGGTTTCCCTTCTTTAGAGATGTACAGCCCCTTTTCGAGAAATGCTCCTCGTTTTACCCATCTTTGTTTTTCAACTTGCGTAGTGTCTGCATTGTCTTTAACATTTCTAAGTCTAAAATCTCAGAGGGTTGTAATTCCTCATTCAAAAGAAATACTTATGAAGCTGCCTGCTTTGCAGCTGTATCAGCTCTCGCATTACCTTTTGAAATCCTGTCCTGTTGCTTGGTATGAGCTGTGCATTTACAAATAGCTACTTTCTGAGGTAACTGAATAGATTCTAAAAGATCTAAAATAAACTGTGCATGATTGATTGGTTTGCCAGTAGATGTTATCATTCCTCGATTTTTCCACTGTTGCGCAAAAACATGTACAGTAGAAAAAGCATACTGGCTGTCAGTAAAAATGTTCACACATTTACCCTTTGCTAAGGTACATGACCGTGTCAAGGCAATCAAATCTGCTGCCTGTGCAGATAAATTGTGTGGTAAAGATTTCACTTCTATAATCTCAATATCAGAAACTACTGCATATCCTACTAGGTTCTGTCCTGCAGGACCCCTTTTGCATGAGCCATCCACGTAGTATGTCACCTCAGCATCATCCAAGGGAACATCTGTAAGGTCTTTTCTAGACAGTGTCTTCTGCTCAATCACCTGCAGGCAGCTGTATGGTGTGCCATCTGCAGGGGATGGGAGCAAGGTAGAAGGGTTCAAAGTCGTACATCGTTCAATTGTCATATGAGGTTGGCTCAACAATATAGTCATACAGGAAAGATGCCTAGCAGGGGAAAGATATGCTACCTTCTCTTGCAGTAAAATAATCACAACTGCATGAGGCACTCTCAATGTGAGAGGGTGGAACAAAACTACTGAGGCCGAAGCCTGTACTGCCATTGCAGCTGCAACTACTGCTTGTACACAGTGGGGTAAAGACCGTGCCACTGGGTCCAGTTGTGATGAATAATAAGCAATAGGGCATTGCTTGTCCCCATGCTGCTGTGTTAATACTGATGTCATATAACCTTGCTTACAATCTACAGTTTGGAAAAAACGTTTATGATAGTTTGGTAATCCCAAAACTAATGAGGACGCTATTAACTGTTTCAGTTTGCAGAAAGCAGATTCTGCTTCTGGTGTCCATTGTAACAAATCCTGAGCTGCCATAGGCTTTTTATAAATCAGGTTAGTCAACGGTGCAGATTCCAAGACATAGTTTGGAATCCAACTCCGACAAAAATTAGTCATACCCAGGAAGGACATCAGTTCCTTCTTGGTAGTGGGTTTTGGAGCTTGCAAAATCGCTACTTTTCTGTCCTCATCTAATGTCCTACCCTCCTTGGATATTACATATCCTAGGTATTTAACTTGTTTTTTCCAAAGCTGCAGTTTATTTTTGTTTACTTTATGTCCTTCAGTAGCTAAAAATTGTAATAGCGCTATGGTATCTTCTTTACAATCTTGCTGGGTGGGGGCCGCCAGCAGGATATCATCAACATAAAGCAAAATCTGGCTACCTCTTGGTGGGGTAAATCCCGCCAAGTTGCTTGCCATTTCTTGTGAGAATATTGTTGGACTTTCACAATACCCCTGTGGTAGTCGTGTATATGTATACCTTTTCCCCTGAAATGTGAATGCAAACCAATACTGGCTGTCAGGGTGTATCTGTATCAAGAAGAACACATTGCTGGTATCTACCACAGAAAAATATTTCTGTTGAGTGGGTCTGGCACCGTAGGTGTCCTTGGTATTACTGCGTCATTTACAGCTTGTAAATCTTGGACCATACGCCACTCTCCATTCGCTTTCTTAACAGGAAATAAGGGTGTGTCACATGGTGAATCAGGAGATTCCACCAGTACCCCTTCCTTAAGTAAGGCTGCTATAATAGGTTTGATTCCTACCTCTGCATCTTTTCTTAAGGGATACTGCCTTTTTTGTGGTCTAAATGCTGACTTTGGCGTAATAGTAACTGGTCCCGCTGTACGAATAAGTCCTACATCTGATTTTCCTGTTGACCAGAGAGTTTCTGGTATATTCTATAAGGCATTCTCTTCCTCCTTCAATAGGAGTGCTAATCAGCTGTCCTTGCTAGACTGCAAGTGTACAGCTGGGTGGGTCTGAGTTATCCAATTTAACTTCTGCATTTGTATTCCCTGCTCTGACAGTTCTAACTCTGTCTGTTTTTGCCATCTTGTGACTTTTTCTCCTAAGTCTACCCATTTTACATTCTTGTCCTTAGTTAAGCTAATGTGTGGTAATCGATTAGATTTATAGAGTGCAAAGAACTCCTGGGGCAATGAACAGCTGGCTAAACTTTTCCCTTCTGTGTCCCAGTACAGATTATGTAATATCAATCTGTTTGCACAATTTCTAAACAATTCTTGCTCATATTCCTTATCAGGTCCTGGTGTGTTTCAAAAATACAGAGTACAGTGCAACAAATGCTGTTAATCAATGTCAAGGGAGGGGAAATTGCTGATGGCTACGTTCATCAACTCTTTGATCACTGCCCCTGGACCAGTCATAACCAAGTCTTGGCTGTACCAATAAAATATTTTACCCTCCATTTGCATAGCAAAGGTATCAATTTGTCGCTGTGCTTCCATACCCTGCATAGTCGGAACTACTGCTATACCAAATAGCTGCATAAGGTCTCTGCCCAAGAGGTTTACTGGGCGTTTTGCAGAAACAATTTTGCTTTTCTGGGTCAATCCTGAAACAGGATCAGTTATTACAATATTATGGGAGAGGGTCTCCCGATACAGCTGTCCATTAGCTGCTTTCACTAATATGTAATCAGGTGACTCTGAGTTCTCTGGCAGTTTGGAGGGATGTATCAGGGTCCGTGATGCCCCTGAGTCACACAAGAATCTGACTTCCCTCCCTTCTACCAGGAGTGTAACTTCTGGTTTCATGTCTGCTAAATAGAGTTTTCTAAGCTCAATAAAGCCAAATCTAATATTTCATTTTCTTCACTATCCGTGACTTTCTGCACTTCCTCTATTTCTTCTGTCACATTCTCTACTCTCTCTATCACATTCTCATTTATCCTTTCTCTGCTATCCTCTTCTAGTGATTCCTGACTATCATATAGTCAGTCCTCACCCTCCTTATCGTCCGTGGTTGCTTTCTTGTTTTTCTTGCAATCCCTTGCCAAGTGTCCCATTTTACCGCATTTAAAACTTTCACCCCTTTTCTTTCGCCCTTCAAAGTCCTCTGATCACTGGTCAGATTGTTTGTTTCCCTGGGCATTTCTCTTGCCCTTTTTCCCAGACTGTACTACATAAACTTCTGCTCCATCTTCTATAGAAAATACTTGGGCTTTCTTTATCTTTTTGCTATTAAAATGCCTTTCGGCATGCCTAGCATATTCAAGTAATGACTGTAATCTGCTTGTACGATGATCTACCATGTGCTTTGTAATAAAGCTGCTTATGGGTGCAATACTGCCTTTCAAAAATGCATTCTTTAACTGCTGCTCATATGGGGAATCGTGTGTCTGATCTTCAGAAACCTGCATTCCACAGTGGTTATTAAAACATTCTAATAGTCTGGCATAATATCTGTCAATTGTTTCACCTTCCTGTTGGCTGCATTGATTAATGCAAGTCCAGTCTGCCCTAGGCCTCCCTTTCTCAGAGATTCGGTCTGTAAGACCTTTCACTCTGTTGTCTAATTCTGCGCTGCTATGTGGGAGGGGCCTGAGCGCAGCGTCACGGGGATTCCAGTCACCACTAATCATGTGCCAATCTGGTCCCACAATTTGTCTGACTACTTTTTCTACTTCTTCTCCGTTTAAATTATAACTTAGCCTCATTCCTTGCAAATCTTCTAAGAACTTTCTAAAATTTACTTTTGGATGGGGAATTCCCTCAGTGGCTTTCCAGATGTCTTCCGGAGTCCAGGGTCTATACACTAGAATAGTCGGGTTCTGACCTTCTTGCCCTGCCTGAGGATTAGGCACTTCTATAAGTGGGCATATTTCTTCTTCCCCTTTTGAGTTTCCTGCCCATGTTCGAGACCTGGTCTCGACGGGATCTCCAATAAACGGATTTGCTTTTGTAGTGTCTCTACTTACTGTGACAGCAGGATATCGTAGGGGTGGACTAACTTGTTCACTTGCCTCATATTCTGGTAAGGGAGGTGGAGGGGCTGATGCTATTACTAAGTTATTGTCCTCCTTATCTAAAAACATTGCTTTTGAATTATTATTCTTTTGCTCCCTTCGGTTTACTTCCTCAATCCACCTGTGTGCCTGAGGAATTCCTAATTGACGTTGCTTTTTTTACCCGACTTTTAGAATCAGTTTTAAGCTGTTTGACAAGTTTGACAAGCGAGGATTTTTCTAATTTACCATCAAATTCATACTTATTAACCCATTTTGAGTAGTATTTAATATTATCAGCACGCTGTGACTGTATGTATTTCGCGTCTTCGGTTACCGGTGGATTTTGTGATCTTTTTGTACAATTATTACCCATTTTGTTCTACCCTTTTAATCATTATGTAACTCCTTATTTTTTAACATGGTACCACGGATTTTGTTATAGTCTCTTCAGAATGACTGCCTACCTGCTCTGTTTCCCTGATCTATGACAAGACAGTAATATTTTTGTCCCTGACTTGTATAAACAAAGTCTTAACAAAATAAATGCAAATCTAGTCCCTGATCTAAAACAGAAAAAAAAGGTAGATTCACCTTACCTGAGCCTTCGTGATTGATCACCTGGTTTGAGTAAACCAATCCTTCAGTCGCAGATCAGAAAGTGGCTGGCCTCTTTTGTACGACAATTCAGTCGGAGGGCTTTTCAACTAAGAAGAACCAATGTGGTTTCTTCCCCGTACGGTTTCAAGCCACCTGGCCTGTCTAATCCGAGGCAAAGTGAGGGTTTCCGGTCCGAAGGACCAATCTGTCAAAGGAAAAAACTTCAAAGACCAATACACGTAAGGTACAGTTAAGGCATATTTATTTACTTGCCGCAAGGAGACAAAAACATGCAAATACAAGGATTTGTCTAACTACTAACAGGAAGTATGCTTATTCTTATACTATTTTACAACACATAGCCTTCTATGGCTGACGTAATCAAACACAACTTTCAGTATTGTTCTACAGCAGATGTTACTCAGATTTTCTGCTGACATGACTAGATTTGTGAGAAACTTTTGAGAAAAACAACCTGGCCTTGGTGGGCACTAATTCGTTTACAAGCTTCTATTGTACAGTGTTACATTTCAAGGTACTCTTCTAACTCAGATACAAGCAAATGCTGATTGCAGTTCATATTTTCAAACAGGCTTTGTCCTAATTATCTATGGCTTCTACAGCTGTGTATTTTCTCACAGCACAAACGGAACTTCTTATCTAAGCTTCATACAAGTAGTTCTGTTCTATTCATTATTTTCCTAACATAAGCAGGAATCATCTGCTTCTCAGTAAATTTCCAAGGCACAAGCAAGATTTTAGCTAACAATACAAGGTCAGAAAGCATCTGCAGTTTGTACAGATGTATGCAGTATGAAATAGAATAAATGTGTTAACCCTTTTCAAGCTCTAAATGCACTAAGCATATTACTAATACACACATTAATACATATTTTTCTGACAGTAAGTATACGAATCAGTGCTTTACCAAATTCTAGCATGAATATGTGATAGACAGGTAAGCATAAGGGTGAGTTTTCCCCCTACATCTGCAGAGGAGAGGACTCACAACTTAAGAGGCCCATGACAGGTACCTAACGAGGATGCACCGACAGTTTGGTGAGTATAGATCTATCTTGCAATATATAGTACAATAAATAAGAAGGAGTACATTGTTTACTGCCAGTAGGTATAGTCTGTTCTGAGTGTACTGCAGTGAATGTGTTCTTAGACCCAGAATGATATAAGTGAGTAATGCCAGGTACTGTGCAATACAGATGAATCATTAAACATGCTACTGTTGATGAAAGAAAGCTAATACTGTAGTAATACTGTGTAGGAATGACATAAGTATATATTGTATTATTACTAAGAATCTTGCAATAAAGTATAATGTGATTGAAACCCTAAAGGTAA
Organism: Protopterus annectens; assembly: GCF_019279795.1. Classification (NCBI taxonomy): domain Eukaryota; kingdom Metazoa; phylum Chordata; order Ceratodontiformes; family Protopteridae; genus Protopterus; species Protopterus annectens. Next base: position 825,880,588 of record NC_056731.1, on the reverse strand, counting down.
TAAATAACATTCATTCATCATCTACAGGATATGCAGTACAACTGAAGTCAGAATTTTGAATGTAATAAACCACTGTGTCATGTCACCCTCAACAAAGTTATTTCCACCAGCTGCTGTGTTATTCTGGTCTGTTGTTGAAGAAATACAATTGTACAGGTGCTCCACAGCAAATATAGCTATGACACCATGAATTTAGTGAAGTCTGGCTGATAAAGAACTGTTATGTTAAAGCGTAGATGTGGAGCTGTAAAGCAAGATACAATGCAATTTGATATATGTTCTGCACTAAGATCTGAACATTGAATAGTAATGTGTAATGTATTATAATGTGTTCCCTTCAGGATCATCTTCTGTTAACTTTTACATGTCACCTATATGTATTCCTGAATGTAGGTACGCTGATGCAGGCAAGTATGAGACTGTAATAGGTGGAGACTCGTGCATGAATCGTGCCATCCCAAATAGAACCAAGATGCTCTCCTCCAAAAAAAGGAAGCCAATCTGGTTGTCTTCTGCCATAAACAAACTATACAACAGAAGAAAGAAACTGTTGCAGAAAAGAGGAAAATCCCAGGATGCAAAAAACTCCCTTACCAGCCTCAGTAAGAAGCTGAGATCCCTCATAAAATCCTCCAAAGCTAGTCACGAAAATAAAATTGCCAAAGATTCCAAAGACAACCACAAGGCATTCTATAGGTATGTCAAGAATCTAAATGACCATGCTCAGATATGCTCTGAGCTACAACAGAATGGCATTAAATATACTGATCCTAAGGGTATTGCCAATATCCTGGCAGATCGATTTAGTACCAAATTCACCCCCCTCTCACCTCCTAAAGGGCCCATCTCAATACCAAAAGATTGCCAAATTCCGGTAATCACGGCCTCACAGATAGAAACCGCATTCTCCAAAGCTATGTATACAGCATCCATGGGACCAGATGACATCCCGGGCTGTGTACTACATGAACTATAAATGAACTGTCACCTCACCTAAGTGTCATGTTTAATTATAACCTCACCTCAGGTTTCGTGCTCACTGAATGGTGCACAGCTACAGTTATCCCACTCCACAAGGGAGGATCCACCTTGGATCCTGGGAACTACTGTCCCATCAGTCTGATGAGCCTGATCTGCAAGGGCATGGAACGCATTATCATGGAACTTATAAACAAAGACATTGGCAACCTTCAAACATGGGACCCCACCCAGTTTGGGTTCGTGATGGGCTGATCTTGTCTCCTGAACCTGATTGACTTCTTTGAATCAGTCTCCAGAGCTGTGGACAAGGGTAAGGCGGCCCACACAGCCTATCTGGACCTCACTGAGGCCTTCAACACCATCCTCCACTCTGGAATCATAGATAAACTTACTAAGCTGGGCATAAATCCCTACGTCACTTGATGGGTTGCCAACTGGCTTACTGACAGAACCTAGACTGTAAAAGTAGCTGACTCCAAATCCATCTCCAGACAAGTGACAAGTGGAGTACCTCAGGTTTCAGTCCTGGGACCATTCTCTGAAATACAGGCCAACACTAAGGGACTCTGGCTAACAAAGTTCACAGATGACTGCAAACTGGGAGCCATTAATGAATCCCCAAATGATGTGGATATTCTGCAAAAGGGCCTTACAGAAACAGATGCTTGGTGCCAGAGCCATGGGCTCAAGCTCAATGCCAAGAAATGTATAGTTATCCCCTTTGGGAAAAAACACGTACCCATGAATTACCACATAGGTGGCAATACACTAAACCCGAAAGTGTGATGAGAGACTTAGGTACATAGGTGGACATTGGTCTCACCTTCAATAACCACATCACTACAACAGTCAGGAAATCCTTCTATTTGGCACACCTCATCACTAAGGGCTTTTCATCCAGAAAAAAGGAGGTCCTTATCCCACTGTACTCATCCCTCATTAGACCCATTATAGAGTACAATGCCTCAACTGGTATGTACCTCACAAGACATCTGCAACAGCTGGAAAGGCCGCAGAAATACCTCACTAAAAGAATCACAGGCCTAAAGCAGATGCCCTATGCTGATGATCTAAAAAAAACGCAGCTATACTCAATGGCATATCGTCTACTCAGAGGCAATCTTTGCTTAACATACAAGGCCATGTCAAACCCTGAGCTGTTGGACATGCTTCACTTAAAGAAATAACAATCCCTCAGAGCCACATGCTCCAGGGATCTAAACCTTGTCATTACAATGAACAAAACATGCTGGAGGGATAGGTTCCTGACCCAGAGACTCCCCATACTCTAGAACTGACTGCTCATACATGTCAAGCAGAGCACCTCTTCAAAAGGAACCTTGACAATTGGATGGGAGATAGGAAATAAACCCAAGGGATCATGTCAGTCACCCTGCTAGACAGGGTTCGAGGGAAGTAAATATTGTGGGAAGAAATATCCAGGGGCTTGTTATAGCTAGGCTTGCATAGGCCCTAGGGCCGATAGCCTAGTACCAACCTATGAACCTATGAACCTATGAGACTGCAAATATACGATGTGCAAATGTATATGGGTTGGGTATGCAACCCAGCACCCTGCTATGGTCTGTACAGATCACACATATTCACATCCACTAGGGGTTAAATGTGTACACCTGCATTCAAAGTATTAATACACAGTTCACCACATATCTCTGTCATGCATGAATCTCATGCATGTATGTTCAACTGTCACTGCAGTCCTCTGTGACATTGTTTATATTACCAGGTCAGATATTATAAGCAAGTGACTTTTAGGCACAAATCAGTCAAGTAGCTAACAGCAGTGGCCCCCTAGGTCAGTGTGATAAGAAGTAGATATGTTGTTCATTTCTGCACACACAGACTGCGGTATGAATCCAAGGACTAGTACTAAGATGTATTTATAGTTACAGACAAGTACTCCTTACTATTTGTAGAAGCAGTCATGTAGTGTTAACAGATATTTTTCCACAGGGCTTAGAGGCAAAGAAATGTTTGTATTAGCTGTATGAAGGGTATACTAATAAAATGTGTACAGATGTACTAGTGTATGCCTGGTGCGTCTGTGAATATGTGCCAATAGTCCAACCCAATGCCTACAAATGACAGCAGCATAGGTATATACAACATGCATTTTTCCCGATACATCTCTCTTAACTGTCATGCTGTCATGGCTAGTGATCACTGTTGCCAATAACCTTGGACACAGATATAAATCCAGTTGAAGTATACCAGTAGCAAACTCACAGAACATCAGTGCAGGTTACACCTTGTCATATATGTAACCCTGACATGTGCAAGTCCTCTGTAGTTATGTACCTACAGTTCTCACAGCTTGGCCCATACCATTCTAGGTTGACAGCTTAACAGGTATGCAAATGCAACAGAAGCTATGGGGCACAAATAGATGTAAAGTAAGGGCAGACCTGTAGAGTATTGAGCATTACTGTTGTGAACAATATAGCCTATACAGTTGTTAATGGAATGTTTTTCTCTCCCCCCACCCCTTATCTGCATCACTAATTATTATTCATATACTACGGGTATGTTGTTCTCAAAACCTAATGTTGGGACTTGTGTTGTATTATTGTTCATATATTTCAATGGTTGCATACTAACATACCTTGTTGAAATTCCACTGTTTTTGGCCTGTTGCTGTAACTGTTACTGGCATGGTATGCTGCTACAATAATGACTATTTTATTTATGCATGTGTTCCATTTGCTATGCAATTCTATTCAATTCTATTGTTTTGGGTTAATGGGAACACTCGTGCATGCTATAATAACTAATGTTGAAATGTTTTGTTTATGACTAACCAATACCCTTTGACAAACCTCAACACCATAGCATGTTAGGGTAGGCTGATTCTAGCGGATCAGCCTGTCCCACCTCATCTGACTGCAGCACCAGGTCCCAGCACATCTGGGACCCAACCTCAAACTGCCTCCTCCACTGGTCCTACACCACCCTTGGGTGGAACCGCCTCAGGATGGGGTCTATCCCCCCCGGCCATGGTCATGGAGGGAACCCTGTCATCCATCACCAGTTCCACGGTATGGTGCATAGCATCATCCATCAGGATTTGGATGACTGCCTGCACCAGATGGAGGGCAGACTAGTGCACCTCAAGGGACAGACTGGCCCCGGCACCCATCCCCCCAGCACAGCCACCTTCAGGGCGATAAAGGGGCAGTGGTGACTGCCCATCGGTGGGGACCTCAGTCCCACTGTTTCCATCTGGGGGCACTTGGTCCTTTGATTCCCAGCCACCCTCCCCATCCAAGGTGTTTACCCCCCTCATATGTCATACACCGCCCCTGTCTGCTGTCTTGTGTGTCTTGTTTGTCTGCAAATGCAACCACTCCTACCCAACTTACCTCCCCAAACATGCCAACAACCCCTCCCTAACATCCCACTCTCACCTTAAAAAAAAGAAAGGGCAACTGTCCCAAAAAAAAAAAATTTTTGGCCCATACATAGCTCTCCATTTCACACCCATGTACACTGACATTAATCAATTTCCCCATGAATTAACCAACTAATTTATGTCCCCCACACCCCTCTCTGTGGAGTGTGAGGCTATAAATTCCAAATCATCCACATCACGCACAGCTGTTGCTGCACAAGAAATGGAGAGCTATGGTCCTTTCCTACACATGTCCTTCATATCTCTAGCTGCCTTTCATAATGTTTTTATTGCTGCCTGCCCCCATTTCGCCACTTTCCTAGCACCCCTTTTTTTGGAAATAGCATGGGTTTAAGCAAGCATAAGTGAGCCTAAGTGTTGTTTGGCATTGCAAGAGGTTGTGCAAACATGCTTTAATCACCCTTTTTGATTCAGACACTGTTTTGCCCAGCAATGAAGTAAACAGCCCAGGCAAGCATTGAACCCAGGACCTTACACCCTACAGTCAGGGCAATGCACTACTAGGCCAAACCAGCTCTAGGAGGTTAATAATGCTTTTGTAAATATATCATGCAGTACAGTCATGTAACATTAGGGGGAAAAAAAGGCACCACCAGCACGTATTGAACCCAGGAACCTGTGCACTACAGTCAGAGCAATGCACCTCTAGGCCAAATCAGCTATGGGAAATTAGCACTGCTTTTGTAATTATATCATGCAGTACAGTCATGTAACATTAAGGAAAAAAGACACTACTGCCAAGTATTGCACTCTGGACCTTGTCAACTACAACATAGTGCACTACATCAGTAGATCAGCTGAGCACTTGAGAACAAGTAGTGTTTTTACAAACATATCCTGATTACCAGTGACACACTACTCCTATATATACTGGGACACATCACAGTGTACTTGGGCTAGGGTTACCACCTGTCCCACTTTGTAAGGGTAGTCCCTCTTTGGGCAGTTGTGTCTTGCAAAGAAATTGTAAAAATGGCTAATGTCCTGTGATTTTAGGACAAACATATTTCCTATATTTTATGTAATAGTTGCATAAAACAGTTATTATGTATCTGAAATACCTAAATGTTATAAGAAACAGAATAAGCAACTCAAATGCTAGAAGAATAAGCTTTTATTTAGGTAAAGAAGTGAAGTTCTGTCCTTTGTACTGGCCGTGGGTATGTTTTGCGCTGCAAAATCTGACATTTGTACCAAAAATGTCCCACTTTGTGCATTTGAATAGGTGGCAACCCTAGCTTGGGCCTCTGATGCATACAACAAACCAGTACACACACAAATAAATGCTGTCAGGTGTACAGGAGGCCTACAATATCAGGTAGAGCTGACAACTGCACAGACTGTTGCCGAATGAGCACAGTTGTGCCCCCTGCTTATGTCAGGGTTGTCATAAAACCTATTCTGTGTGGAATGCAGATGGGGGGATGCAGTCATGGGAAATAAGAAGTTAAACAGTAGGTCTCAACAACAATGCTTGGACTGACATGGTGTGGTTCATCTGCTCTCCGGCACCTACAGCCATCCCTTATGGCTCTGTCTGCAGTGACATAGACACAGCTTTGGCCCCTGAATCACCCCAGCAATGGTCAGCTCATATATGACTGTTACTTTTATTGTCTGTTGTACAATACTGACAGTAAGTACTGGTGGCTACAGCCGGCATATGACATGTACTGTCAGTGAGCCCCTCTCGGTCTGTGAATGTCATACAGGCTTAGTGCAAAGATGTCCCTGACCATTCATGACAAACTCTGACTAGGTCACTGTGTAGTCCACACCTGTATCTGATTGCCTGACACCTACGGCTAGCATGCCTGGTGACCCCTCTGCAGCAAAACAGCAGATTATAGGTACTAGTAGTGAGGGGACACTGGCTCTGGCTCAGCAGCAGTGTGTACATATTGAACATACAATGTAAGGGAATGCATACAGTGCCGGATAGTCATGTACAATTACTGTGTTCCCAGGGGTCTGCCATGTCACAGACACATTCCCCAAACTCTGGGGACAACGATCAAATATTGTCCAACTGGTGTCTGGAAATACACATTTGTCTGGCAGGGGGGTCTACAGCTATCAGGCATATGTACACATTCCACAAACATCTAGGTACTGCAGATGTCAGACAGCTATGAGGAGGACACCCTACACCACATATGCACTGCTCTCAGTTATTGTGTAGCACAGTTGTTGCTGGAATGTCCACATGTACTTGTAGTACCACTCACCTATTTGTCGGATGTAGGCTGGATGACATGGTGCAGTAACTTTGCCCATATGGGACAACCAGCATTTGATGACAGTGATGGGATGGACACATAACAACACAGTCGGTCACAGCACACAGGCCATATCTGGTAGTCCTGGTATAATATGAGATTACTAGCCTATGGACCCTGAGCAGCCATATGCCTAGTCCAGATGTTAGCCAATGTGTATGCAAGGCAGCACCTGATGCCCCCATCCAACATGGACACAGGTGGTATCCCAAGGGTGTATGTACAGTTAACCATCCAGTGATCCAGGCTATGCCTGCAAAGGTGTAAATATCTACCCTGTCTGATGTGGACAGGGTGCCCATTCCAATACAGCCTGATAGTGTGGGACACACATCTGAGCTGCCAACAAGCCCACTTCATGCCACACACCAGGTTGAGTGTGTGTGTGTGTGTGGTGTGTGTGTGTGTGTGTGTGTGTGTGTGTGTGTGTGTGTGTGTGTGTGTGTGTGTAACAGAGTGGAGCATGACTTGCACTAGTGCAGCAGTCCCAGCAATGTGGAGTCCATGGGTGCCTTGCATGCCACACTGAGGTCACCCATGCTGATTATGTATGAAACCGGGTAGAGGTTTGGCCTTATAGCCTATCGGTGTGTGTGGTAGATGTTTGATGCCCTGGTATTCCCTGGTGGGGAACCTCTGTGATGGCCCCAGCTGCTGCATGTGCTGTGTTATGTCAATGACGAACAGAGAACTATACATATTAATGGCCCTCACTGGGGGGAATGTGGGGATGTTTATACCCCATGTCCCATGATAAAATAACTTTATGTATGACATGGGCCATGTAGAAGGTTTATCTTACAATGAAAGCAACATTGTGTTGACATGTCATGTTGCCAAAGACTTGTGTCAACAGCACCTTCATGACTGATTGCGTGCCTAGGATGTTGTTCATACTCTGATAATATGTGGGAACATCAATCTCCCCATAGGGGTTCACACTGCATGTCTTGGTATGCTGCCTGAGGCCATGTGTCTGGCAATGGTCATGTATCTGTGTGAGACCCTCCTAGGCAAATGTCCATATCACTAGGGAATCTGGTGATGGCACACAGCATGCAGTCATCTGTAGACATGGTCAGACATAGGCTAATGGCTGTTACATGCACCTCAGATGTGTACATCACACATAACAGAGGCAAAAAACATGGAAAACAGGTTACACACCTACTTATGGGTCAACTGATTGCAGTGCATTCCCTATGTGGAATAGCTGGGTCGTGTCAGCACACTGCTGTGCATCCCCATGGTAACATATGGTGTGATGCATACTTGGGTGTATTATATCCCATAATGGCCATGTGGGTATACTGTCACATAGTTTGTCCAGGTCAAGGTGGGAATTTTGCACTGTCACCCCTTGTCCATGGCTTTGGTAACTGTGTCATAGAGGTCACCTGACTGTGGCAGGCATGAACCCTTCCTTAACAAAGCCTAAGTGTGTGTAATGGAGTGTGGCCAGGTTGCATATGTCCTTTTTAATGGGGTTCACTTTAAACTGTGCTATGGCCTTGCAGAATAGCCTAGTTAGGCTGCTGGGTCTATCATGTGACTGTGTGGGGGACACCCCACCTTCGTGTAAAGCGGTGACAGTGGCCGTCCATCAAATGGATGGGACAAAGGCAGTACTCAGTCCTCCTTTCAATATGGTTCCTTATGGTGTTGCAGGTTATGCTTGGGGTCAGATAAGATGCATCCTGTGATATGATAGGCTCCCATGGCAGATGTATACTGTGACTATCACATAGCAGTGGTGACCTGTTTCCCATATATAGGAGACGGGGGAGGTACTGTGTATATCCTGATATACTGATATGGAACACAGGGGCTGAAGCCTACGCCAACTCTATCAGGCATCCAGTATGCTATACCAACAGCACTGGTATAGTTTGTGTCCTTGTGCACCACAAGTGAGCAGCCACTACTTGTGCTGTTGCAGATATATGTGCAGTAAGGGAGATGACTGTATGTAGTGGATGTAGACAATGTAAGCACTATGTTTGCTGTGCAGGTTTGCAGGACTGATCCCATTTTCATGTACATGGTAAGGAAATATTGTCCCAGAATGGGTACCTGCCCCTACTTTGTCTTGTTCAGCGGTATGTCATCCTGTTATGGACAGTATGTATTGCACGTGTCCACCAGACAAGTGTGCATATCCTAGCAGAGGATGATGTAGGCCTGTCGGGTATACCTGACTACATGCATCCATGCAAATGCACATATAGAGCTTGTGTGTATGTGTGGATATTGGTGCCAGTCCTTAATGAGGGGTTGGGGACTGTGAGGCTATGTAAACCCCCCCAGGAGGATGTATTCCACGTAGAAGGTGCATGTATGGCTGAGCCTAGCTAGTTGGGTATTGTGGGAGATGGTAACTGCAGATGTGACTGCATGATGTTTGCTTTGCCATGGAGGATAACACTGTAGGGATGCTGCAGTGGTAACCCATATTGTGTGATGTTAACTGCAATACACCTTCACCTCATGTGGATGTATCCCCTGGCCACACCAAGGTGTTTGCACATCCACTGTTTATGGCTTCCTGGCTATTTGTGCACTGGCATGGGTATGTCTTACAATGTATGTCAGGGTCATTCAACTGACCCTGGATCAGGGTACAGACCTGACTACTAATACAGTTGATGAGGTCCATGCAGGCAGACTGGGCTTCCTGGTCACATGTGGTGGCCAGTATCTAGTTGTGATTTGCATAGGTTTGTGTTGGCAATGATGAACTGCCCCTGCAATGTTCCATGTGCATCTTACTGCCTGTACAGCATGGAGATGTGTATGTGTCTCATGTATATGGAAACCTCATGTCCCATGGCATTACCAGCTACACTTTGCCTTCTGCGTGTATGATAGAATGGTTGACCATGTAAGGCTGGAGTGCTCACTGCAGCATTGAAACATGGTCTGTGTGAAGACACAGATATTTGCTGTTCACAGGGTAGGACTGCTTGCAATGAGGGCAAAATCATGTGTACACCTCTAGCATTTAGCAGCATGGCCCTCAACATGTGCTGTACTGACACTTGCATGTTGGTAGTGATAACATCACCACTGTTACTAATAGAGTCAGTATGGGCTGGTGGGAACCACTGCCAGATGCATGAAGACCAGTGAAGACAGATGGAGGCCATCTCTCACAGAGCATCATGGTCTGTGTACCATATCATCCCAGACTCACAGGTACTGGAATCCCTGGAATATTACATGATAAATGTGCACATGTTAAGGCAATAATTCCCTGATTGTATTGCAGCATCCGTCTGGGTGACAGCATAATGCTGCATAAGGCAAGGGACATACCTGCCTGGGACACATAACCAGTGTGCTCACTCATGTCTCACTGCATATAATCCAGAGACGTACATATCAGGTCAGGCACACCAACATGTACAGTGACACACCCATGACAGTACCTGTTGGTGAGAGACAGCAGTGCGTATGCAATATGGCAGAGTCTGTCAACTGACACAAAAGTTACTGTGACCATCCACATACCCAGTTTATTTTGCTATGTCACATGTGATTCAAGCCTGTAATGCCAGTAATGTGCACAGAGTTATACTGACATATATGGGGCAGCTGTTGAAGGCCTGAGCACAACATTGCCATCTAGGCATGCCACAGCCCACCTTTGGACAACCTGTTCAATACCGAGTAGGGTAGTACTCATTCGAGGCTGTCTGCATGGCACAGGTGTTGAAGGCCATGGATAACCTTTGTGGGTGTTAACATAGCCTTACCATTTGGTGCAGATGTCTGCATAGGTACATACCAGACCAGCCATGCCGCTAATGTCTTGTTGTACTGACTATACAGAGGTAATGTCCACCTGTTCTCTGGATGCAGTCCCTTTACCTATGTGGTTAACCATGTCCAAGCATTTTCTTTTCACTAACACTACTTTATGGGTGACTGCAACAGTGTTATCAACCTGAGTAGCCAGGTCTGTCAATGCAGTTTGTGCATTTATGGGGTTGTCGTTAATGTGGGAAATAGTGGGTCCATGTCCTCACCATATGCTATGATGGTACTGTTTTCTGCATTCAACTGGAGGCCAGGACCTGGCCACCATTCCATACCCACTGTATGACTCCATTGCAATGTGTTAACATCGGTCTGTCGGTCAATGACAGACAGCACACTACTCACAGTTGCCACAGCCTTAGGCAGTACCTACACATGTGGGAGGTGGCAGTTTGCATTTATGACTTCATACATGTGGGTCATTGTAGGCAGAAGCTACTCATAGGGTTCACACATGTCTACATATTGCACACACATAGGCAACACAGGGTAGATTTCTCACCTTATAAAATGTGGAATGTGGGACACATCTTGTAGTATTTCGACACTGGCAGAACATACTATAACCCATGGCAAGTGCACCACACAGGACTTCCCTTTGTTTGCCAATATGACTGCTTCTTTGTGTCACGTCACCATAGGTTATGCTATTTCTCATGCCAGTAAGGTGCTTCTGATGTGAAGTAACTGCCTTATGCAGGTAGTAGACACCCTTAGAAGATGTTTCTTGTCCTACACTCCATGGACCTCTGTATTGTTTGTGTTATTGTCACAGGTCACACCTGGCTAAACATGAACTGCAACATGCAGGGTGGGACAGGTGGTGGCCATAACCCCCATCTCTGCAGATGTCTTCAGAATGTCCTGCTGTTTGCCAAATCATTTTTTATACATTTGGCATAACATTGTGGTTTTCTGGCAAAGTTGTGTGAAGTCATTAAAGACTGACATTACACAATACTGACAGATATTTGCCTCCAGCATAGCTCTCAACCAATCAGGGACAAATTTCAACAGAATCAGGCACAAATCCAGAAAAAAATCAGGGACAATCAGGGACACTTTTAAAATATTAGTGCTATTAACTTGAAACATTGACAGAAGCAGAGCATATGAATTAATATACATTTTCTGAAATAAAAGAAGTCTATAAATCTTAATCATTGTCATTATTCATTAAGTGTAATTCACCACCTTTCCTCCAAAAGTCACTAGTTTTAGGAGGGATTAAGATGGACAGAGCTAACATTTGAGTCACAACCAGGGTCAATTGAGAGGTAATTGCCTGTCAGACTTCATACCCTTCAGAAAATGCATGCAAATGCACAACCTGTTATGCTATTTCCTGTGTATGTTTGTCAGAGCAATATTTAGATTGACCCTAATTATGTGGGCTTTGTCTCACTTTTATGTATGGCTTTCTCCAGATGTCCTTCTGTAAGGGGTCGAGAAATATGTTTGTGGCCATAACACAGGCAGACTGCTGCAAGGGAATATACATATGTACACACACACACACACACACACACACACACACACACACACACACACACACACACACACACACACACACACTCATGATCTGCCCTTGTTGATAGTAGATCCCCTACTTGGCTAGTTACATGTGCGATAGTGCAATATACATAGCATATGAACCACAGAGGTTATACAGTTTTGCAGTGTCTGCCACTACTACTCTGTAGTTAACAGGGTAGCACAGGCACACAAAATGTTATAGGCATTGCACACACACAGACAAGACAGCCACGCTGCTACAGAGGATATGCATACACAGACACACACTCACACAGTCACCAGTATTGAGATTACAACCTCTAACTATCTAGTTGTGTGTAGTATAGTGCTATGTCCTTAATGCATATACCATGGAGCTGATATGCCTGGGGCATACTTCTCAACCTGTTAGAACAATACATGTGGACAGAGCCTTCAATAATGGGGCAATACAGGCCCAAAAATAGGAACAGGTTTTACATATTGCTCTTACAAACATGGATAATTGATAGAGGGATCAGTTTTGTATTACCATTACTTTTGTAAAGGGTATGAAGTCTGACACTGTCATTATTGTCTAACTTCAGCTCTTAATGCTTTGCCAGTGATTGGCCAGGAAACCATACATTTATGGCACACAGACACAATATATGAGCCAATCATCTGGGCATTCTGCAAAATTGTATACATTTGAGAGGTATGGTCTGCAGAGTGTAAAACAGTGCATCTAAGGTTGATGACATCAACAGGTCCTGTTAATTAATGCAATGGGGGTGTCAGGAAGGTGGAACAGGCCTCAAAATGTTTAACCTATAAAACATAGTTGTTAGTGCTGAGATTAAAACTCCTACCTATCTAGTTGTTTGTACTATCATGATAAGTACTTATTGTATGTGCCACAGAGCTTATATGTGTGAGACGTGTCCAATGGTGCTTCTAAGGTGAATGACATCAACGGGCTTTGTAAAGTAGGGCAATTGGGGTTTACTGGGTGGAACAGAACTCAAAATGGTTTGACCTACAAGCACACACACAGTTCCCAGTGTTGAGATTAGAACTTTTACCTATCTAGTTGTATGTACTATAATGCTACGCACTTATCACATGCACCAGGGAGCTTATATGGCTGATGAGTGTCTGATGTTACTTCTAAGGTGGATGACATGTACAGACCCGGTACAGTAGTGCAATGGTGAGGCAACAGGGTAGAACAGGCTTTAAAATGTATTCTCATTGCACACGCATAGGCAGAAAATATAGACAGCCACAAGGAGACATCCATAAATACACACACTGGCTTGCCATTGTTGGGATTAGAACCACTACCTATCTAACTGTTTACACTATAGTGCTACATACATATCATGTGCACCATGAGGGTTATTTATTCAAAGAGTGTCTGATACTGCTGTTGGGGTGGATGACATCAGTATTTGCTGTCAGGTGGGCCCCTGTTGTGGATGACACTAGTATCAGGCCCATAAAATGGGTGACCATTACAAAAACATAGGCCTGCTGGGCGTGTGTATTATGCTGTAAATGTAATAGATACAGAAACAGACACACAAGGCAGGTGATGTGAGATTACAACCCGTACCTCATTACTATTACACAATGGAGTTCACCTTCATACTTGCATGTGCCAGTGGTTACAAATGGTGTACAAATAGCTGCAGCAGTACTTCACAGTATGCATTTCAGAGTCTCTCTCTCTCTCTCTCTCTCTCTCTTGCTCCCTCTCTCTATTTATCTATCTGTCTCTGTCTGTCTGTCTCTCCCTCTTTCCTTGTGTCTACCTGTCTATAATTGTTATATTTGTATATGTTACCTATATATATATATATATATATATATATATATATATATATATATATGTATACCACACTCATCAGATGCAGATATATCTTATATGTGCCACATACAGATAGATGAGGGTGGTGAGAGACAGTTAAGGTGTACATAGCTTTGTGTATGCAAAGGCATATATGGACACACAGCTCAATAATCAGATGTGGGTTTAGACATGGGCTGTAATTCTGTAAGTGGAGGTGCATGCCCAGTATGACCTTCAATAGTAATAGTGGGACTCCATTCCAGAGCTACCTATACTCCGGTCCAGGATTTTGTGTGCTACAGCCGATTGGCTGATGAACCTGTGTAAAGAGCCCAGCACCACAGTGATATACTGACTGAGGGATCTCCTAGATGTGTGCTATCCTTATTAACTGAGCCATATTTGGGGTGGGTACAGAGTGCATTGGACTGAGCAAAGCTTTCCATAATGTGTGTGGTATATTCTACATAGCACTATGATTTCCTGGTATGTCAGTGGCAGATCATTATAGAGTAATGTAAGGGAGCACTGACAGACATTTTTTTACCGAATCCATACACTGCAGAGAACTATGTTACAGCAGAAATTGTTCTAGTCTGCACATTCTACATTCATCTGGCCAGTGGTTCTCCTTCCCCTTATATGTGTCTCTTTGTCCTTCTGTAGTCCAGTCACAGCCTTTGTCCACAGTTTCTGCTGTAATGTATTTGTAGTTATGGTGTGAGCGGGGTAGAAGTCGTAACATCACACACAGGGTTACAGACCTCACACGTCTGACTGTACCTGTTTAGCATGTTGTCCATCATTGTGCCCCACACATTTTCTGTGGTCCTCAGATGGTTTGTGTTGCACTGTTATTATAAGGCTACAATTTGGCCATAGCTCTCAAACTCTTACAGACAGACATCTGGACAGGCCCATATATAACAGTCAGACACAGGCCCAGACATGGGGACAGGCTCTTAATATTGCTCTTACAAACATACATAGTTGGTAGAACGGTCTTGTATTAGTTTGCATTTACTTATGGGTATGACATCTGCATTTTTTGTTTTCACATCAACCTTTATTGGTCTGCAAATAATTTGCCAGGCAAATGCAATGTTATGACAAGCAGACAGATATATGAGGCATACTTGTGGACATTCTGTGACACCCTGTCATTCCAGGGGTATGGATGTTGCCCACTGACATGTTGTTAGTACTTACACAGTAATGTGGCAGTCTTTATATCCTGGTGCTAGACTGATGTGCAATAACCTACTGATCTACTAGGCACTGTGTAGGTTACTCAGAGCTGTGTACTGTCCATATGTGTGGCCCCCTGTCCCTCCATTGTCCAGCTTTCCTGCAGTAATAAATATTGACTTATGGATAGGGTTTACAACTACTACCATTGGTGTAGCTGACATGCAAAATAGTTGGCACAGCCAGTCTTGAACCATGGACCCTAACAACCACATTACTGTGCTTAGACCACTAAGCCACAGCAGCCACCAGTAAGTGCTGTCAACCTCCTGACACTATTAACCCCAAACATAATCAGCACATTGACCCCTGCATATTGTAGAAATGGAACAAGTTATCAAGTTGAATGTGACAGCACTGGGAATGTGTAGTCTGCTGCTATTACCTTAGAAACATAAATGCTACCGCAGTTTGATGTCATCACAGGTGTTCTGGGGGGAGGGGGGCATACCTGTCACCTGTACACATCTTCACAGACTGTCCAGATGTTTGGCTCATATTTTGGGTCCATTTTTCATAAAATTGTGGTTGTGTGGAAAATAATAGTGAAATCATTTAAGACTGAGGTTAGAAAGTAATGACAGACATTTGAGTTTCAGATGTCTTGCCCTTCAGAGAATTCATGCTATTGCAACACGTGTTATTCCAACTTTCTATGTTTGTAAGAGCAATATTTAAGAGTTTTCCCTGTTTGTGGACCTTTTCCCACATTTCTTTGTGGCTTTGTACAAATTTCTTGCTATAAGAGGTTTAGAGCTATGTATGGGACTCCAACATTGACATCCATGCATTTGTCGTATGACCCCGCTGTTTGTTAGTCCCTCACATAGTGCAGTGGATTTTGCTGGCTTAGGGCTTACTGCATATTGTGGGGTAGCCAGTATTTGGGAGAGAGTTCCTGTTGTCCCACATAGCTATCCATTGTCTGCTGCTATCCTGGTAACCTACTCCATTCCCATGCATACATGCAGCAATGCTACCACAGTCTACTCCCAATTCATTTATTGTTAAGAAAAGTAACTTACCTTGTGCCAGCAGCAGTTGCAAGGACAGTGCTTTAGGGCTGACTCTGTCCGATGTGCACAGTACACAGCCTATACATAGTAAGGTATAGGTAGTGTGATGTGGCTGGCATCCATTTTACTGTGTGCATGTGAGTCTGAGTGAGGTGTCAGCCCCTGGGCCCCTAGGGTGTCAGTGTATGTGCTATGCATTGCCTCTTTACCAAGGCCAGAGTGTACTGGGGATGGCTATGTTTGCCTACAAGGACAGGCTCAGTGGGTTCCTCCTCTGAGTCCCCCTGTGCCAGTGGGGGCCTTGGCAATGGTGGAGGGCTGTGTGTCCCTTCCCTGTGATGTTCCTGCCGCAGCTGTTTCCGCAGGATCATATTGTGTAGCATGGTAGATACTATGAACATGTGTTCACGTGTGGCTGAACAGTACTGCAGGGCTCCACCAGATATGTCAAGGCAATGGAACCATGACTTGAGCAGCCCAAACACATGCTCTACAATGTTCCTAATTTGTGTGTGTGCCTCATTATGGCATTCCTCAGTTGGTGCGTGTGCATTTCTGATGGGTGTCATTATCCACGGTTCCAGTGTGCAACCAGCATCCCCCACTAGTTGGCCATATGGGATGTCCCCCCTGGCAAATGCCTGGTACAGCTGTGATGTGTGCCAGATGTGGGAGTCGTAATAACTGCCAGGGCTGCCAGCACACACATTGATGATAATGCCCAGGGTATTGCACACGACCTGGCAGTTGATGGAGTGATAGCCCTTGTGCTCGACATAGACTCTAACCCTCCTCATCGAGTGGTGCTTTGATGTACAATTAAGTGCAGTCTATGGCACCCAGTACCTCTGGGTAGTGTGCTACATGGTGGAAGAGATGCATATTGTCGGTCCTCTCCTCAGGGGTATTGGGGAAATAAATGTGCTCACTGGCATGTGTTAGCATGACATCCAGAAACTGGTGGAGTACCCTGGATGTGGATGCCTGTGAGATCCCCATACAGAGGAAACAGGTGCTGACTTTGCGGGACCATGGACAAAATTCTTGGCTAGGCTTATAAGGGCTTCCAGGCCAATAGCCTAGTATCATCTTATGAACCTATGAACTTATGTCCCCAAGAGGTCTTTGGAAAGTACCTGTAGTTAGTATTCTTAAGGCTACACATACCTTTGTTTCCACTGGAATGGGTTCCCCTCTGTTGGTTCTGGGTCTGAGATGAGGGTGGCAGAGTTCAGTGAGCTGCTGTAGTATGTCCTTGCCCATCCTGTAGCACTCTGCTATCTCCAGCTCATGTAGCCCCTGAAAGGTTACCCTGGGCCTGAAAACTCTTCTCCTCAGTCTGGGCCTATAGTCAGCATTCATCACTGACCTCAACCTGTAGTGTATACAGATGTAGCAGAGCAGCAGCAGCCCATATCATTTTGTCAGTTAAAATTTCCAAGTGTGTACTCCAATGGTCCAGAATATGTGGGAAAAATCAAACTGAAGGGTGTATGCATACTTTATATTGGTGTGCTGCACATGCAGCCTCTGTGATTGGCTGACTATGATACATTCCACCTGCCAGCTATATTATTGAGGGTTTTGAATGGGCCAGTGTCAGTGGAACATGGTTTATCAGTCATTTATGCTTGAGTGGGTTTCCCAGGTTATTCCCCCTCCCTTTTTTCCATTTCTTCCACTGCTAAGCCCTGCGGCACTCTGCACAAACCCGTGGAGCTAGTGTAAACATTGCTGAGCAGAAAGGGCCCTTCACTGTACATGGTCACACTTAGCTTTTCTTTAACCAGCTAAGCACAGCTTAGCAGCATCAGACACACCCCCATGTTAGGAGCCATTGAACTCCAATCTGCTTGCACAAACCGTGACACACCCCCTTTCATATCAGCTGTCTCATCTGCCTACACTACCATGGTTCTAGCCCTTACACAGTTAGTACCTGCAGATATGGTGGCCCATTTTGCTATTCAATAAATATGGCTCATTTACATACACATAACCTTCTTGAAATTGAAGAAGAAGGTTGTGTAGAACTCCTTGCACAAGATGTTCACTGAGGTACCACTCAGTTCTCAGGTAGCAAGGGTATGATCTGAAAATGCATCAGTATCATATTTTAAAAGTGACACACATAGGATGGTAGCAGCCTATTGGTGGGCATCAGGCACATGTCCCAGGTGTACACATTCAATGATGACTATTGGGCATTTGTGGTGAACACTGTACACTTACACCGAACTATTGCTTAATACACCGAGATTTGAGAACTTACATGAAATTCCAAAACATTGGATGCTAACAAAGTTCATTAATTATGCATGGTGCAAATATTACTTAATAGTTGTGCTGAGATACCCTCACTGTCAGGTATAACTTTTTGACATACACTACCCATAAGGTAAGCTGTTATGACATCAGTTGCTTGCATTGCTAATGTGAACAACTGTCCTGTTTGTACAATGTAACTCATATTTCAAGTATTCTGCAGTGCAGAATCATCTGGACATCAATATGTCAGCTATATGAAGGGTAGGGGTGGTTCATCCCACACATGCATGCACATGGATACTTGTCCCTCATTGCCAGGGAGGTTTTCCCCATTTGCAGGTACATGGATACAAGCTTTTCAGCACTGGTGAACTGCAGACACAGATAGATTCTGACCATATCTGTCAGGATTGCAGTTTCATCTGTAAGTTTATTGTTCTGTTTGCAGATAACAGTTTGCAGGAGTGTCCGCAAATTGTACATACAGAGTATGACTTAAGGATTTTCATTAATGCTTATTCCTACATGGGAAGATGGTATGCCATTCAATGGAACTGAGAGGACATCCAGATGAGTTAGCCTGCTGTTTTGTTGTTGTTTTCCCATGTAGCCATCACAGCTGAGATATTCAAGTTCATATGCTTTTAGGTATTGTTATACACCTAGAACTACATATGCTATTTACAGATGAGCACATGACACAGTTGTGCTGATCTTTGTTAATGACATCTGTTCCATATTTCTAATGGCACTAGGTGACTTGGTAAGGGTTGTTAGCTCTATATATAACTATGGCTGTGAAGAATCCCAAACTCCTTCTGCTCTACTGGTGGTATAGTGGCTCTGTAAATAGCTCATGACTATCAATATTCTCACAAAATTGTTCTAAGCCCACCTCTGCATATATACTGTAGCATATCCTAAGATGTGGAATGAGGCATGTGTGTTGCCCTTCTAAGCTTGACATATCCTCAGCACTTGTTACTTGTCGTGTATGTTTACTATGCTTATCTGTATATGATGGCAATATACATAGCATCTCTTCTTGTGCATAGCATTACAATGTATATGAGGGGTATTACATCAACATATGATTTAAATGCTGATCTGTCAATAGATGCACTACATGTATACGTCCTGATATGTGCAACTTATGTTTTTACAGATATCTTCGAAAAATAGGGAAAATGAAATCATTCTGAAGGCCCTGCGGTAGTATGTCAGGAATTTTTAGGACAGAATAGCAATACATTTTGGAGAAGCCAAATGTGAAAGGACATCACAAACGGTGAATGCTGTGGGTGGCCAATACTGCTCAAGGGAGGCCTGTCTTTGCCAGTGCTCTGACATGATCCTCCGTGCAGCCAACAGACTCCACTGCTATAAGAGACAAAGATATTACTGGCCTCCTAACATATCACCATACCACCTGCCAGGATCATCACATTCTTGTGGGAGGGATTGAGGCTGGTGTTTCAAGACATACAGGTATGTCAACCATTCACAAAACACAACAGCATACTCCAGTTGTCATTCATGGACATTCATTCACACGTCTTATTTGTTTTTATGCATGTCATATCAATGCAAAAACAACATGTCATCCTGAACATCATGGCTGAGTGAACACCCAGAAAGACTACTTGCAAGTTCTATTAAATAGACACTGTTAAGATGCCACTGTAACACCATTTGTACTGATGTTTTATTCACTTGCACAGGGCCATCAACAGTGGCCTATCATTTTCACACATCAGGTATGTGCATCTCTGTACTCAGGTTGGTGTGTATCTTTTGCCTGCCACTGTCTGATGTTGTTGATTGTATTTTGCTCTAACCTGCAGGTTGAACACAATGTAGATGACCGATAGCCTCATATGAGGACGACAGACCTGGTTAATCAGTCTATGATATGATTGATATGATATGATATGATATGATATACTCACTTGTTGCTTGTGTTCCACTTTAACCTACAGGTTAAACACAACACAGACATGCCTCATTTAAGGATGACAGACCTGGTAAGGCAATCTATTTAGCTGATGCATTGCTATATTATTATATGTCACTGTGAACTTTATATGTAATGTTGTTTTGTTCACCTGCAGAGGACACATTTTACAGACAGCAATGTCAGTCAACCAGTATATGATCCTCTTATTTGCTGTGTTTTACGCATCAATTTCAGTTCAACACGATGACATGTACATGCTTCCTACTGAGTTGTGTATGCGTCTGTTTTTGCACCGCAATGGCATTTCAACTTTCACTACCAGAGGTGGAATCAGAGAAAGACATGTCTGGTATGTCATCATGTATGTATGTTTTTACATTGATCTTCACATTTGTTTGATTTTTGACCAATATGGCTTTTCACTGCTGTCTAGGGGAATTGCACAGCCCATGGCCATACTGACTCAGTACATTCATCTTACCATAATTAGTCAGTGTTAGTCATATCCTGACTCATCTGCCTCTGTAAACATATAAGATGTGTATCATCTCTCTGCATTTGCAGTATGTCCACTAACTTTCTCCTTCACAAGCCTGTCTACTGATCCTGAGGAGGGATGTATTGTGCCTCACTCTGATAGTTCAGCCAGTGGCACATGTGACACTCTATTAGGTTCAATGTTGTCTGGTCCAAAAAGGGACTATCCTGTGGTTCATGGTATACCTTTTGATTGGGAGGATAGTGTGGCCAACCAGTCTGATGACTGATGTCATGGCAAGGCAAGTGCATGAACATTCACAATGATGTCATAGCCATGCCTTCCATGCACTTGCTTATATTTCCAATCATGTAGCACACTAGTTACATGAAGGTCATGGAGTACAGACATGGGGAAATCATGGCAGCACTGGCTGTACAGCATGATAGTGTGATATGTCACATGCTCTGTTGAAATCATTGTTATTGCAGTGATGGAGCAGTGCCATAGTACAAACCAAGTGTTATGTGCCCTGACTCTCATGAGCAGATTACATCCAGTAGGGAAAAGCAGACCCCCTCTCAATAGACCCACACATGGCCCTTGTACATCACTGTCTGTGCTGTAGCATCCAATCACATCTTCTGTTGGTCACCCTGTTCAGAAACCAGCAGGCTAGAGTGCCTTCTGTTGGGAGTCTGCATGTCCTCCCTGCGGTCGAGTGGCGTTCTAAAGACATGAGTGAATGGGCGTGCCTTTGCTGATGGTTGGGCATTGGGCTGGCACCTCAGCACCATAAAAATCTACTGCCAATCATTAGCAGACCAGAGTTCCGCTGTGGCGACCCCTAACTGGGAAAAACCGAAAGAAGAACAACAACAACCTAGTCTGAGGTTAGAACCCATAGCCTACTGATCAGCTTGCAATAAAAGGTGAGTATGCCACTTGCTGAGCAACAGACGCTGATTGCTCATTTGTCTAATTTGCTTTTTTTGTTTTTATGGGATGTGCATCCTGTGCTATTTGACACTATTACTTTGAGGGAATGCAGAGTGTGTTACTAACTAGTAATGAGCATGACATAGATGGTTATGAACAGGTCTCCAATCATAACCACATTGTTATGCATTTGAGACATGGATGCCAAGAAATTCACTTCAAAAACAAAGCTCGAGAGATGAATCTTGGCATCCATGTCAAGAACACATAATAATGGGTTATGATCAATGAGAATCAATTATAATTCTTTATAGTGCATGGATTTTTATCTACTCCATGTATTACCTGTTACAAAAAAAATCCTACATGTTTAATGGCTTTGCAAGCCAGTAAAGCACTTGGCAAGTGTTATCACATAGAAAGCAAATAAAGAAAAAAATCATCCCTAATTTAAATGTTACTTATGTGGACATACAGGAAGCATATTCAGGGACTTTTGAGAGTGAAGGAATGTCCCTTCCCTTTTCCTGACTGTAACAGGGCTTAGGGGGTGTGTAACATTTGTTACACACCTGTAAAAGCACTGCTTTATTCGGGTCTCATGCCGCAGAAGCTCATAACAGATTACATTTTTTTTCTGTTTTGAAGCATAATCATGGCGTCCTATGCACTAAAACAGTAGTATCAGTTAGATAGACTCATTCACATAGCTAAGTTCACAGTACATGAAAGTACTTCAGCACAGCGCTTGTTACTAACACATTTTTGTATCATGTACTTAGCAGATTTTGTATAAAGATGCAAATAGTTCACTCCCAGCAGAGTTTTGTATTGCACTGGATATTATGCATGAAACAACTGGTCAACATTCAGATGACAGTATATGCCACAGCCGAGAGAACAATTTACATGCTGTTATGATACTAGAGTGTGACAGTATTAACAAGTAGTACTGAAGTAACTCATTTATCAAACACTGACCTTGTTTGCTCTGAGCAAACAATTCCTTTAGGCTTATAATTTCTGAATGAAATAACAGTTAGACAGAACTGTCTCAAACGGCATGCAGCTTCCGGTGGCAGCGCCTGCAGGTGATTACGACTAAAGTGACATTTCCAGTTAGAATGGAATAAATAACAATGGCCATAATTTTAGCTCTAAACTAACACAAAAAAATAATAAAAAACGCCACCAACACAGGTACAGCCACACTAAAACCAGAAGGACTTTATTGAATTAAACTAATATACTGAGCAGCCCTGAGGTTGCAGGGTGAAAGCTCTCAGTATATTAGTTTAATTCAATAAAGTCCTTCTGGTTTTAGTGTGGCCGTACCTGTGTTTGTGGCGTTTTATTTTTTTTTGTGTTAGTTACATGTGTTCGCTCTTCTGGGCGGTTTTCCTACATTTTACATCATTTTAGCTCTACTGTATTGCCACATATAAAGCTAAAAAGAAGCAATGAGAGATTCTAACAAACATTAATGTTTTGTGCAGTAGTTTTCATTTTAAAATGGTGCAAGATACAGTATAAGGAAGAACATTTATTTATTGCACTGCTATTTATATAAGCAAGCATTACATATATTACCACATGTGAAATGCATGTTTTACATTTTATCACGTGTCAGTGTTTAGAAACTTCACAGTCATATTTTGAAATGGGGGATTGATTGACACTGGGCACTGAGCCCAAATTGGCATGAGGATGGTATAGTGCGACCCTGTAAGCTGATGGCAGCTACATCAGTGGGTGTGGCAGTGCTTAGTCTGGGTTTATTAATATATATAGTGATACAGTATATGCTATTAACACATAGCTTTTGCGTCCGTAGATTGGCCATTTGCATTAGTGTGGCTGGTAAGTATTATAACACGCATGCTCACTGTAATCTGTAGTTTGTTGGGTGCAACAGTCTCACTGAGAAGGCTGCTGTGTTACAACTGGTAAAAAGAAATCTTTATGAGTGTGTGCATGCTAAGAGTAGCCGGGGCATTAGATGTGCATTTATTAGCTGCCCTATACTACTGCACAGAAATGCACATTCAATATAGTTAAGTATTTCTGTCTTGAAGAGTCAAGACTCCAGACGTGCAACACAATGTTTTTGCTCAATTAAAATAACCACAATATCACCACAACATGATAAAAGGTAAAGTTACCACAGTGGTAAAGTCTGTTGGTACAGATACTTTTCTATGTTGCTCTATAAAAATGAATAACCAGAATAAGTAATCTGCTGTGTAACAGAACAACATTTTTTCTATATTCAATCAACTAGTTTTAGCAGCCACAGCTCTCAACTTTTTTGGACATTTCTAGTATGTAATGCTATCTCTTACAAAGCCCTAGACATCAGTTTTTCAGGACTGCTGGATATAACAATACTATCTCACAATGCTCTATACATCAGTTTTTCAGAACAGATTAATAACTATTGTTTAGATGAGTGGTTTATACAGCGTGATAGAGAAGATGAAGGAATTATTGATGGGATCATTACTATGCCAATCATAAATGGAAAGACTATCACAGCAGTCACATTGAACAGTGGGATCGTTCTTTACAGACTGGGCATTAGACAGCAAGTAAAGCAATGTTACTCGAGGACAAGGGTGCAGCTATGCATACTCAGTGTACTCAAATAATTAAATTTTTGTCTGAGCATCTCCTACATCACAAATACCACAGAATGCTTAAAACTGTCTGAATTGCCCTCAATTACACCGAATACAAAACACACTAACCTGACAGGAGTAAACCTTTAAAAGAGCATTTTTTGTGAGAGGTTGTAACTGACAACAGTTGAAAATAGTGCATCCTTTTTGAAAGTGTATAAGGGCAACATTCTGAGGCTCGGAGATATTTTTTTAAATGACAGCTTGGTGAAGAGAGGGGTCAGCAACATGAGATGTGAGTACAAAACATAAATTACTGGCTATATCCCTGCTTGAGAAAGGCCACTCTTGCTCCACCAGTTTTGAAATAACTGTGCATTTGATTGGCTTAATGGTAGAAGACAACAGTAATCTTATCAACTCAAAAACAATAATAATAGCAATTTTATCAAGCTCCCCCTTTAAGTGCATTTAACAGTCTACCTTCCCTCCATCTCTCCCTTTTCCCTTACCCTTTTTCCACCTGCCCCATGTCCTCTTAAATGCATATATGGTTTCCTGTTCCACCAACCATTTTAATAATCCATTTCATTGGTCCACAGCCCTCTCTTTTAAGTACTTTCAGAGACCTTCCCTCCATCTCTCCCTTTTCCCTTACCCTTTTTCCACCTGCCCCATGTCCTCTTAAATGCATATATGGTTTCCTGTTCCACCAACCATTTTAATAATCCATTTCATTGGTCCACAGCCCTCTCTTTTAAGTACTTTCAGAGACCTTAAGAGTAGTTAATCTGCCTTTTCTCATTCCACCCTCTTCTGTCATTCTTAATTAGGGTGACCCCCTTCACAATTGACATGACTTTGTGCACTATTATCATTTATCTTCTGGTTTCTAATGATAAGAAGTCCATGTCCTCGCTTCTCTGGTCATGTCCTTTCCCTTCCATCCCATGCTCCCTTCTTTTGGCGTTCCTCTTGACTCCTTCCAGCAGCCTGATGTTACTTTCCTTGTATAGCCTTTAGAACTGTACACATTATTCTGGGTGCGGTCTGACCCAGGCTTGGAAGAGTGGAAGTATTACCCCTTTGTTTCTGGAATCTTCTACACTGAAGATACACCTCAGCATTCTATTGGCTGCTGTCATTACACTCCGACTCCAATACTGCTGGTGAAGTACAAGTAAAACTAACACCTTCAGATCCTTTTCCTGCTCTATTGCCATCATTTCTACTCCTCCTCCTTCCAAATCCATCGTTAGCCCCCCTCCCAATATTTTACTGCTGCACCCGCCTTTGTGTTATTACTGAAAACGCTGATCTAATTCTCTCTTCACTTAGATATGCCTGAAGCAAACACACAGAAGAGTACAGGTCCCTGGATATCTGGACAGATCTCTGCAGTACTTCATTAGTCACTTTCCTTTTTTCCTGAAATCTGTCCTCCTACCAGAACCCTTTGTGTCTTACCCTTCATTCATGCAGCATTCTAATTCTCATGAAGAGAGACAGAAAGTGTCAGAGCTACAATTGTGCAGCCATCTTAGAACAAATTATCAGCAGACAATGTGCTTCACTGTCTTCTTCAATATAGATTCAAGCCATTTCAGAAATGAGGGCAGCAGCATTTAATAAAATGCCCCAGAAAAGATGTAATAGGCATAAAGTTAGTGCAGTAGGGAAACACAGATATGTAGCCAAATGGGTTGCCTACAGTTGGCATAGAACAGTTCACCAGTTCTGTTCACCAAATCCTTCATTCATCAGAAACTTAGAAAATGGGGAAACCCTGATCTTCAAGCAGGGAGGCAACCCTACTTCAACTAAATATTATTAACACTGAGATCATAGCACCTCAGGGTAAGTTGTACTTACTTAAAAGGATGCGTTCAGTGACTGAAGGACTTTATAAGCAGAATTCAATGAATTGCTTCTTGAACAAATTGCCTTTCTAATTTGTTGTATTTTCATTCACAACTGCCACTACACAAGCACTACACAATAAGTCTGACAGCTACAACAATTTATTAATTTGGACAGAATGGCTGTGGTTAATGATGACTGTAATATGGGTTCATTACTAAACTTTGAGGACTGGAGGGATAGTGAATGATGAGTGATCTACCATTCCTTAGAATGCTGCTATATCGGGGTACTGTGGGCACTAAAGTACAGTGGAAAAGAGACAATCACCCCTGCTGTGAGATACTATGGTACCAGCACTTGCCTTTGGAATGATTTTGTAATGTGTTTCTGACAATGAAAAATACCTCACCTCATCAGAATGGCAAATTCATATAGTTTGACAGTGGGATCTATTGTCACCTTCCAGTGGCTAGACTAGTGAATGAATAAAGTATTTGCAGAAGTTCCATTAAAGATTGCATAGTATCAAAATGTGAGAAACCGTTATAAAAAAAAATTTCTGGGGGCACATATTTAACTGGTGGTTTCAGCTATGCATACATTGCTAAAAAACAGACACAAGTTAAAACAGATATTCAAGTCTGCATGTATGTATTCTCAGCAAAGATCTGACATACTGCTACCTCACTGCGAGTAATTGTTTTTACCTAAGGCATGTGTAAGTCAAATCATTTTTAAACCAATTTACTAAACCCATTTATGGATGGGAAGTCTTTCCAGATATTTGATGTTTATTTATGAGAAGCATTTCATTACATTTTATTAGCTCTAAAATTTCTCTTCATTAACTCATCAGTATAAGTTCACAAAAGTTAAGATGCAGAACAGTGTATTTATTAGTGTTATTAAATGAAAGCTCATACTTTATATCTGTTGTTTGCAGCTATAGACAGTCTTTGTTTCTCTAAATTGCTTTTTATAATTTTTAAATCTGGATTTTATCAATGTTGATCTGATCATGTTTTAGCTTTTATGTCTGGGTGTAAGAAGGATATCCTGTTGAAGAAATCTACATATGTCACTAAAGCAGGATTGCTTCAACTATGAGAAGCTGTTTAATGCTGTACAGAATTGTGTTTGCTTTTATGATAAATCAGAAAGATCCTCCTGTCTTCATGTGTAGTGAAACTCAAGCATTTTATTTATTTAATTTTTATTTATTTTTCAAGAAGAGCATTAATACTAACCTGGGTTATTGTTTGACATTTAAAGAGACACCTAATTTTCTGTCTTAATCATCAGGCAGATATTTTATTCAGAGTAATAATGATGTTCTGCTCATTCATTTTGACACCGAAGTTTGACTCCAGCGGCTATTCTAACCTTTGTGCTGTCATCATACTGAACCATTTAGCCGTGGATGCCCTCGTCGATATTTATTGCTTTCTCATGAAGGACAGTGCACCTATAAGCTGAGTAAGGAAGGTTCATAGCTCCTCATTTGTCTTACAAATATCTCAACCTGGCCGGCATACAATTTATTTTATCTATTTTTACTTATTTTCAGTTTGTTAACCAGGTTCGTCCCACCAGGCCAATGGCCTCTTTTCTGAGTAGACCTGCTAGATGGCTCTAGAGGGCTCCTATAGCAGCAAGGAAGAGGTCTAAGGGAAGCTTCAACATGGAGGAGGAGAGAAAAGCTATGGAAAGTTTGGAGGTGGACAATAAAAGATTCCTGTCTGGTGGACATTACAAATGAAGACCATTTAGCTGTTTCATGGAGAAGTAAGTAAGTAAGTATGTTAAAGTGGTACAGATAGAAATAGTGTCAGGAGGGCTTGCAGATGATGTTCTGTTAAAAATAATCAAGCAGGATAGTCCAGGTGTGAGTTCTACTGTTTCACGGAGCAAGATGGCAGATGGGTTTTTCATAAGTGCTGAGGGTGGTAAAAAGAAGGGAAAGGGAAGAAAACATACAGGAGGAGAGACAGCAAGAGGCTGGGAAAAAGTGTGAACTACGTGAAGAAGAAACTGTACAAGAAGAAAAACAATGTGGAGGGAAATGTGAGGAGAGAGGGAGTGCATGCAGGAAGAGAGATCAAGAGAAGGGATTAATACTAATAATTTTTTTGAAAGTTCTAGTCAGTGAAAAATCTGATTCTGAGGATCAAGGATTACTTGTAAATAAACTCAGGAAAAATATTTAATTAGAGAAAGAGTAAAACTAAGAAAACAAAAAGTTAAAAATATTTTCCCTAAACTTAAAAAGTAGGAAAGCAACAATTTTAGAGTACTTTTGGTAAATGTGAACATTATTATTAACACTGTAAAAAGGACAGAGATACTGGAATGGTGTGCTGAATGTGATATGGCTGCTATTCTATTAGAAAATGTCAGACTCCTGTCAAGTGAAGAAAGACTACAGACAGAAAAAAACTGTGGGGTGGAAATATAATATAGAACTTAGGAAGTTAACATTGTTCTGGAGTGGCTGTGTTATGTAAAGCAGTGAAAAAGCTACATATAAAATTGGTAAGGTTGACTGTTGTGGATATAAGGTGGAGAGAACATGTTTATAGAATTATAGCATTATATGCATATATATAAAACTAGCAAAGAAAGAATCTGTTTCATCAAATATTAGACTATGTGGTAGCCGACAGGAATATTATAAATGCAGGGTGTGACAATGTGAGGTATTGCCAGCTATGTCAGGAGTAGTAGGGCAGTGGATGTGTAACATATGCCCGCATAGCTAGATGGAGTTTTGTAAAGAATTATATGTCATTTGTATATCAAACTGATTTGTACAGATGCTTGTATTGAAAATACATTTGTAAAGCTGCTTACGTTAAAAATGTACCAATAGTGAAACAACAGTCTGAAATTAAATTACCTGGTTTAGGCCATAAAGATTGCATCTTACAGTTCTAATTGCAGCCAGAGATAAAATGTCTGTGAAAACCAGGACTAGGAAATTATTATTAATGAATTAGATGAAGTACTTAGGAAAGTAAATGTTGATTCAGTATCAGGCCCAGATAGTATAGGGTATGGAATGCACAAGAAATTAGTGGATTGGCAAACAGAGTTTTTTGTTAATGTACTGAATGAATGGTTGAAGGGACTGTTTAAGAAGAGTTATGTACTGGGATATTAACATTTATATGTAAGAAAGATGAGAAGAATAAAATAAAATATCAGAGACCCATCACACTAAATAACACAGATTATAAATTTGCATGAGAATAATACAGAGGAGACTGGAAGGAAGGATGAAGGATATTATGGAAGAAAGTATATATGGTATAAAAGAGAAGGGATGTCAAGAATCATTATTGGTTGTGAGAGAAATTGTGGATGATATTATAAGTAAAAGGGAGGATGTGAAACTTATGGTAGGTGATATTAGCAAGGCTTTTGATTCAACAGGACATGATACTTTTTGGGATGTTATGGAGAAGTATGGAATAGAGAATATTGAAATAATAGAGTGACAGTGTTAGTGCATGGGTGGCTGAGTAAAGATATATGCATGAAGTGCTGTGTAAGGCAAAGATGTCCCATTTTGCATTGGTAATAAGTGCAACAGTGAGTGAATTAGTTTATAAAATGAAAGATGCTAGACGTGATGCAAACGGAGGAGGTGATTCCAGTAGTTCTGACATATTCAGATGATATAGCTGTAGTTGCTAAGAACAAAATATGGATGAGAGAAGTATTGGTTTGTCTAAATGAATGTTTAAAAGACATAGGAATAAAGATAAAAGTAAGGATTTGGGTGATGTGAAAACTGGGGGTGTGTATTTTTCAATGGATGAAGTGTCTTTGCTAGGGATAAAATCTAGGTAAATTATGCGGTTATGATGCAATGGGAGGCTGTGATAAAAGGAATGAAACAAACATGTCTTCTGTGGAGGACATATAATTTAGGATTCAGGAAAACAATGTTTATCTGGTAAATTCAGTATTAATGGGAAAAATAGCATATATATCAAATGATTTTATGATCCAAGAAAACTATGAAAAGGAAATTGTGAAACTGGAATTTTCTTTCATATGGGACTCGATTAAACTCAGTAGAAAGAGGTATGTTGTATGTGAGTGAAGATGGAGGATAGAGGTCACTAAATCCAGTTATTTTATTCTGCTTCTTTAAACTTGTATAGAGTATTAAAGTTGGTAAAGGAAGAGAATGAGAAATTAATAGTGAGAATGTTTAAATATAAGTACAAAAAGTATTGCAAAATATGAGAATAAGAAAAAAAGAATATATTAATGTAGGAATTAAAAATTATCAAGAAAAATACTTACATGGAAAATAAAAGTTGGCGATATAGAGAAAGATACAAGGATGAGGTATAATAATGTGATGAAACAATATTAGCATGTAAATCCATAGAAATGTTTTTCCAGAGGAAGTGATCACAGTCATTAAACTAAGGAACAGGTGGAGTACCAAGATACTAGAGTGTCAGTTTTTTTTCCTCTGGAGACTGGTAATTAATAAGTTACCAGTAAAGGGGAATATGCTGCATAAAAAGAAAGCTAAAAGAGTGTGTTCATTTTGTAGGTAGGAAGAGACAACAGAGCATGTTTTTATAATGTAAAAGAATGTTGAAACTCTGGAAAAAGCTATGTGAAGAAAAACATTGAGAATATTAACGACATAAACAATACGGATGTAATTATGATTATGTATGTGTATTTTAAGAACAAGAAGAAAGAATATGTGAAAATGGTAGATAAGAATTGATTTTATGTAATATGGGTTATTGGGAATGAAAGACTGAATGAAGTTTTGTTCAACAGAAAATAGATTTTGGCATATATATATATATATATAATATATATATTAAGAAAAAACAGATAATGGTTGTGGAAGAAGGAGTGAGGAGTCAGTTATGGAAGAATAAAGATGTAGATGTTATAAGAAAATGATACAAAAAATAGTACAAAAAATAGAAATGTGTGTGTATGTGTGTGTGTGTGTGTGTGTGTGTGTGTGTGTGTGTGTGTGTGTGTGTATATACATATATATATATATATATATATACATACATATACACACACACACACACACACACACACATATGTGTGTGTGTGTGTGTGTGTGTGTGTGTGTGTGTGTGTGTGTGTGTGTGTGTGTGTGTGTATATATATATATATATATATATATATATATATATATATACACACACACACACACACACACACACACACACACACACACACACACACACACACACACACATATATATATGTGTGTGTGTGTGTGTGTGTGTGTGTGTGTGTGTGTGTGTGTGTGTGTGTGTGTGCCTAAGTATGTACATTTTTTAAATATGTAAATAATATTTTTTTGTGTTGTGTTAAATAAAGGACCTATTCTTTTTGATAAGTGCTATGGGATGTTTTTTATACATTTGAGCTAACATCAGTTGGCACTTCATTTTAATGTCTCATTCAAAGAAAGGTACTTTCTGTAGTGTAGCATCGCAGCTTATACTATACTGATGAATGAGCATTGGAAGAATTATTCTAACTACCAGGTGTGGGAATAGAACCTACAGACTTCTGCACTGAAGGCAAGCACACTACCTGTTGAAGCACAATACTATCCACTTAAGCACTCTTACTAGTTACTCACTGAGTTCTATTGGATAAGCAGGTATTGATACTGTACTGTACTCCACATTCATAAGGCAGTATCATAGACATCCACATTTCAATTTTTGAACTTACTTGTTTGAGTAACACAGCATATTAGCATGCTAGACTTTTTTGTATTTTTTTGTATGTGCCCTCCTGCAGCAGAAGCCTTACTCCTTAGTTTTTTCCTCCCTCACTCCTACTATCTCAGAGAAGGATTTGGGGCGGACCTTACTCAACAAAGACTTTGATTAATCACTGTATTTTTACTTCGTAATAAAGTTTAAGTTTTATTGGGAAGTCCTTTAGACTGGTGCAATACTTTATTTAGCTTTGTGCTTGCTTTTGGTGGTATCACTGCACATATTTGGATTTATTGGTTGGAAGAAAAGTACCTGGTGAAGTTCACACACCTACCCCAAGGCTGCAGTCTTATTTATAGCCAGATGTCTGTCATTATCCTGCTTTCTGCTCTGAACCTTAATCATCCATGTTAGCTGCCACCCTTTCCACCATTTCCTCTAACATCACATATCTAGAATTATATTCAAATTTTCCACATGCTACTAAACCTTCCCCTAATATCAATGTTATAGTCTTCCTTTTCTCACAGCAATGTATGCAATCTCCAACCTCCTTGCTTTTTTATGTCATGTCTTCCAGGGCCAGATTCAAAAAAATTTGCAAAATCCAGCAGAGTGCACTGATAACTACGCAAAAGTTGAGGTAAGCCAGGTAATATGCTATCTCAGCATAATGAAGACAAAATAATATCCATAAGGTCAGTGTAACAGCAATCACTTATAAGAAATATTACCATTACGATGTAGAAATGTCCATAAATATGAATGTCACCCGCATGGCAGGTACAGAAAATCAATTGAACATGTGAATCATAAGTGCAAATATAAGTGAAGGCAGATGTATATAATGAATAGTGTCATAGCCATTAATGTATTCTTATTAATCTGTAGATATCATAGGAAATTGCAAGCATATTTATACCCTTCTATTCTATTGCAGTTTGTGGAATCAGATGTAATTCACAGAAAAATAAATAAAAAAGCATTATTTAAGGCAAAGTGGCATTCACAGCCACCTCAGAATACAAACTGTAGCTAACAGTGGGTGCAAGACATGTGTGGGGAACACAAGTAATTCACACACCCAAGGAAATAGTGTGAAAGGAAAGCAGATGTGAGGCTATGAAGAGGGGCACACAAGAGGGATGATGGAATAGGAATGTCAGAAGGAGAGTCAGAGGGGGCATGGGCATTTCTTTTATGGGAATAGGCCCTTTTTTGTTTTTTGGAAAATAGTAGGTATGGCAAATTAAATGAAAGAGGAGGTTGGAAAAAACTGTGGGTAACCATATATAACAAATAACACAAGTCAGGACAGACAAAGGCTGGTCAAATACATAAAGGGTATCTGACTTATACACACAATACACATAGGACTGTACAACATGGGTGAGAGAAAAATGACAGACTAGGGATGCCACCAACCATGGTGCAACCTAAAAATACATTAGGTACCAATGCAAAGAGCTGTGCTGAACTGTTGCAAACTGTGTGACAGTCATAACAAAAGGAGTATGACTGATGTTAGTTGTTAGACAGAGAACAATGAATGTGGTTTGCTGGCAGTGCAGTTCATAGGGTCATAAATTCATAAGTGTATGGTAGGCTACCTACCACTGGGGCCTTCATAAGCCCAGCAAATCAACACAGATGTTTAACATAACTTATTGTGCCTTAGAGGTTATTTTAAGGGGTGCATGTTATGTAGGGCATGATGTAATGGCTGCCTGTGTCCATCACAGGCATAGGTGTCAGACCAGGTGTGAATTCCTGATTGCCCATCCAATGCTACAGTTTATGCTTGAATAGGATTAGGGAATGGCTATGATTCGCATGAATGGGAAGCCTATTCCAGAGAATTGGGATCTTCAGAGATACGTACCTACCCACCAACTTGTCCTATACAAGTTGCAGGCAAAGTCTTTTACCTTAGATCTAGTGATTCAGGTGACTTTTGCTTTGCGGATATGCAAAATTTCCGTCAGACTGGGATCCAAGCATGCCATGTATGGCAGGCATAAATAGCCTTTCAGCAGTCTGTAGGAAACAGAGTATACAGATAAGGTTTGGAAGTGATCTGCATAGGACATTGTGTGCATCCTGTATTCTGTTTGCAATGTACCTCTGTGGATGTTACAGGTCTTGCATGTGCCTGGTCAGTTACATACATTCTGAGCTGCTGTTATACTCAAAGATGGGTCAGATGATGGCTGTGTACATTGGCACAATGAGGTCACTGGACCTGCAAGTAATGGCCTTTCTTAGAAGTTGAGTGACCTATAATGGTTTCACAACCCTAGGCACATGTGTCTAAAGACAGGTCACTATCTACGTGATCCCAACTCCCATTTACAGGTGTTTTATCAATGAGGTAGTATCCTTGGGAGAAAACTTTCAAAAAGTACTATTATGCAGTACTTGGCATTCATGTTATGCTGTAGCTTTGTCACCCATCATTTGTCTGTGTTAGAACTCCATGTAAGATGTTATTATCTGGAGGTTTCTATGTTTGCTCCTAGTTTGCAATCATTTGCAGAGTTGGTAAGTCAGAGCCCCTTGACACTGGCCTTGAAGTCCAAAATATAAGTACCAAATAAGAGCAGACCTAGCACATTTCCCTGGGGGGCAACAATGGTGACAAGCCTCTTTGTGGAGGTGATCTCTGAAATCCTATTATCCTGTGTCCAGTCTATGAGCCAGCAGATTATCAAGCGAGTTATATAGGGTTTTATACCTAATGCCATGAAATTGCTTACAATGTTTGAGTGGGGTATTGTAGCAAATGCTGTAGCTAGGTCAAGGTAGGCAGTATGGACCTTATTTTCCACATCCATTGCTTTGTTGGCCTTCTCATAGTAGTTCACCAGGTTCAGCAGACATGAGCTATATTTTACAAAGCCAAACTGGGTTGTGTCCTATGTTATGGTTAATCATTTCCATGATAATTCATTATATGGCTATGAATATGACACTAGTCAGACTAATGGGTATGTAGTTCTCAGGATCAGTTGATGCTCTGCCCTTGTGTAGAGGGATTACAGTTGCAGTCTTCTATTCCTGTGGCACAAAACCTGTGTAGCGGGTATGGTTTAATAGTAATACCAGTGGCCATAATAGGTCATATGTCAGGCTGTACAGGAGATATCATGAGATATTACTTAGGCCCATCGTGGCTGTAGCTTTGGCCTTAGAGAGTGTATGTATGACCTGCTCCCTATTGATAGTCCAAGGTATTATATTAGATGGTATGTCCTATAGGGCAACTGGGGGTGACAGGAGGTAAAGATGGAACTCAATCTGTCAGTCATAAGATTACACATCTCTCCCAGTTCCATGAAGGTGTCTCCAGTTTTCAATGTTTTGTCAACTATTGTGTGCTTACATTGATGTTATGGACATAACTAGAGAATGCCTTATCAATGTCCTTGACCAAGAACACTATCTTTACCTCAACATTTGTTTTGTTGCACTTAATTAGCTATGTGAGAAACATCAAATAGCATCACACAATATACTGTTGCCATTGCAAGTGTAAGCCAAGCAACAGCAAGGATAATCCAAGCCAGAAAAGGAATTGTATTAGTGTAAAAGCAAAGGTCAGAATAGAACTCACAAGCCTGCATGCAACAGGCAGTGAAATAAGCACAGTGCTAAGCAGCTTTACTGCATTTATACAGTACTGAGGATGTGTAATAAAACAAAAAATTAATTTACAGGATATGTAAAGCAATACTGATGTCCATGTACACCCTACATGAAAAAACAAACAGTGATTTTGTTCATATATGCAAGCTGCATATGCCACAGTACATGCTAGCACAGAGGCCAAAAACATATACAAACAGCATATGTTCCCATTAGCAAGGACAATGCCAATTACAAACTACATAGTGATAAAGAACCACCAATATATAGCATATGTATACAAATACATTAGTCAGTTAAGCCTGAGCATAAATAGATAAGCAGGCATCATACAGAGTATATGTAGGGAAAGGAGGACACAAAATAACATTGTGATCACACAAGTATAAATTACAGTGATGACCATGTGGCTATGCACTGCATCATAGCAGCCAGTCATGGTGGCGCATTATGTACTAATGCCATAATGACTACTTCCCAGCAAAAATATCTTTCTAAACAACGGACATGAAAACACAAATCTGATATGTCTATGTGAAATGGGCATCCAAAGTATACATATCTGAACAGTAATGGACAGCATATGTCCACATTGGTAAGGCAGTACATGCATGAATAACCATATCTTTAAAGCACTGGACAACTTTATGCAAATACAAAAATTGCACATGCATATGGGTGCACAACATATGTACATCCCATAACAGTAGACATGGAGCACAGGGCTAACACTCACAATGGGTGAAGTGGACACTGCTGGTGGCTAACATATCATTGTACAAATGACAAAATCGACACAGCAATGTGCAACAGGTAAACAGCAAGTAGCAGAGGTATATAACAAAATTTAACATTACTATCACATGCCTATATATATATATATATATATATATATATATATATACTGCCATGCAAACATAATTGATATAAATATCACAAATATCACAGTACATGTAAAACTGATCAAAGGACAGTCGTGTATACACAAATATAGCACAACAAAATGGAATAAGTGCACATATTTATGTATGTAGTATGAGGGCGACTGTGTATTGGTGATATTAAGGCCATACACATGTACATCCATGTAAATCAATGCACTTGTACTTCAAATACATACATACAGACATATATGCTAACTTGTATATACATGTCTTAATATTAGCTATGATCAAAAAGACTAGTTAGTGCCATAATCAAGATACAGACAAAAAAGGGAGTCATGAGTTACACCATACATAGCCTCACCTCCATATATTCAATAAAGGATCACTGAATGTCAATGCAGTATGTTAAAGATACATATGCAGATGTGCTCATGAAAGTACTCTAAAACAGAAATAATAATATACTGTGTATTATATGGCGCAATAATTACCAGTACATGGTACATGCAAGGTCATTGTCCCAGTGGGATAGCATGACCCAATAATGTTAACAAGGTACTTAATCAAGGATACGTCATGTTTGTGAACAGACAAATGACAGCAAAAATCAATACACAAATGTGTGCAATATATACAGATGGATAACATGCAGATAAACATATCTGACTGATATCAATGTATTATGTGAAAGGAATGGGAATAATGTAGTATGTGAGTTACTGCCATCCATTCTAAGAGCATACACAATCAACACAATTTATTTATTTATTTATTTACATTTGTTTACCAGGAAAGTCCATCTGGGCCAGAACCCCATTTTCAGCAGAGGCATGGGGAGAAAAGCTCTGCAGAAATATAAGCAAAATACAGTAATTAGATAGTACAATGGTATACATACAGTAAGATGGAGAATACACATCATCTAGCTAGTCTATACAAAGTAGTATTCAGTACAGTTTTCTAATAGAAAACAGTTTCAAAAAGAAACACACACAAGCATTTCAGTGAAGATCACTGTGAGAAAAATAAAATTAGTACTGTGTACATATTAAATAATACTTATGAACAAATGAGATTTCTTTTATATATTATATATATTAGTAGTAATAAGCACTGAGGAGAGGGAGAAAATGAGGTAAGGATTGGACAGTGTGTTGAGAGAGTTATAGATATCTTGTCAGTCAATTCTGGTATAGGAGCAATGCCAGTTCTTGGATAGACGTTCAAAGAGTAGTTGTTTAAAATTGGTAGATTCAAGCAGAACAATTGTGTCCCACTCACATTATGTTAAATGTGACAGTCATATATGTTACATAGAGGACCAGGATGTACCTGACATAACAATACTATGCTCTACTGCATACATATGAATACACAGAGATACAGACTGAAGGAATAGCACCCCTGCCTATATGGACCAATGTCTGCAGTAATGACAGCATGTGATCATGTAAATAATAATGGTAATGCTTGTGTCATTTGTGAACATGCCATATTGCAGCAGTAAGATGAAGCCACATATGAGCTGATATGTGCAGTGTTCATCATGACATATATCTGTAAAGCATGACAGTAATATTGGACACATGCACAACTATGCCTATGCCATACAGAATGAAATACTGAAAATAACACGGAGGCAATATTACATAAGTGGACTGCATATACAATAGTTACATCCTTGATGGACCACCCTAATGGGGGTCAAACATCACAAAAGCTCTCCCTAGTAAGCTCGCTGAAGGAATCACATGTGGCCCATGCCATGTCCTGGAAAAATTTCCCATCAGTCACTACATCCCAGATCTGGTCCTAGAGGTCTTCTGCCTGGCATGGTGGTTGATGTCTTCAATGCTGATTTGCAGAATCAATGCCACATGCAGGTCCTGGTCAGTTGCCATCCTCATTGTTATCATCACTGTTTTGGTTCCCATCCTGGTCCTCGGAGTCCAACTCAGCTGGCAGTGGTTGGCTGCATTATCATCATCAAATGGGTGAAGTGGCATGAGTCCTAGGCTCTGTCTGTCATTTCAATACAGGAACATCATTATAAAGACATAATAGGCATTAACTTAAAAAAAAAGCGTAATTGAAAATTCTGACATAAAGTACACATTCTACATATTTTAATTGTTATGCATATGATGTTACACTACAGTTTGACCTTATCCAACTATAATGCCTTATTTGAAGTCAGGCATGCATCCAATCCATAATAAATTACAAAATGGTATCTAATGTACATCACAGTCATATTACAAACATGTCTGAAATAAAGCACAGTCATTGATAAGATATGCATATAAATGCATAAGCCCATTAAAAAACATATGCATTACTTATGTTTATAAACAGACATCATGTATGTCATGTGGCACTGTACTTTGTGTTGTTATGAAAGTTCTCTTACAGAACCTGCCATTAGTCATATGTGTATTTATAGTATAACAAAGTAGAGATTACACAAAGCACAATAAATGTTATTGAAGCATTATGAAAGGCTTGGAAAGGAGGTCACACACAGAATAATGATATCTAGTTAGCTATAATGCCCATGGCAAATCTTCTTATAGTACCCCATACAGCTACTGCTTCATAGTATATATTGACATGTGTCACGTAACACAATTAGAGTTACAGACATACATCTGCAACATCTATTTATTAATGTCATGTCAGCTGTGCAACAACATAAAAATAAAAATATTATATGATATGCAAGTAAAAACATCAAAAAAAGCGTAATAGGACATGTCTAATGTTTGCCCAGGTTACATTACAGTCCTGTGTATGCCACCACAAGATTCACCAGACCTGGCCCATAAGGTTTATTTATACATTGTATAACAAAAGATAAAAGCTGTAATAAGTGTAATGTAATGGGTATGCCTAATTCTAAATGCCCCAATATTCATATATTAATAATATGAATAGAAGGCCATAACTGAGTAAGCGTACCCATTATACATTTTCATTAAGTAAGTCCGCTACATTACATGGCATAGAGTACTCAGTTTTTGATACATACATCTATTGTCACTTGCACAGTTTTTGGGGTATGAGCATTCTGTATATATGCTAAACACACACGAACCACAGACAGACATAAAACTAGCAACACAAAAACAAACCTGTTATGCCACACTATGAACCTAAAAAAACAAAACAACACTACCACAAAGCAATACTAAAACTTGCATATAGTTATATCTACCAAAACACAAATGTTTTAGAATTTAGCTCCTAATATAAACACAATGTGGCCCTTAGTCTTTATTCAATCTGTGTCACACATATTTATGTTGAGATGTCAATATAAAAGTGACATTATAAATCAGTATTAAGTGCAACTAATGTTGCAAGTTGACATACTATAAGATATGTGTTGTCAATATACATTAATATTAAAAAGCAGTCATACAGTTCAAGTACATATGCAAATGAGATTAGCAATGCAAAATGGTTAATGGATAAGATCACAACATGATTTAATCAGAATGGAATTTGAATGTTCTTTGTAACAACTGTACACAGTGACAAGTACAGCAACAGCATGCAATAGCTCGAAATTATGTCTATGACACACATACATCACTGTCACTGTTCACATTTGTATTGTGCTATACATATGTACTTACTCATATGAAAAACTGTCACCCCAGAACATGATAAAACTAGGAAAGCCTTATGCACACTAATATCAGAAAAATATATTTCAAGGCAGTGTTATGTAAACTGTCAGATATTGATATAGGAGCAGTGAAACTCAAGCATTACGCACCAATAAAGGTCTGTCAAAAGTTTAAAAACTGAAAAAAAAAACAGATTGCATACACCATACAATTCACAAAAATAAAAATAACATTTGCATGCCTGAATGTCATAGGAATACAGGGAATATGTTAATGGCATTTCAGGAGATATAAAGGCAGAAAGCAGTAACACATACCTTTCTCCCTCCACTGCTTCTCAAGCACAGCAGGGTTGTGAGTGCAGTCTTCAGCAGTAGCAAACATAAAAAGATATGAAATATTACAGCATCAGAAGGATTATATTATTTTATTATTGCTATGTAAAACAAACAAAAAAACAGTGAAGAACACAGTTATTATTACATGCTGGCAAGCAATGCCATACAATATTACATTTTACATATTCAGTCATTGATGTTTCAAATTTAGTACTGTGCATACATGAGGATAGAGGCAGAGAGACTGAAACCAACAACTTTCACTTGTGTTCACACCTCAGTCCAGAACCATAGCTGCCTAGTTATGGGAACTTTGCTGTGATTGTATAAAGCAATGGAAATCAAACACCTTACATCCATGAATACACAGGTAAAGCATTACATACACTAACAAGTGTGCCAGTCTAAGATGAAATTGAGTAAGTTTACATTTATACCTAACCATGTGGACAAAGATCTACAAATATACCGCTAATGATTGACAGTGGATTTTTACAGTGCCAAGTTGCCAGCCAGACGCCCAACCTTCAAAGAAGGACACACACATTCACGCACGCACCTACCTGCATGTCTTTAAACATCACTCAACCTTGGGGAGGACATGCAGACTCCACACAGAAGGTGCTCCGGCAAGAACTGAATGGGAGAACATCTTGCTGTGAGGTGACAGCGCTAACCGCTGCACTACTGCGGCCTGGGAAAAGCCGAAAGACCTCTCTCATTGTATGCTGAACATAGTGTGGTGTTATATTTTAACAAGTAAAATGTGTAATCACACACATATACATATGGCAGCATTTGTAATTTACTTATAGTTTTCATAAAATTTCATGAAAAGTCTCTCGTAAACCGTGATGTGCATTACCAAAGCTATGGAAAATATACAAGCCCAATGCAAGCTACAGGACATTTAGAGGAATACATATCTGCAGCAATCCTTCCAGTAGGACTGCAAACAACTATGTATGTCTTTGTAATTTGTGTACTAATAAAGTACATTCACTGGAAATACAGAATCTGATGGAATCCCTAAAATTTCGAATAAAAAATTATAAAGGTGAAGGGAAATCACAGCCACTTCGCCAGGACTAGCAGTAGCTAACAATGGGTGCTGGACATGTGTGGGGAATACAAGTAACGCACACACTGAAGGAAACAGGAAGATAATAAAACCGATGTGGGGTATGGAGTAAGAAGAGTAACACACAAGAGGAAAATCTGAGGGTCAGTCAGAGGGGCATGGGCAATTGTTTGGGGGGTGGGAATAGGGCCCATTTGTTTACTTTTTTGGGAAAGACAAGGAAAGAAGAGGAGAATTGCAAAACAGCAGGTATATACATATAACAAATATCATATAACATGACAGACAAAGATCAGAAATACACACAAGGAAAGGTAAAGTACACTGACAGCATACTCAGTAACATGGGCAATGGAAATTCGGCAACAGGATACAGATGCATACCAGCCATGGTGAAATGCAGACAGATATGCCACCCAGTCTCTCACCTTTCTCCTACTTCAGTGAAACCCCACCTTCCTCCTAATCTCTCACCCTTTCAACTCTCCGAGCCATCTTACGTAACTCTCTGCCTCTAACCTTCACTCGTATAAAATCTTTTCGTACTACCACCTCGTCTCCCACTCTCAGCCCGTTTAATCTGTACTGATGTATAGCTTTCAACAGTAAAATGACTAAGCTTAGAAACACATACTTACCTACCTTTTACTACACAGTAACCTCTATTCATTGCCTTGTAAATTGTATCTGTATTATTTCTTTATACTCTGCACTGTACCTTAATACATGCTGATATGTACAAGCTAATTTTAACCTGCTTTTGTAGATATCTACTTTCATTTGTATGTATTGTATGTATCAACGTATCTGTTGTAGTTATCAATGTATTAACTGTGGAGCTTTTCTCCCCGGGTCTCCACTGAAAAAGGGTTCTGTCCCAGCTGGACCAACCCGGTCAACAAATGTCAAATAAATAAATAAATACCTATGCACTATGACACATTGCAAACTGTGAGACAGTCATACCTTAATGTGTATGACTGATGGCAGGTGCAAAGTGCAGAGATCACAGTACACATAGGATATTGAATCCAATATCCAAGCGGTCTGTCAGCAGTGCAAGCATAAACCAAGCAACAGCATGAATGAGTAAATGCAGCCCGTCAAATACTGGAGAAGACCAGCGGAGGACAGAATACAACCTCTTACCATGCATATGAAGGGCGAACAATTAAGCACAGTGCCAAGCAACAGTGCTGTAGCAAAGCAACAAACTGGCTACTCCTTACACAAGTAGGTGTGCACAACCCAAACATAAGTGAAATGGAATACATATGTCACAAACATATGT
This sequence comes from Protopterus annectens, assembly GCF_019279795.1. Lineage (NCBI taxonomy): Eukaryota > Metazoa > Chordata > Ceratodontiformes > Protopteridae > Protopterus > Protopterus annectens. The sequence goes on along the minus strand of NC_056731.1, from coordinate 825,837,737 downwards.
CATGTCAGAGGCTACACAGAGGTGCTGACATGTAAGTGTGACCTTTATTGATCTAACAGGAACCTAACAGAAAATAATGTCAATACACACACCAATGACATGGAATAATAAATGTTAGGACATTCACGATTAATGCTATATAAGGAATGTCAGGTCGTGCACATGAAGTACAACAAATTACTCCAGTTAATATGTAATAGACAAGTATAAAAGGAACAACAATGTAATGTAAGCAATAGCTAGCAACTTGTGTGCATGTGTCCTGCATGTGTATAATGGCCAATGAGTTGGCACAAGGTGGCATTGCAGCAATACAACTATATAATAATGGATAATAATGCAAAGGAAGGTCAATGTATACTGTGATTATGTGCAAAATATTTGCCAAACCTACAAAGGAGAATGGGAAGTGGAAGACAACATGGGACCACATCAAGGAGGACATGACAGCAAAGTAAAGTAGGTAAACAATAAAGCAGGACAACACTATCTAAGGGTACACATGTTAAAGTCTACCCAAGCTACAATGAAGCAAATGGCAAATTTATGTTACATGTACAGACTGCATTGCTGGCAACACTAAAAATGGCCATCTACAAATACACACACAGACACACACACACACACACACACACAGTAATGTGCAACCAGCAAAGAGGCATAGGTACACAGGCTAAAAATCAGTACCACATACACATACATACGCCATACCAACATACAACAAAATGTGGAAAGAAACACCTGTGGTGATTTAGGAAAAAACACATGTGGTGATCTATATATATATATATATATATATATATATATATATATATAGATATATATATATATATATATATATATATATATATATATATAAAATATAGATTTTATATAGACACGCGCGCACGCACACACACACACAGACACACGCACACACACACACACATATAGACAGATAGATATAGATTAAATATAGATATAAATATATATATGTGTATGTGTGTATACATATATATATATATATATATATATATATATATATATATAGATACACACACACACACACACACACACACACACACACACACACACACACATATATATATATATATATATATATATATATATATATATATATATATATCACTGACCATGGGTACAACTGAGCAAAGGACAGTCCTGTGAGCAGTACTGTAGATAAACATGGATTAAATGAATGTTCACATTCCCACTGTACAATCGGGTTCTGTATTGATCAGAATATGTACGGAGACATGTACATAAATCTGTGCATATGTGTATGTGTATATATATATATATATATATATATATATATATATATATATATATATATATATATATATATATATATATCAGTTGCAGAAATATGAGCCTGTATGTATACAACCAATGTATGTGGAAATATAACAGATGCTAAAGAAGGCATACAGGATTGTTTCTATATAAAATAGTAATTACACAGTGTATGCACAAATGGTACAGTGGCAGTCTAGGCTTTAAGTGAATGAGGCCTTCCCATATATAGCAGCCACACTTAGATGATGTAAAATGGCACCATCATTGTCAGACATGCCACACACAAAACCAATATGCCAGTGTGACAGCATGACACAACAATGTCATAGAAAGCAAGGGGCCAGGACATGTCCTCTTGGTGAACAGACATAACACAGTAACCCACAAAACATACGCATCTCGCTGTGTTATGTGTGAACTATGGGGAAAATGTTGTCTGTGAGTTGCTGTCAATTGCACTCACATATACAGTGAAACTCTTGTATTATTAGCAGCAAGTTAACTACAAAATTCATAAGGGTGACATACAAGGTCACAGTGTATTGGACATAACAACAATATACAACAAAGCATGCACAAGAGTACACACATACATCCAGATGTAAGGAGTACCACACCTGTCCACATGGAGCAATGTATGCAGCAATTCATGGACATCAGCATGATTACTACAGGTCTAATGTGGTAATGTGTGTGTCATGCACCAGGTACAATATAATGCAAAATGTCACATGACACATTCATTGTATGGTCAGATGTGTATCACATAAGTAAGGCAGAAATATACTATGCATGCACAAGTGTGCCTACACAGTACGATTGTTTATATGGTAAACACCATGATGGCAAAAGTACACAAGTGGATCACACACACAATACTTACTGTGCTGATGGCCCACACTCATGAGGCTGAATATCATGAATGATCTCAAGAGCTATTTCCCTGAAAGAGTCTTGCATGGCCCCCACCATGTCCTAGAAGAAATTATGCATCAGATCCCTCATCTGAGTCCAAAAGACATGAGTCATCACCTCCCTGATCAGGTCCTGAAAATCATCTGCCTGTGGTAGTGGTTGATGTTTCCTCCAGGATGCAGTAGGGACGACAGTATGTGTCTTCATCATCAACATCATCTTAATCATGGTCATCATTAATGGAATCCAAGTAATGGGGCAGTGGTCTATCATGTGCTCATCTCCAATGCCTGATAGGAGAGTGGACAAGGGTCCCATGCTCTGTCAAGGTGAAACACATGACAAGGGGGAAAGTACAGAATATGCATTCCTGCAACAATATGATTACTTAACATATATACTGTGGCACAAAGCACAGATGGAAAACTTTCAGTATGACACGTTAAAATAAGGTATGCTCATAGTCAAATCTAACACCACATGCAATGTAAGGTGTGAATCCAAACCATAATGATGAAAAACACTTGTCTATCAGGCTACACATTCCTAGGCAAAACATAGCAGTCATGAAACACAAACTGATGTGCACATGAAGAATGTGCCAGACATTAAGTACTATGCCTTCAACATGATCCCTGCATATGAGAAACAAGGTATATCACTATACTTTACAGGTGTCATTAAAACCTACTTCTCAGATGATTTGGATTATAAGGAGTATGTATAAACTGCATAATAAATACAAGTGGGGCTAGTGAGTGGATAGTCATGTGCATGGCACACTTCCAATGTCCTATTATCAATATGGATGGACGATGTCAATAGAGGCCCAAGTCTGGGCCTCTATATCCATCACAGTCTGTAAACAGGTTACTCCAGTGCAGAACGCAGCATGCATTATACAGCTTATGGAGCTGTAAACAAAATCAGTCCTCTAACAATGTAGTGATCGAGTCTAGGTAAAATAACATGGAAATATGTAACATACACCTCTCTCCCTCCATTGTTCCTCCAGCTTGAACATATGCTCAATGCACAATGTACGATTTCCTTGCCCCGTCTTCATCACCTGCAAAAGGCACAACACATGTATGAAAGGCAAAGACTAGGTAACAGTGAAATACAGTGAGCAGCAAGTGTTCTCTACCCTTTACATTAAATAACATTAGAGACTCTGCATATTCATTTATTGCTGTGTCACACACAATACTTTACATCTTGGAAGACCCCTGAATACAGATTGAAAGACCTCAGATTCAAACATGTGACTCAGCTATGTTAGCACTATAGCCCTGACACCTACCTACCTAGCTAATCCATCTGTGATTGCATGGAGTAACTGCAGATAAACAACTCAAAGGTATGACTGTGCAGGGAAGGAATAAAAACATGGATCATGGCCTCCACATTACAAGATGGGTAAACTATATTTCAACATTCCATATGTGCTGTGCATTTGTAAACCAAAACATGTAAATCTAAACCTTTCACACCTTTAGACTATCTACTACACAGACAGAGACTAAAGATGGATGTGTCTCGATTTACATAAAAAATAAACATACTTCAAGGCTGGTCGAACAGGACAATCCACTTGAGCTTCTCCATGTTCAAATCACCATAGGTTTCCTTATCGCAAATTTACCGATAAGTAAGTACTCCATTCCATTTACTTTATGTTGGCCAACTATCATCTTTCAATGAAAATCTTTACAATTATTTGGCCTTTCAATTAAAGGAAGGTTCGATGATTAGTGTTCGATGAACGGATGTTCAATGAATGGTTCATTTGATGATTATACATAGACCCACCTTTCCCTATGACCCAGGAAACCCATACTATGTATTTAAACTTACTGGAAACACTCACCATCCAACCCAATACCATATTTGTTGGTGACTTTAATTACCCCACTATTAACTGGGAATCGTATAAAATGCCAAACATGCAGGCACAGAGATTCCTGGATTTTGTAAACACAAACTCCCTGGACCAGATTGTCAATACATCAACAAGGGGTGCAATCATACTGGATCTGGTCCTCACTAATATAGGAGAGTGTTCCACACCCCCTAGTGTAATGTTTTCTCTGGTAAGAACCAGTAAACAATAAAACAAAAGAAGAAGGAAACAGACTGAAGCGGACGTTTTTTAAGTCCATTTCGGTCCGTTTCCTTCTTCTTTTGTTTTATTGTTTTCTCTGGTAAGGTCAGACCACAATCGTTCTACTTTGAAGTAAAAATAAAACCTGGACCCCCAGCTACCCTTGGAATATTCAGGAACTATTCTACTTCCTGCTATTAAGTGATAACCTGGCAACATTTCAAGTCCCCATAAAACTTGAGAACACTGCTGCCTATGCAGAACTTTTCACAAAAACCCTATACAAGCATGTCAATAGCTGCATAGAGGCAGCTGTACCCACCAGGAAGAAGCACAGGAATAACTCAAAAAATAAGCCACCCTGGTGAAATCACAACATCAATAGGCTGTATAACAGAAGGAAGAAAATCATGGCAAAAATTAGGAGGTGCAGCACCCAGCAGGATAAAAGCACTCTCATCAAACTAAACAAACAACTCAGAGTACAAATAAAGTCTATCATAGCAAATTTGAGGGAAATTTGGCTTCCCAGGCCAAGCACAGCCACAAGGCATTCCTTAGATATGTCCATAACCTCAAAGAAAATACACAATTGTGTGCAGAGTTCACTGTAAATGGAGCCATCTATTCTGAGCCAGAAGATACAGCAAACCTACTGGCCAAGAAGTTCATCTCTAGCTTTACCCCTCTCTCCCCATTAACCTTCCCCCCAGGAAATATGATCAAATATAACTCCCCCTGCTATCACTAGGAAACAGTTCCTTAATCCTCTCTCTAAGGCCAAGTGCATTGCATCAGTGGGCCTATACCATATCCCAGGATGCCTTCCAAGTAGCATGAAACATGATCTATCAGAGCCTCTGGAATTGCTATTTAACTGTAACCTCCAAACAGGCTTCATATCTCAAGAATGGGGAACAGCAATAATCATTAATCTTCACAAAGATGGGCCATCTATAGACCCTGGAAACTACAGACCCATAAGTCTCACTAGTGTTACCCTTAAAGCCATGGAAAGAATTATCATGGAAAAGATCAGTAATGGCATAGGAAACCTCCAGACACTGGACCCAATCCAATTTGGTTTCATCAAGGGCAGGTCAAGCCTAGTCAACCTGTTGGACTTCTTTGAAAAGGTCATCAAAGCAATGGATGAGGGCAAAGTGGTTCACACTGCCTGCCTTGACCTGGCCATGGCATTTGTACAATCCCCAACTCAGGCATTGTTGAAAAACTTAAGAGGTTAGGTACAAACTCTTATGTCACCCAGTAGATAGCCAGCTGGCTCACAGACCAGAGCCAGGAAGTTAGAATATGGAGTCCACCTCTACAAAGAGGCCAGTCAAAAGAGGAGTCCCTCAGTGACTGGTCCTGGGACTGCTCTTTTTTGGTGTTTACTTCTCTGATGTCACGGCCAATGTCAGTTGCCTCTGGCTGACTAAATTTGCAGGTGATTGCAAATTAGGAGCTGTCATTGAATCTCACACTGACACAAATGTTGTCCAGGAAGGGCTGACACAAACAAACAACTGGTGCCAGAGCCATGGACTAAAACTAAATGCCAAGAAATGCATGATAGTATCCTTTTGGAAGTCATCCACGCCTGCAAACACACCCCCTAAGAAATGACCCAGTAGTCAAGGACTTGGGAACACACATAGACAGTAATCTAGCCTTTGACCATTACATGTCTACAGTAGTGAGGAAATCATTCTATATTGTGCAACTTATACACAAAGGTATGGCATCTAGGTCCAAAGAAGTTATTGTTCCACTGTATTCAGCATTTGTTAGACCTATCATTGAGTACAATGTCCTATTTGGTATGTACCTAACCAGGCATATTCAGAAATTGGAACATCCACAGAGGTTCCTCACTAAAAGAATACAGGACATAAGTAACATGTCCTATGCAGACAGCCTCAAGGCCCTACCCTGTTTTCTGTCTCCTACAGAGTTGAGGGGAGAGTTGGGGGGAGATCCATACTTGGCATACAAGGCATTGTAAGACCCCACTCTGATGCACCTCCTGCATATCCACAAAACAAACAGCACCAGAATTACACATTCTAAAGACTTAAACCTTGCCTATGATATAAATAGGACCTGCTGGAGAAACAGGTATGTATCCCAGAATCTACCCTTCTCTGGAAGAGCCTCCCCATTCATGTGCATTAGAGTTCCTCCCTAAGCAAATTCAAGTGTGACTTGGACAATTGGATGGGGAACAGGAAATTCATCCCTGATTTGGCACCTATGTCTCTAATGGACACATGCAGCCTGTAAATGGCTCATCTCCCAGCCTTCTGCTTGTAAATGTTTCACCTCCCAAGCTTCTGCTTACAGTTATCAAGGGTACCAGAACTTGTCAGAGATGTGGGATGCATGGCTAGGCTTAAAAAGGCCATTGCAGTCATTAGCCTAGTACAGTGGTTCCCAAACATTTTCGATTCTTGGCTCCCTTGGTGAATCCAGGTATTCCCAAGGTGCCCCCCCCACACACACACACACACACACAGCATGCATAAAGTGCATATTTCCTTTATTTATTTATTTATTTGACATTTGTTTAATGAGGCTGCCCAACTGGACTAGGAGACCTGGGGAGAAAAGCTCAAAAGTACAATAAAAAGACAATTAACAAATAAAGTGTACATTCTGCTTAACAGCATAACACTAATCTACTATGGTTGAGAGGTAAGCAAACATAATGGCAATCTTATTAACCTTAAGTTTATAAGAGCAATATTTCAAATTTGTCCCTATTATTTGGCTCTGTCCAGCATACCTCTCAACTGCATAGATTTTTGCAGAATGTTCAGATTTTTGCCTCATGTTTTTTATCTTTTTCTCGTAAAAGTGTTGTTTTCTGGCAAATCACTGACAGATCATTGAGATTGAAGTCAGAAAATAATGACAGATAATTGTTTCATATTTTATACCCTTCAGAAAAGTAATGCTAATGCAAAACCTGCATTTCTATCAACTTTCTAAGTTTGTGAGAGCAGTACTTAAAAGTGTCCCTATTTTGTGCATTTGTACCCCCACTATTTTTGGCTTTGTCCAGATTTCTTAATCTAAGAGGGTGAGAGGTATGTGTCCAGTGGTATGGTCCAGACTTACACAGGCCTCATTGCTGCTGCTGCCAGGGATCACTCTCACTCTTCACTCTCTCTCCCTGTGACACAAATACACATACACACACATACACATGCACACACACACACACACACACACACACACACACACACACACGCACACACGCACACACGCGCACACACACACACACACACACACACACACACACACACACACACACACACACACACACACAAAGTCTCTTTTGCATTCATGCACGCCATTCACTCACACACATCGCTGTGAGTCTTTTCCAGTATCTGACACAGTCTTAGTCACTCCTTCATTCATACCTGCATTCACTCACACATCACTCTTATTCTCCCAATTTCATACACACACACACACACACACACACACACACACACACACACACACTCACACACAGTAACTTCTTCAGTCATACCTGCATTCACTCACACATCGCCCTCACTCTCTCCCAATCACACACACACACATACACACACACACACACACACACACACACACACACACACACACACACTTCCTCATTCATATCTGCATTCATTCACACATTGCTCTCACTCTCCCGATCTCACACACACACACACACACACACACACACACACACACACACACACACACACACACACACACACACACACACACAGTCACTTCCTCATATATATCTGCATTCATTCACACATTGCTCTCACTCTCCCGATCTCACACACACACACACACACACACACACACACACACACACACACACACACACACACACACACGCTTGCGCACACACACACACACACACACACACACACACACACACACACACACAGTCACTTCCTCATTCATATCTGCATTCATTCACACATTGCTCTCACTCTCCCGATCTCACACACACACACATACACACACACACACACACACACACACACACACACACACAGCGCACACACACACACACACACACACACAGTCACTTCCTCATTCATATCTGCATTCATTCACACATTGCTCTCACTCTCCCGATCTCTCACACACACACACACACACACACAGCCACTTCTTCATTCATACCTGCATTCATTCACACACACACAGACACAGACACTTCCTCATTTTCACTCACACATCGTTCTCACTCTCCTGATCTAACACACACACACACACACACACACACACACACACACACACACACACACACACACACACACACAGGCATTCACTTACCTGACAGCCCGGTTCCAAGTGCTTCACAGCCCGGTACTGGCCTGTGGCCCAGTGGTTGGGGACCACTGCTATACTTGATGCCAGTTCTGCTAAAAAGCTACAGTGTAGGTATAGACTTAGTTCACAAACTGTTTGCGGTTTATTTTGCAGCTAAGCTTATTAGTTTGCAGCGCCCCTGTGAGGAAGCCGCGGCTCTCCAGGGTGCCATGGCACACACTTTGGGAACCCCTGGCCTAGTACACAACTATAAACCTATGAATCTGACTGCATGTCAGCACAATTGTCACACAAAAAAACACAACTGTAACATTTCAGAGCTCAGATTCTGGGACATTTTAACAGAACACATAGCTGCTCTTAACAGACAAATACACCAGACTACCCATTTATCACATACATCAAAATAGAGCTTAGGTAGAAGGAAATGTCTAAACAGAATTTGTTGTTACATACCAAATCACACTTCATAAATGTCCATGCTATTCAGGGATGTCCTTGATTTAGACTCAAAGTATATATCAGTCCCTCTCACTCCCTCCTAATAACACTAGGAGAAAGGTGGTGAATTGCACTTAATAAATAATGACAGAGGTACACAATACCTTAGCCTTCCTGTATACTGTCACTGTCACACATTAATAGCAGTAACACAGAAAATGTATCCCTGATTGTCATTGATTATTTCTGAATTAGCCCTGATTGGCTGAGACATTTGTTCCGACTGCACAGGTGAAGTATTGTTCTATGGTCAATGCCTTACATATAAAACTATAGTAATATAGCTGCTGTTGCCAGGAAAAATTAATGCTAATGGATATATTCATAATAATCTGACAAATAAACACTATAGGTGTAAACATGCATAAACTAGCTGTAAACATAAACAAGCAGGTATCTATACAAGCATTTTCAGAACATTTACAAGACAGGTCAAAATGAAAGCTACCCCCTACACATTTATCCATAATATATGTACATAGACCTCTTACTTAACATGTTGAGCTAATACACAGCACACTACCTTTCCTCATAACAAACTACTATTGGATGTGTGTGTTCCATATCCCTGCAGATAATGAAGGAATACACACCGATCTGACACTTAATGCTATAGGCCTTCATGCTCTATATACACTCAAGATGTGTAAAATCAAGATTGCATTAAGTTTTGAAACATACAACATCTGCTAGACATGTCCATCTACAGTGGTCTTAAACTAATGTGTTCAGCAAACAAGTATTTAACAACACTGTGCATTTTCTGAAGCAGAGCTGACTAATATAAGTCAGTTGTTGTTGCTGTTTGTCTTTTTGTCTTTTCCCATTTAGGGGTCGCCACAGCGGAACTCAGGTCCGCTAATGATTGGCAGTCGATTTTTATGGTGCCGAGTTGCCAGCCCGACACCCAACCTTCAGCCAGTATGAGTCAGTATTCATACATACAGAAGTATACCATGTGATAATCTTGGAGTATTATGGATAATGAAGAAATGTGGAATCATTCAAAACCTAGGCTGTGTAGGCTTCAGTGAAAAATGGCCATGCTGAATGTGTACAATGATCTACTGTATAAGCTGGAAAACAAACAAGTCTTATGTTGAAATAGTATGTACACTGAAAACAATATCAAAGAAATAACCACCATGAGAACTAAACCCATACTTCAGATGGAACAGTCATCTTGAGTAACCAGATGAGTTAAATGGCAGGACAGCTAAGTAATAACTTTAAAATGAATATTTATGGCATATGGATCAAAGTTACATGGCTGATTTCCATAGGAATGTACAGATATACTGGGGATTATGACACTTACTGAATACATTTGATGGCTGTCTCTGCATGTTGGTGACCCTCCATCAAAGATCCTCAGCATCTCCCAATGAAGCTCATTGTAATGGTGGCAAACCTGCCCTCCAGTCCAGCAAATGCAAGTGCAACCCGGTTCTTGATGTCAGTCATAGAGAAGTTCTGTGGTCTTGCTCACAGGCGATGCTCCACTCCAGTGTAGATGGTCAGCATCTGGGTGGTCTCCTTCTTGGTCCAGTTTGGCACCCAGACATGCCAAAACCTTCCCACAGTAACAATGTCAGTGATGAATTTCAGATAACAAACCTCCCAAAATTGCTCACTGAGGTCCCACTCAGTTTTCAGGTAACAATGGTCTGATCTGTAAATCTATCAAAATCACATTTTAAAAATGGTACTTATAGGATGGAAACATATCCCAAATGCTCCAGTACTTGATTTAGCCACCCAATTTAATTCTTTCTTTATTGACTCTATTTCCAAATTGACCTCCTCATTCTCCAACACCTCCCTGCTATCCAATACTCCCTCACCCACCCCCACTCTCTCTACTTCTACACCCTACTCCCCACCCACTAACTCCTCTACCCCCTCTTCTACACAAACTCTATCCTCATCTCCACCACCCCATAATTTCCCCCCTCCTAATTGCACCCTCTTCTCATTAAATCCCATACCTACAGCTACTATAAAGAAACTACTTCAGAAATTGAAACCATGTACCAATGCTCCTGACAATATCCCTTCTTACTTTCTCAGTATAGCAGCTGAAACTCTTGCCTACCCTATTAGCATCTTAATTAACCGCTCCCTACAAGAATGCACAGTTCCCCAAATCTGGAAACAAGCCTTTATTATACCTCTACACAAAGGTGGCAACAATAATAACATTACTAATTTCCATCCCATAGCCATCCTGTCCCCCATTTCAAAACTCCTAGAAAAATGTGTCCATCTTCAACTCCTTCCTCACCTCCTAGACAACCATCTTATAACTCCCACACAGCACGGTTTCAGACCTAATCACAGCACTATGACTGCCCTCCTCTCCTTCCTTGAAATTGTAAATAAAGCCCGTGACTCTGGACAAATTGTTTCCACCTTACTTCTTGACCTCTCCAAAGCCTTCGATACTATCTCACACAGCCTGCTCTTAACTAAACTCTCCAAACTTTACCTATCTTCTGCCTCTTTGAACTGGTTCTCTAGCTATCTATCTAACAGAAACCAAGTTGTAAAATGGAAAAAAGCCACCTCCTCTTTCCTTAGTACCCCTACAGGAGTTCCACAAGGCTCCATACTTGGTCCTCTTCTCTTCAATATTTTTATTAACGACTTCCACAAATCAATCCCTTTCTCTAGCATCATCCAATATGCAGATGATTCAACTATCATCTGTTCTGCCTCTTCTATCACTACACTACAAAAACTTACTCAAGATGCCTTCTCTTTCACAGAGCAATGGATGCTAAGTAATCATCTAGCTCTCAATGCTACCAAGACCAAACTAATGTTATTTACTCCTTCTAGAGTCACTCCTCCCGACCTGAATACATTCTTAATTACTAGTCAAAACAACTCACCTCTTGAAATAGTGTCAGAGACCAAACTACTTGGGGTCCAAATCGACAACCAACTTAAATTTAATTCCCACCTGCAAATAAACATCAAAAAAGCGCATCAAAAACTTGGCATGCTTTATAGACAGAATGCCTACCTCACATCTGCCACTAAAATCACTCTCTCTACTTCCTTCCTTATCCCCTCCCTTCTCTATGGCACCCCACTACTAACTAATCTTCAGTCCTTGTTAAAAAAACAGCTTACCTCCTGCTACAACAAAATTGCAAAATTCGCCACCAGCCATAACTCCTCCACTCACCACTGTTTATCCCTCCATAAACTAAAATGGCTAGAACTTCCCAACCAACTAGCTTACACTCAACTAACTCTAACCCATAAGCTTATTCTAAACCCCTCCCTCTGTCCCTCCCTTTCCTCTGCCTTTAAAATGCACCTACCTAACAGAGTTCTAAGGTCAAATAATCAAAATCTACTAGAAGTGCACAAACCTACTCACCCCCCAGGCAAAAGCCTTCTGTCCTTCAGCCTCGCTCACCTCTGGAACTCTCTACCCCCACTCATCCGCACCACCTCTAATGACTCTACCTTCAAAAAGTCTCTTTTCTTACATCTAGCATCACAGTGGGAATGCTCTTGCTCCCACCCTACATAACTAACTCTACTTAAAGTCCTCCAATATCACATCCTACTTTATGTAGCTACTATATTTGTTCTCTAATCTGTATTAATGTTTACATTTGTTCTATTACTAGTATTTTTCTTCTCAATGCATTAACTGTTATGACTGCTCCTGTATATTTGATAAGTTTTCACTTGTATCCTGTCTACGTAGTATTAATAACTCTCTGTACCTACATTTTCTCTGTCAAATGTTGAATGTACATTTTGTTTTTGGAGCTTTTCTCCCCAGGACTCCATTGAAAACGGGTTCTTTATGGGCCAATGGACTATCCTGGTAAACCAACTACAATAAATAAATAAATAAAGAACAAATATCATTGGAAGATAATAGCACAAGCTACACATGGTCCCGTTTAACAATATCTATTGGGTACCTGCATGGAGCAAATTCTCATTGTGCAGAGCTATTGGCTAAGGTGTCAAATTTTGAGAACTTACATGGATGAGCACAAATGGAATTCCAAAAGCTTGAATGTTAATGAACCTCATTAATTATTTATGGTGCAAATGGGACTTAAAAGCTGTATTCACATAGCTGGTCTTACTTGCAAGTATACCTGACTTACAGGTAACTTCAAAGGTAATGTGGCAGCTGCAGGCATTGCTATGATGGGATATATTTCTCTATTATAGACCTATTGTATTATTACTCCTTAGAAATGTATTTGTACATGTTTAAATTAATGTTTTAGGAAAATTTGTCTGGACTACCAAATGTATGTGACTTACTGGAGGGGTGTAGGATTGACCTGTATGCATAGAAGTGGGTACATCTGCATCACTGACAAGCTGGGATTCGACATATGAACTTGTACATATAAATGTAAAAAGACCCAGTGAGTAGTACATACATATGCAAAGACAAAACATCTGTATATATATTGCTGGTGACCCTGCACATTTGGTACATATGTATGGAAACCAACATCTTCCAAGAGTATCTGTACATTGCATGTTCATTCATTATGTCATGGATATTCATTGATGCTTACTAATATGCACACTATAAATAGTGCCACAATAAATGTCTGATTATCTTGTACTGTCTGTGGTATGCATACAGATAACAAGGCTTTCTGAATTTCCTGTCATACAGAAGAAATGGGGATAGCATTTACTACGTACTGTTGATTCTGTTTATATGTAGCTATTTGTACATAACAGTTCATATTACTAAGACTGCTTGTTTTTCCATTTTTTTATATAGACTCATGTTGAATAACATCTATTGGCAGTACATCTCATTATTAGGATGTGTCTCATGACCTGTGGCTGTGACTGACAGCCATCCAACATTACTGGTCTACACATATGTTATGATGAGTCTGTTAATGTGCAAAGTGCACTCATATTGCACTGATCATGTGGTGCAAAGGTGTTGTGGTTGGCTTTCCACTGTTATGATATCCACTATAATGAGTTCACATCTCACATACAATCTTTACAGCTATCACAAGTTATGGTGTTTCTTGTGTTATGTAGTCAGACATTATTTTCAAATCGCATTTGTTGTTTTATATGTCACAGTACTATACAGAACAGGGACAATTTCTTATAGTTTTGTAGTACACATTAATGAAGAGAAGTTCAATTGACATATTCTGTCGACACAATCATATCCATATGTGGGGCCCCATATGAATCTAACCATGTGCACGTAACTGTGTTCCAGATGGCAAACAGACCTAGGGGCAACATTGTTTTGCCACAAGAAAATGAAATTATAATTGATCTTCTGCGCCATGGGGAAAACTATTTGGAGAAATAAAGTGGGGATTGACTTTACCAGTGTGATCAATACTGTGGCAGGTCACAATAGATCCCAGGAGGCCTGTTGTCATGGTGTTTTGACATGATCCAACAGGATATCCTGGTACAAGAGGTCAAGGAATATCACCAGTTATGGTCTACCAGTGACGCCCCCAGATGAGCTGACAATGGTTCTAGCTTCTCTAGTTACAGCTAGTGGTGATCAATTTACACCCAGGGATGAAAATGAAGCAAGGTTGCACATGTATATGGTACTTTACAGAACACTTTTTCATATAGAGTACCTCAGTACAGATTATTGTTGCTCACATATCCATGTAGTGTTACTATTTTGCTGCAGCAGCAGAACTGCACCATACACATGAGGACACACATGCTGATGACAACTAATGCTGTTGTGGTGCATATGTGCCCACCTGTATGCATACTGGTCAGTCATCCACTCCTCCAGTAAGTCACATATATTTGGTATTGCAGACAAATATTCCTGAAAACATAACACTAACAACAATATTTGTAATGTTGCCTGTATTCAGTTACACAGGTCCATCCACTTCTGCACAACACCAAACATGACAGGTGAGTGTCTCCGTATACTATTACTGTGACCATTACCTGCTCTGCCATTTCTCATGCCACTGGTGTATATTGCCATTTTAATTTCCCTGCCATTGTAACCTACAGATACATCCTCAGGAGATATGAGGTGTGCAGATGCTCCTACTGACATAACAGTTATGGTTTCCTAACATTTTCATAAGCTGAAGCACTGTATAGAACACCTGTGTTGTATGAAATTATGTCACTGTTTCCCATACACAGGGACATCTGGCCAACATGTGCAATGTATGGCACATGACTATTATCATATCCTGGTACTGTGGTGTATATGTCATCATGCTCATATGCCTACATTCGTGACTGTGTTGCATAACCAGATGTTGTGCTTTGTTTGTATTTTCACAATACAGGATCTGCATTGCAACAGATGACACATTTACCACAGAGAAAGGATATAACTGGTATTATATTTCCTCTGTTCCCTACAAATCAGTGCTGTTATTCCTATTTTTGTCCTCCATTAATACTATGTCCTTCTACCCTTGAATAGGATAACTGCCATCAGCACCTCAGCTGTGACCAACTGGTATGTGTATATATTACCTACTGTGTGATATCTGTTGAAATGGCACATGTTGGAAGTTATGTAGTTACTAACACTGTATTGAAGCCTTTGTTTCTCTACAACAGCTTCATTTCAGCCCTTGCCTCCAGTGCTGGATTCCAGGAGAACATGTCAAGTACGGCTTATGTTGTTATTCCTCATAAATGTCATGTATGTTGCATATGTAACATAATTGTCATCTCCCCATTATTATAGCTTCCATGGGCCACACTAAGACATGACCTCCTGGTAAGTCCTTAGCATCTGTAATATTGTAGTGATACAATTGTGCCACATGTCAATACTGAGCTCCAGCATTTGATATATGTGCACTCATTTGACCTGTGATATCTGTTTCTTCTTTTAGAATGTCCACTGCCTGCATCCTTCATTAACTTGTCCCCTGATCATCAGAAGGGATCTGATGTGTCTCATTGTACTAACATGGCCCCTGCTACACAGGACACACATTTGATGATACAGTCTGGCCCAGATGGTGATAGTCATGTGGATGGAAAACATGTCCAGCCATTCTGACGATGTGTGGACATCAGATGTTGGACAGGATGATGACTGTACACCACAGTCCCATGTTGAGTCTGATGGTGATGTTGACACTTCCCCACAACAGAGTGCTACTGCCCAGCACAGTACATTTAGGCATGTAGCTGGTGTGCATGGGTGTATGTCAGAGGGTGTCTGCCTACTTCTATGGGCAAATGAACATTCCCAGCAACGTCATGTATTTGGCATTTATGCACTTGCTCATGCCACAGATCATATGGCACACCAGCTGTGTGTGCTGTATGAATGATGGGAGCACAGTCACAGTGAGGTCATGGCAGTATTGGCTGTAGAGACTGAAAGCATGTTATCTGTGGCATGGTCCATTGAATCCCTAGTTACAGCAGTACTACAGCAGTGCCCTAGTATGATTGGGGTTATGCATGTTCTGGCTGTGCTTATCTGAGTGCCACATGGGAGAGGCAGGCAACTCTCAGTAAACCAACCCTTGCCCATTGGGCATCTATATCTGTGCTGCAATGTGTGCACACATCTGCTGCTGGCCAGTCCATTGTGGACCCAGCACTCACAATCAGACAGTTGACTCACACCCATACTCCTTCTCACAGTGTGTCTCCACATGCTGGGGTCACCCCATCAGTGTCCTCTGTGGAGCAACCTGGTCTGAGTGTTTCCATATATGGTAGGGACAGCCAGGATCACATTGTGAGCTGTCAGCATGGGTGCTCTAGACTGCTTTACAGAAACATTCACAGTTGACTCACTATGTTCTATAGTGTCAGTCTGACCCAATGGCAATGATGATTGCTATGCAGACCATTGATGATGTAATGTGTCTTTGATTGTTGTGAAATATGACACTACAGGAGCCTGTCACTTTTACTGACCCAGGTGACTCCATTCAGTACTTGATACATTTTTCCTGCTTTACATTGTTATATGTTACTAGTAATATTAACAGCAGTTCTGCAGTATGTCCTGACTTGCTTTCCTGTTTGCATCATTTGCTAGGGAAGAGATAGGGATGAGGTTCACAGAAGTAGGTCCCTTGTTGTCTGCCATACACACATACACCAATATGAGAGTCTGTATGCATATCTATGTCACTTGTGGCCTGAGTTGATGGTCCCTGTCATGATTGTTTTGTATACACTCATACTGTTATATGTTATGATTATGCTGTTATGTCTGATGCTCTATACATACATCAACTGGGTAATTGCCATTAGATGTAATCTGTGCTGCTGTTGTGAGGCAACACCTGAACATCAATGTTTAATTTGTTTATTTATGTATATGTGGCTTGTCATGACTCAAAAGTGTCGCCAGACACTGCCATGTTACTTGAGCCAGGACTTGTGGTTGGATCTTCTGTTGCCCTGTTTCTTCTGCCCCCTGTGTTCTCCTGCTCCTCCTCTGATAGCTGTAGAATGTCATCTTCAGACATCGGGGTTTCATGGGGTAGATCACCTACAACTTCAGTGGGCAGACCGCCATGTGTTGCTGTTACCATATTGTGTAGCATGGCATACACAGTAGTCATCTGTGCTGCCTTTTCAGGTGAGTATTGCAGTGCACCCCTGGATGTGTCCAGACATCTGCGTCTGGCTTTCAGTACACCAAACACATGGTTTACAGTGTTTCTTGTCACAACATGCACCCTATTGTAAACCTCCTCCTTGAAAGGTCCTCTATACAGGGGTCATTAGCCACGGCTCAAGTGGATAACCACAGTAACCTGTTGTTAGGGGGAAAAAGCATATGTTGTCAGCATGCATAATGTTGACAGGGATGTATTACAGCTCACATCCTAGTTGTGTTCCTGTACTTACCCAGTAATAGTCCCTCAGGTATTTAATCATGTCGGAACACAACCCACAGACCACTTCCCCACCATATAGCAGCATCGTGGACACTAACAGGCTGTGTCACCATGACACTTGTTATGTTGTCTTCTGCTGCACACAATACCTGACACTGCAATTTAACAATGGCCACACCTTTCTACTTATGCATCTTTCTGATACTAGTTGCACAGGAATCTTAATATAGATGTAGATGGGAGGTGTATATGCTCATCTACTTTGGTGCCCATTGCTATCAGGAATTGTGTGAGGATGCAACTTGCAGCTGTCTGTGACACTCCTACAGCATCTCCCATATGTCATAGGAATGTCCCAGACACTAGTATGTCTAGTGTCAGACAGACTTTGTGTCAAGAGGTATGGGATTGCCTCTCAATGTATGCACAGACATGTTTGGGGTACACATGCTGCATACAGCCTGCACCAAAAGAATAAATTAAGCTGTATTGTTAAATATTTCTAACTGTATAATTTTCCTACATGCTAATGTTCCATTGTTACTGTATTGTGCCTTTTTACAACATATTTGCTGTTTAGATAGTTTTCTGTATTATTTCACTTGCTTATAATTATAATTTTGTTTCCTTACAAATGTATGTAATGATTTTCATGTAACTTGGAGCTTTTCTCCCTGGGCCTCCACTGAAAATGGGTCTCAAGCCCAGTGGACTTTCCCGGTCAATAAATAAATCTGAGAACTGGCTTAGTTGTAGTCTAGCTCTCTGCCTAGCTGGCTGTCTTCAAGGATGCAGAGCCATATCATCTTGTATAGTTTCCAGTACCGCAGCCTATTGCAGATCATTAACTGTAAGTTGCATTTTGTTTTTATTCAGAAATGACACAGATTCCATAGGATCCCATGGGCGATAGCTTCCTGTTCTTGCATCACAGTATGGCATTCACCGAGGATTTTGGAAACAGAGTCAGCAAAGGCTTTTTTTTTCATTTAAGTTGTGTTGGGCGCACACATTCTGTTTTGCAATATGAAGGATGTGTATGGAGTTCATAATTATCCTACACTGAATAAATACTCAGACTGATTTTGACGTGTCTTCTGAAATCGCATTCACAGCTGATGCACTGAAGTCTTCCTTTGGCGTGCTGCACTGTTTGCAACTATCTTTTGCAATCCAGCCCTATATGAAACTGTAATTGGATCTAATCACATTACCTACATTGATATCCCCTCAGTTATAACACATAAGGTAACCAAACTACAGCATTTAAAGTAGTCATCTATAATGTTAGCATTCTCACAAACAAGATGCATGTTACCGTGCAGTACTGTCATTTATTCCTAATGATTATCTAAATTACATTAACCACATGACTATTAATTAAAATTTGATTATGAGCACACAAATATATGAGTCATATCCATGTGTACGTAAAACATAAGCACATCATTGTATGTATCATATTATGGAATATTCAGGAAACTCTTCAAATAAAGATGAAATGCACATTTATCCATGGCATAAAACAAATGTGTCAGCACACAGAGTTTACCTTTCATAGTTTGCAAGGAAACATTTGTCTACACTGGAAACACATAATAAATAGCCATTAAAGGAAGTAGTGTACAACTGCGGGACTCACACCTATTCATGTAAAGTAGGTAGAGTTGCAGTTAATAAGTCCACATACAGTGCTACCCCTACAGCTATAACACAATGTAAGGATTACAGCTTCACACTTCATGTACTTGCATTGTGATTACAAAACTCACATATATTTCAGCCATGATGACCTGCGTTGTTCTTACATTTATTAAACTGATGAAAAAAGTAATGGATTATAAGAAAATGTTAGGAAAATGTAAAAGTAAGGTAACATATGCATGTACTAATCATTTAACATCAGTACTTTTGCATTGACTTTATACATTGCTGTGATATACCCGGCATGGTTATTAACTGCTATTCCCATTAACCTAGATATATGACTCTGACTATAAATGCTGTGTGATTGCTTTGGTAGTTCAGTGCTTACATGAATAGCCCCTAGCTCTCCACATGCCCTTTGAGCTGGTACAAATCCCACCACTGCATACCTAATTATGTTTGGAAAAACAGTACTTGCTTTTACACAGTTGGCTTAGGATTCATGGCATGTGTTGACCACAGGATTCATGGCATGTGTTGACCACTTGATACATGATGTAACTGTCCCATATGTTTCTCTATCCATAATGTAATCACTTTGAATAGCATTTTAAGGTACATGCCTGTTTGCATCTCACCATCTGCATTGCAGCTATGCACATATGTGTACATCATTTAAACAAGATTCTAATTTTCAGTTAATTTTCTCTAAAGATGAATGGTAGAAACTGTATAGACATTTTTCCCAATAGAGAAAATGACATTATAATAGAAGCACTGCAACAATATGGTTGCAATGTGTTTAGATGGATGGGTGATATTCTGTGGAAGAATGAAGTGTGGAGAGACATCACCAATATGGTGAACACTGTGGGTGGGCACAGCCGCTCCAGGGAGGCCTGTCAATGCTGTTGCTCTGACATGATCCTCTATGCAGCCAACAGACTCCACCACTATGAGAGGGACAGACGTTACTTTTGGAGGCACACCACTAACTTCCCCAAATGACATCACCATATTCTTTGCCTCGCATCACTACAGCCAACAAGATCAGAGAATACTGGGGGAGAAATTGAGTCAGGAGTGACAGAATGTACAAGTATGTCCACCACTCACATACAATACAGCTTAATGTAAATGTCAATCACATGTGATATATGTTTTCTACCTGTCACATTCACAATATCCCGGCAACATCATGTACAGGAAGAACTCCCTTTCTCGGACACACACACACAGTAAGCATACTACTATGTTATATTATTTATGCACTGCATATTTCATATTGTCTTCCTAATGTGTAATAACTTGTTATTATTTGTCTAAGGGAATCAACATAATTTGCTCATCAGTATCTATCACGTATGTTTATCTACATACATATATACCATTCATTACCACATGTCTGCTAATTTATTTATTTATTTATTTATTTATTATTTATTTATTGCAGTTGGTTTACCAGGATAGTCCATTGGGCCATAAAGAACCCATTTTCAATGGAGTCCTGGGAAGAAAAGCTCCAAAACAAAATATACATTCAACAATTTACATTAACAATCTAAGTACAGAGAGTTATTGGTACTATGTTGGCAGGAAAAGCAAAATTTATCATATGTAGAGTAGCAGTCATAACAGTAAATACAATTAAGAAGTGAAACTACAAGTAATAGAGACAGATTAATAGCGATTAGAGAACAAACATAGTAGGTTCATAAAGTAGGATATGGTATTGTAGGAGATTTAGTAGAGTTAGTTATGTGGGGTGGGAACAAGAGCATTCCCACTGTGATGCTAGATGTAAGAAGAGAGACTTTTTGAAGGTGGAGTGGTTAGAGGTGGTGCGAATGTGTGGTGGTAGGGAGTTCCAGAGGTGAGCGAGGCTGAAGGAAAGAAGGTTTTTTCCTGGTGGATGAGTAGGTTTATGCACTTCAAGTAGATTTTGATTGTTTGATCTTAGAACTCTGCTAGGCAGGTGCATTTTAAAGGCAGAGGAAAGGGAGGGACAGAGTGAGGGGTTTAGAATAAGCTTATGGGCTAGAGTTAGTTGAGTGTAAGTTAGTTGATTGGGAAGTTCAAGCCATTTTAGCTTATGGAGAGAGACACAGTGGTGAGTGGAGGACTTATGGCTGGTGGCGAATTTTGCAATTTTGTTATAGCAGGAAGTAAGCTGTTTTTTTAATGAGGACTGAAGATTAGTTAGTAGTGGGGCACCATAGAGAAGGGAGGGGATAAGAAGGAGGTAGAGAGAGAGATTTTAGTGTCAGATGTGAGGTAGGCTTTCTGTCTATAAAGCATGCCAAGTTTCTGATGTGTTTTTTTAATGTTTATTTGCAGGTGGGAGTTGAATTTAAGTAGGTTGTCAATTTGGACCCCAGGTAGTTTAGTTTCTGACACTATTTCTAGGGGTGAGTTGGTTTGACTAGTAATTAAGAATGTACTTATGTCTGGAGGAATAACTTTCGAAGGAGTAAATAACATTAATTTGGTCTTGGTGGCATTGAGAGCTAGATGATTACTTAGCATCCATTGCTCTGTGGAAGAGAAAGCATCTTGAGTAAGTTTTTGTAGTGTAGTGATAGAAGAGGCAGAACAGATGATAGTAGAATCATCTGCATATTGGATGATGCTAGAGAAAGAAATTGATTTGTAGAAGTCATTTATAAATATATTGAAGAGAAGAGGACCCAGTATGGAGCCTTGTGGCACTCCTGTGGGGGTACTAAGGAAAGAGGAGGTGGCTTTTTTCCATTTTACAGCTTGATTTCTGTTAGAAAGGTAACTAGAGAACCAGTTCAGAGAGGAGGAAGATAGGTGGAGTTTGGAAAGTTTAGTTAAGAGCAGGCTGTGTGAGATAGTGTCGAAGGCTTTGGAGAGGTCAAGAAGCAAAGTGGATACAATTTGTCCAGAGTCACGGGCTTTATTTACAGTTTCAAGGAAGGAGAGGAGGGCAGTCATAGTACTATGATTAGGTCTGAAACCATGTTGTGTAGGGGTAATGAGATGGTTGTCTAGGAGGTGAGGAAGAAGTTGAAGTTGGACACATTTTTCAAGGAGTTTTGAAATGGGGGACAGGATGGCTATGGGACGGAAATTGCTAATGTTATTGTTGTTGCCCCTTTGTGGAGAGGTATAATAAAAGCTTGTTTCCAGATTTGGGGAACTGTGCATTCTTGAAGGGAGCGGTTAATTAAGATGCTAATGGGGTAGGCAAGAGTTTTAGCGGCTGCACTGAGAAAGTAAGAAGGGATATTGTCAGGAGCATTGGTACATGGTTTCAATTTCTGAAGAAGTTTCTTTATAGTAGATGTAGGTATAGGATTTAATGAGAAGAGGGTGCAGTCAGAAGGGGGGGAATTTTGGGGTAGTGGAGATGAGGATAGGGTTTGTGTAGAAGAGGGGGAAGAGGGGTTAGTGGGTATGGAATAGGGTGTGGAAGTGGAGAGAGAGGTGTTTGAGAATGAAGAGGTCAATTTGGAGATGGAGTCGATAAAGAAATAATTAAATTGTGTGGCTAAATCAAGTTCAGGAGCATTTGGGTCTGGGGTAGGAGTATCTGGTTTGCTGGGGTGGAGAAGAGTAGAGATCCCTTTCCAGAATTTTTGAGGGTTTTTTTATTATGGTTTTGGAGTGTTGAGAAGTAGTTTTGACGATCAAAAGTAATCAGTTTCTTTGCTTTATTTCGGAGCATTTTATATTCGTTTAGGAGTGGTGGTGACTTATGTTTTTGGTAGTGTGCCCAGACTTTATCTCTTTGTCTCATGATAGCAAGGGTAGTTTTGGAGAGCCATGGGGCTGATTTGGTTTTTATTCTTTTTGTCCGTAAGGGAGCTTGGGAGTCTAGTAATTTTAAGAAAGTTGAGTTGAAATATGAGACTGCATTATCAAGAGGTAGTATTTTTAAACAATTACAATTAATTGATTGTAATGAGTTTGAAAAGGTTATTACGTTGAAGTTTTTTTGGTCACGGAAAGTGATATAGTTATGAGTTCGTTGAAGGACAGTGGGAAGCCGGTGGGTAAAGGTGGGTGTGTGGTCACCAAGTGGGTCAGGAAGAGTGCCACTGTTGGTGAAATAGAGAGGATAGGAGACTAGAATCCAGTCCAGTATACTCCCATTGGAGGGATTTTGGCAGGATGAGTTACTGAAGTGATCAGTTGTGAGAAATTATAGAGGTTGATGTTAGTGGGATTTGTAGGAGACTGGATAAGGGCCCAGTTAATGTTTACATCTCCTAGGATTATGGTTTCATTACTAATGTTAGTGGATAGCCAGGAAAGGATAAGTTCAAGTGTGGAGATATTATCCCCAGGGGGGATGTAAAGGGAAGCAATGCATATGTGTTTATGATTATTGATTTGTAGTAGGGTAAGGAGAAGTTCGGCGTTGTTAAAGTGTGGAATAGGCTTGTTGTAGGGAGTAACTACTAGGGAGGAAGAATATAGAAGGGCTACTCCTCCACCTTTTTTGTGAGGTCTGTCTTTTCTTATGATAGAAGTTTGGAGGAACTATTTCAGAGTCTCTAATGTGTGGTTTTAGCCAGGTTTCTGAAATAGTGAGGATGTCGGGCTTATTGTGTGTGAGCCAAGCATGAAGGTTTGGAACTTTGTTTACTATACTTTGAGAGTTTAAGGAAGTAAATAATAGGGATTTATTAATATTGGTTGTAGTGGTAGTGCCTGGATTAGGATGAATGTCTCCAGAGATGAGAGTGCTAATCAGATGTAGTATGGAATAGTTTAGGTGAGTAGTTAGCAAGGAGGTGAGATTGGGTTCTTTTGTGAACTGGAGGGCTTTGCTAGCAGTTATGGTAATAAAGTTAGCATGGTAGGAGATCAGTTTGTGTTGCAAAAGATGGAGGTTTTCTGAGGGGAATGAATGGGGGGAAATAAGAGAGTATGAGGGTAAGAAAGGTGAGTTGTGAGAATTAGTTGTGTGAAAGGGTTGGGGGATGGTGGAAATAGTAGGCTGAGAAAGGTGGTAGACAGAGGATAAGGAAAAAAGTAGTAGTAGTGAAAGGAAGAGGAAGGATTAAAATAGTAACCAAACAACACAAAAATAGAATAAAAAACACACCAAACAGCCAGTAAGTAGCAGCAATTCTCCTTATATTTCCAAGACCTGGTACCTCGGCATCTCGCCTTCAATGGGTCACAATACATTACAAAAAATAACAGTCTTTATATACAAATCAATTATAACAATTATTCAATTAATTAAACAATTAACCTCAAAAATGGAGGGAAAAAGCTTTTAAGTTATTATTTTAAATAACTTATATATTTTTTCTTATCATACATACCCCAATATATTAACTTAATTCCCAAAATTACTAAAAACTATGTTATTAAATATTATATATCTCTCATAATATAATATAACTTCTTATAATGTGAATTATGAATTACAAAATGCAATGAAATATTAACATGCTAAATGAACATTATTATTGCATTGTGACAATTTGAACAATAAATTAATTAATTCTTCAAATGCCTAATTCTAAATTCAAGCCAAAAGGCCTTAATGTATTAAACTTCAGAATCATCCTAGTTTCAAGTTCTAACAATTTATCACAAATATTATCACCCTTAATACAATGAGGTTTGCCTAATATACTGAATTTTAAACAATCAGATTTTCCCTCATGTGTCTCACAAAAATACTTCGCAACCGGACTGAATGCACTTGAGTTCCTAATGTCCCTTAAATGTTCTAAGATTCTCAGTCTTACCATTCTTTTAGTTTGCCCAATGTACCACATATTATGACAACTACACCCTAATATATAAACAACACCACTAGATCTGCAGTTAAAGTAATGCATGGGGTTATGGTTAACATTATTAATGGATCTGATGTTAATAATTCTGTCACAAATACTACAAGAATTACACCTAAAAGAACCAACATTGGAGGCATAATCCATTCTTTTTGTACAAAGGTTATTATTTAATATTTCTTTTAAGTTCTTTCCTTTTTTATATGAAAATATGATTTTACGTGGAAAAAGCTTACCTATGAGCTCATCTTCACTAACCAAGTACCAAAATTTTTTAATTAGGGAAACAAATGTATCAGAAAAAGCCATATATTTTGTTACAAAAAATATATTTTCAACATCATCATCATCTTTCTCAACCATCCCTGAAAATTGCCTATATGGCTTCCTAAAGCTTCCATGTTTGTTCAAAATACCATTCATATAATCCAATAGTAATTTTTCATCATAACCCCTGTTATTCAATCTCAAAAATACCTCTTTTAACTCATAGTTTAATTCAGATATCATACTAGTATGTTGGTGTATTCTTTTGAATTCACCATAGGGCAAAGCTTTTAGTAAATGAGGAGGATGCATGCTGGAGGCATGCAGAAACATGTTTGCTGAGGTATCCTTTCTATAGGGTCTATACTCAATCTTATTATTACTTATAAATAAAGTTAAGTCCAAAAAATTAATCTGATTCCGATTGACCTCATAAGAAAAAGACAGACTATGTTCATTATCATTCAATTCTTCAAAGAATTCACAAAACTCATAAATATCCCCTTTGCATATAAATATCAGGTCATCAATGAACCGTTTATACAAGATAACCTTATTATGAAAGAATATGCTGGGATAAATAAACTTTTTCTCAAAAAAATCCATGTATATTACGGCATAATTGGGAGCATAGGCAGCTCCCATTGCCGTTCCTTTTTTTTGTAAAAAATATTCACCATTAAATGTGAAATAATTATGGGTCAAACAAAATTCTAAAAGTGAGATCAAAAAATTAGTTTTGGGACCTTCACCTAACATATTGGAAATAGCATCAAGTCCCCATCTAATGCTGATGTTAGTGTACAATGATTTAACGTCAATAGTCAATAGTCACCCAATAATAGTCACTGTCCCATGTTATCTTCTGTACTTCATTTATTAACTCCTGGGTGTTACTGATATGAGCACTAACCCTACTGATGTAAATTTTTAGTTGTGAATCTAGGAAAACATTAACATTTTCCAAGAAGGATCCAATCCCCGACACTATAGGCCTACCAGGAGGCTTGTTAAGATCCTTATGAACCTTAGGTAAGGCGTATAGTATGGGTGAAACAGGGTCCTTTATGTACATTTTGTTAACATCAACATTAGAGAAGAATCCCAATCGTTCTCCCCTTTCCAAAAGATTGAGAAGTTCCTCATTATACAATTTAAGTGGGTCCCTACTAAGTTTAGTGTATTCATCATTATTCTGAAGCAAATTGTTAACCATAACACAGTAATCAGATTTATTTTGTATCACCCAATTGCCCCTTTGTCAGCACATTTGAATATGTAATTATCCTTAAGTTTCCTAAGATCCTGTAAAGCCATCCACTCTTCTTTGTAAGGTTAAATTTCTTCTTTTCCTTACAAAACTGCTTATACATTAGTTCAGTTTCCTTTAAAAGAACTTTCTGAAACACCTGAATGGCTGGCACTGATATAGTAGGAATAAACCTACTTTTCACATTTCTGAATTTAGGCATTTTAACCTACCATATCCTGTATTAAAGCTGACATTAGAGGTAACATCAACATCACATCTGATAGAGCAAACATTACTCTCCAAAATTATTACTTAGTTCATCATTCACTTCACTTTCGTCATACTCATAATCATATATGGACATATTTAGCAAACTATCATCAAATTCACTAACATTAAGAACCCCATCTTCAGTTTCATTGGCATTAGAAACATTAGTATTAACATCCACTTTACAATATTTTTTGAAATAAACCCTTAATAATAATTTGCGAATAAACACTTTCACTTCTAAATAAATGTCAGCGAATGAGGGAAAAAAAGTTGGAACAAATTTGCTCCCCTTATTTAAAACATTCCTCATGTTGTCACATAATTGCAAATCAGATAAATTGATACACTCAAAAGAGTTAACACACTCAAAAGAGTTAACACTTTCATGAGTCCAACTAGATACAATAATGTCCAAACCTTCATTTTCTTCTTCATTTAAAGCGATTCCGACCTTTTCTACCATTTCTGCCATTCCGCCCCTTATTGCTGGTCCCGTTTTGAAAATTGGCATCTTCCGTTGAACTTAGGTTGGGCTCTTCACTTGACATCTCTGCATTATCCCTGTTGACCACTCGGTTAGATGCAGTAGTTCGAGCAAAGGAAACATTTTTTACACTGGTTTCCTTTTCAGTAGATGAAAATGAAGAAGCGGACGCCGAATAATTTCGGCGCTTAGAACTACGTGTCCAACTCCGCCCCCTAGATTGTCCACGCACAGGTTCACGTTGCCAATTAAAGATGATGCCTGACTCATAATCTTTAATGTCCCGGACCAACTTATTGCGCTTTCTTTGCACAACATCTGCCTCCAGTTTAGTCATTTTTTCATTAATGTTAACCATTTGAGCTCTGTAGTTGGCCTCAGAAACAAGCTCATTTTGTAGAGTGGAGATTTCCGATTTTAGTTTTTCATGACTTCTCTGGTTGCGTTTAATAAGTATACGCAACCAACCTATAGTACATGCAAGTGAAGTCTGCTTCCACTCTTCAAGAAGATCATCTTCTTCATCTGAAAAAGGTGCCGCAGGCAGCTTATCAATACGTAAGCCCCTCGGTGTTATATTGAGACTTACGTATTTTTCCAATAAGCTGGTATCAAAGTATAGAGCGACTTCCTTGGCCATAAGTTTATTCAGCTGGGCAAAACGAGCATCAGTGTCTGCATTTTTTCCTAAGCTCCACGGATCACGGCTGGTAAACCTCTTATCTCGCTCCATTAACATATCTTGAAACAACATAATGTTCACTGCATTAAGCATAACGCTCCGTTCGGAGCCTTCAGTGCTTGACATCACAATTCACAATAGAACTGTTCAAAATAACCTCCGAAAAATGCTGCAAATACGGCTTGGATCAAAATAGTAACCAAACAACACAAAAATAGAATAAAAAACACACCAAACAGCCAGTAAGTAGCAGCAATTCTCCTTATATTTCCAAGACCTGGTACCTCGGCATCTCGCCTTCAATGGGTCACAATACATTACAAAAAATAACAGTCTTTATATACAAATCAATTATAACAATTATTCAATTAATTAAACAATTAACCTCAAAAATGGAGGGAAAAAGAGGAAGGATTGTTTGGAAGGCATGATGAGGAAGAGTTAATAGAATAGTAGTATTTAAATAAAGAAGTATGATATATAGGGGGTAGTAAGTGTATTGGAACTAGATAAAATCTAGGTAGAAGCTGGTGAATTAGAATATGAAATATGTAGAGTTGTTATGTAGTAGAGAAGATGTTTATAAATGTAGGAGAGATAAGTTAGTGAAGGAGTAGTTATGTTTAGAAGTATAAGATTGGTAGTGGAAACAGAGTAGAGATTTGAGTGGGTGTGTAGGAATCCAATGTTTTAGTGGGATAGCTGAGGTAGATAATTAGAGGTGAATGTGGGCGGGGATAGGGAGGTGTGGTTATTGGGTGTAAGTGTTTGATTGGATAAGAGTTTTAGAGGGTGTATCTATGGGAGAAATAAAGGTAGATGCACTGGGGGGTGTGTGGCATTTGGGGGTAGGATAGGGGAGCAGAGTGAGCCCAGAGGCTTAACGGAGCGGAAGAACCAAAGAGGTCCAGAGAGGAACCGGAGTCAATCAGTAAAAGGAGGTTTACAGAAGGGTAAGTAGAAAGGGAGAAAGACCTGGAGTGTTGGATGAGAATGAAGTATGAGAAACAAGAGAGAGAGATTAGGAAAAGAGAAATTACAGCTAGAGTGGGCTAGAGGAGTTTGGGAGATGCAGTGAAAGGGGAGAAGGTTAGGGTCTAAGAGAAAAACATGAAAACTTGCAGAGAAGTTTATGTGAGGGAGGGTGTTATCAAGTGTGTGAAACAGAGACAGGACTTGTACCGCTTAGGATATCCTTGGGGCAGTACTTGGAGTAAAGAGGGCAGCTGGTGTGGATGGGGGAGCTAAGGCTGCTGGCTGTCCTGGCAGGCTAGAGTACTACAAACAGCTATCAAGGCTGAAAACATTAAGTAATAAGTGTGCAGCAGCAGTTAAACATACTTCCACAATTCCACTTGGTAAGATGTCCAGAAAACAATGGGGAATGAGGCCACTGAGAAGCTTGCTATGGATGTTTGCTATTTAGCTTGAGCAATTAAGGAAGCTGAGTTCCGAAGGTAGGTTGGAGGTATCCTCGAGGGCTTACTCGCAGGGGTAGCTCAGGGCAGAATGCTATAAATAGAGTAGAGAGTTTAGAAAAAAAGTAGTGTTAGATACAATTAAAGCATAACTTGCTTTTAAACATAATGAAATGTAGTAAAATATAACACATCTTACAAGTACTAGCAGTAGAAGCAGTTATAAAAATGAATAGTGCGTTTCTAAATCAGGTAAGTTAGCCAGCAAGTTCCATAACATAGTAATCAATAGAACACAATACACATTAATAATGCAGCTGATAGTCTTTGAAGACCCTACGTACTTTGTAAGTAGGAGTAGAATCACCTAGCACATGGCATTGGCTGAGTATGTAAATCGCAAATATTCTTAATATATATGGTACATCAGTGCATCAGTGCATCAGAAATGCAAAAGACACTACATCTATATAAAACAGTAGCAGTTCCCACCATGAATTAACTGTAGAATGCAGTCATCAGAAAAACGCCAAAAAAGGTGAGGTTATAGCAGGGTTCACAAACGAGGCACCTTGCGAATGCAGTTAAACAAACCAGCACCTTGCTAGTGCAGGGAAATGTAACCAATAATGTAAAGAAGTAGAAAAATAACCAAATATTAACTACTAGTATCTCTATTTCAATAAAGTTGTTTTTAGCTGTTACCGACAAATAGTGCCTAAAACAGAACGTAAAATACAATCTTTATCATCGCATCTCAACACACATAAAAATGCAGCAGTTCAGGACAACAACCCAGGCCTTGCGCTTGATTATACAATGTGCGATGGCCGCAGTAAAGAAACAAACAGTCTGAGAAGGTACCAACCTAATAGCACTACAAACCGGACCTTTGCGCTTAGAATTACAGAGATGCGCGAAGGTCTCAGTAAGAAGACAGACAGTCCAAACTAAATGCACAATGAGCCGGACCTTGCACTTAGGTTTTACAGAGCGCACTGGCCCCAGCACAGAAGCAGAAGTGTTGGGAAAAACCACAGTAAATAAAACAGTAAAGCACAATGTGAAAGGTATACACAGGTACAACTTACTATGGTAGCACACACACAGCCTGAACGCACAGCAGTGGAGAAGGGCGATGTTTAAAGATGGCACCCAGAGGTTAGGGGAAGTTTTATCACTTCCAGTAGGAAGGGGAGGGGCAGGAAAGGGAGGTAGCCGGAAGGGCTGTGAGGTAATAGCAAAGGGGAGGGTAAGGTGCAGATACGAGAGTTAGTAGTAAAGTTATTAATGGAGTAGAATGTAGTATGTAGGAGTGGAAATACACACAATACAGGAGAAGACAGAGGTAGAAAGAGAGAAGGGGGCGAGATCAAGAGGGAGAGAAAGGAGAAGCAGCACAATAGAATAAAGTAAATAACAGGACAAGCTGATATAGGTGATAGGATGAAAAGACAGTATAAGTGGATGAATGAAAGGACAGATACAGGAGGGAAAAGAGAAGGGAAAATGAGAGGAAGGAAAAGGCAAGTGCAATACAGAGGGAATACAGGGAGGGAGAACCAAAGAGGTCCAGAGAGGAACCGGAGTCAATCAGTAAAAGGAGGTTTACAGAAGGGTAAGTAGAAAGGGAGAAAGACCTGGAGTGTTGGATGAGAATGAAGTATGAGAAACAAGAGAGAGAGAGAGATTAGGAAAAGAGAAGTTACAGCTAGAGTGTCATGTCAGAGGCTCGGTTAATGGCATTTCTTCTGCTGTTACTGTACCTACAGATTAAGTTATGCTCTGCTATAACCTACAGATGTGACAATAAGTAGAGGAGATGGAATCACATCAGATGAGTTGACACTTGGTTATTTATTTACTATATATAATGTACTGTTATATATGTTATTACACTTCAGTTATTTTTAATGATGTTGTGTTGTATTGCACAGGACCATTGTCTCCAGTACGTCTGTCACACACACAGGTTCATAAAAGGTTACTAGGCTAACAGCCATAGAGCCCTTACAAGCCTAGACATATTTATCCTGAGTTTCCACAATTGTTGGTGGTTAGGTGAGTGATGTTCACAGAGGTAAGGGTCTATGGTAGTTAATATGACTTCCTCTGTCCAAGAGAGACAGGGGCACCACCTCAGAAGTGAATTTGTGGTCACCATCCATTGATCTAGGTTGCATTTAAAGAGGATCAGGGAGGGAATCTGTTTCACATGAATTGGAATCCTGTCTCAGAGAAATGGCAGTCTTTGGGAAATTTATCTATCTCTCCAGAATGACCTGTTCATGTCAGAGGCTCGGTTAAGATCAGTGGAGTGAGTGACCCTCCTACAGTTTGATTTATGAATGTGCACCATTTCCATCAGGGCCAGGTCAGAGACTGCCTTGTAAGCTAGGCACAGATTACCCCTTAGCAACCTGTAGGAGACAGAGAATACAGTGACAGAGCTTTCAGTCTTTCCACATAAGACTTGTTTTGTGTACCTTGTAATTTCTTGGTGAGAAACTTCTGCCGTTTCTCCAGTTGTTGCAGGTGTCTGCTGAGTTACATGCAAAAAGGAGCATTGTACTCAATTATTGGTCTGATAAGAGCTAAGTATAATGGAATTATAACATCCTTAGATCTAGATGCGATGCCTTTATCTATAAGATGTGCCACATAGAAGGTTTTCCTTACTAATGTGGATATGTGTTGGTCCAAGTTCAGATTGCTGTTAACCTGATTACCCAGATCACGTACCACTGGGTCTACACTTGGGGGGGTTGTCTTTAATGTAATTAGCAGGGATATCAGCTTTCCCAAAGGGAATAATAATGCATTTTTTGCATTTAGCTTTAATCTGTGGCTTTGGCACCAACCATTTGTTTGTGTTAACCCTATCTGCAGTATATTAATATCATTGGAGGACTCACTGATTGCTCCCAATTGGCAATTATCAGTGAACCTGGTCAGCCACAGGCTGTCCAAGTTTGATTGGACTTCTGAGAAATAAATTCCAAACAGTAAGGGGCCCAGCACAGTACCCTCTGGTACGCCACTAGTGACTGGTCTTGCTAGAGGTACAGTCAGCCACTTTGACATTATGTGTTCTGTCAGTGAGCCAGTTGGCTGCCATCTAGTAATGTAGGGTTTAATTCCCAATTGGGATAGTTTCTCTATAATACTTGAGTGGGAGATGTGTGTCAAATGCCTTGGCTAGGTCAAGATAGGTGGTATGCACTGTCTTTTCCTCATCCTGGGCCTTGGTCACTTTTTTGAAGAAATCAACCATGTTTAACAGGCATGATCTACCTTAAGTGAATCCAAACTGGGTTGGTTCCAGAGTTTGGATATTACCTATGTCCTTGTTAATAAGGTCCATAGTGATTCTTTCCATGGCCTTGCAGATAAGGCTAGTCAAATTATGGGCCTATAATTCCTAGGGTCAGTTGATGGTCCACCTTTGGGATAACTGTTGCTATCCTCTGTTCCACCAGAACATAGCCAGTTTGCAGGCTGTGGTTAAACAGTGATCCAAGCTTATCTGTTAGGTTATGTTTTAAGTTGTTTAAAAGGCAACCTGGGTAGTTGTCTGGTCTCATTTATGCCGTGTTTTTTGGCCTTGGAGCATGCCGAGATGACCTGGTCTCTTCAGATAATAGGCTGAAGAATGGTGGCAGGTATACTTTGGAGAATGACTGGAGGGGACAGGATGAATGAAGTTTGCTCCAAATCTGTCAGCTAGCAGATTGGCTATTACCTCCAGCTGAGTATGGATGGTGTTATCCACAACCAGTTCAGCTCATAGCTGGGTATTCCTTTTTAGATTTTGGATGTAGTTAAAAAATGCATTGTGATTATCCATAGCTAGAGAGGCTATTTCTGCTTCATAATTAGCTTTGGGGGACTTGACAAGATCTCTAATTTGTTTGTTTAAGCTAGAGAGAGATTTCCTCCACTGAGCCAGTTCCCTCTTGGGTGGCTAGTTTTTTTGGCAAGACATTTTTTTTAATCTAGTCAGGTACAGCCAATTCTATACAACTACTTAAGTGGTTATACAGGGCATTGGTGTACACCTCTACATAGGAGTCTTTGTTATCTGCATTCAAGGGAGCTTTGAAACTTCTTATACCATCACTTAGTAGGGGGTAATATGTCTTTGAAAAATTCTTAAGCGTTTTTGAGCTTGATGGGTATCTCGTTTTATAATTACATCAAACAAGACTGATTTATGGTCCGATCTTCACAGGGAGACCATCACATGTGGGGGGCAATGCCTCCCATGTTAGTGAATCCCATATTCAGGACATGTGATGCTCTTGTAGGTGTGGTGACTAACTGTTCCTGATCATTTGCATTGACAATGTCCAAGAACCTCTGAGCCAGCATGTTTGTGGTCGTGTATGTTTCCCAGTTGATGGTAGGATAATTAAATCACCCATGAGTAAGGTGTTGGGCTGTATGGCTAGTGACTCCAGTATGTCCGGGTATGCAGTATGCTTTTCCTGTTTCATTGTGCAGGACCTATAGCTAGCTATGATGTGGCAGGGACCTTTGCCTATAGTTAATTGGACATGGAGTAGCTCAAGAGAGTCATAATGCTTGACCAGTCTTAAGGTGTAGTCATCCTTAATGAATATGGATACAGTTCTCCTTTGGTTCTTTCATGCTCAGTTTGTGAATGTATGGAAGGCATTGTAGCCTTGCACAGCTAGGGTGCTTCTTGCACCTTTGAACCATGCACAGATGTCAGCATCTTCCAAAATAAGGAGGGCTTCCAGGGAGTGCAGTTTCTTGTTTAAACTCCTAGCATTAAACAGCAGTTGCTTGAGTTTATCTAGAAAGGATTTTGTTATGTTGGGAGGTTAGTTATTTTGACACTGTCTGAACAAGGTACAATAGGGGAGGCT
This sequence comes from Protopterus annectens, assembly GCF_019279795.1. Classification (NCBI taxonomy): domain Eukaryota; kingdom Metazoa; phylum Chordata; order Ceratodontiformes; family Protopteridae; genus Protopterus; species Protopterus annectens. The sequence goes on along the minus strand of NC_056731.1, from coordinate 825,803,030 downwards.
AATGCCTTTGCCAGGGTGACACCCATGCTCTGGCCCAGCAATTAAGGAGCCTCATTCCTCACCACTAACACCATTGAGGGGCATCTCATATAGGAGGAAAAGATAACAAATGCACACAGCAATGTACAATTTCCCTTAAGAGCACACAGGGATCACAGTCAGTCCGGGGCTGGTCAATCCCTTGCTCTCCAGGTCCCCAATAAGACTCCCCACTGGCACAGCTATAGGGTCCAGATCTCAGCCTAGTGGGCAAGCTAAAACCTCCAGCACCCTCTCTGTCCAACCAGTGCTTCATGTCCCCATCCAAGTAGCTGACACACACACACACACACACACACACACACACACACACACACACACACACACACACACACACACACACACACACACACACAGACACACACACACACACACACACACTTTGAGAAGAGTTTATACAACCACACAGACACTCCTGGGGAAGGTTGGCACAGGTTCTCCAGCTGTGCCCCTTTTTCCCAGACTATACGGTAGTACAAGCTGCCACCACCCAGTAATATTTATCAGCTACTCAAAGGCCCTTAAAAGGGTGTCCAATTATTACTGTGCAATATTATTATCCAGTTGGTAGTATAGCTCAGGACTAAAGCTATTGAAGTGGCTTTGTACAATTTACCAAAGGCATGCAAGTACTCTTCTTCTTCTTTCGGCTGCTCCCATCAGGGGTCGCCACAGCAGATCAACTGTTTCCATTTCTTCCTGTCCTCTGCATCTTGCTCTGTCACACCAACCACCTGCATGTCCTCTCTCACCACATCCATAAACCTTATCTTAGGCCTTCCTCTTTTCCTGTTACGTGGCAGCTTCATCCTTAGCATCTTTTTCCCAATATACTCTGCATCCCTCCTCAGCACATGTCCAAACCAATGTAATCTTGCCTCTCTGACTTTGGCTCCAAACCTTCCAACCTGGGCTGACCCTCTAATATACTTATTCCTAATCCTGTCATCCTTGTCACACCCAGTGCAACTCTTAACATCTTCAACTCTGCCAAGTCAAGCTCTGACTCCTGCCTTTTTGTCAATGCCACTGTCTCCAACCCATATAACATAGCTGGTCTCACTACCCTCTTGTAGACCTTCCCTTTCACTCTTACTGGTACTCGTCTGTTACAAATCACTCCTGACACTCTTCTCCACCCACTTCATCCTGCCTGTACTCTCTTCTTCACCTCTCTTCTGCACTCACCATTACTCTGAAGTGTTGATCCCAAGTAGTTAAACTCATCCACCTTCGCCACCTCTACTCTCTGCATCCTCACCATTCCTCTATCCTCCCTCTCATTCACACACATACATTCTGTCTTAGTCCTGCTGACCTTCATTCCTCTTCTCTCTAGAGCATATCTCCACCTCTCCAGGGTCTCCTCCACCTGTTCCCTACTCTCACTACAGATCACAATGTCATCTGCAAACACCATAGTCCATGGGGACTCCTGTCTGATCTCATCTGTCAACCTGTCCATCACCATTACAAATAAGAAAGGGCTCAGAGCTGAACCTTGATGTAATCCCACCTCCACCTTAAAAGCATCCATCACTCCCACCACAGACCTCACCGCTGTCACACTACCCTCATACATATCCTGTACCACTCTTACATACTTCTCTGACACTCCCGACTTCCTCATACAATACCACAACTCCTCTCTAAGCACCCTGTCATATGCTTTCTCTAAATCCACAAAGACACAATGCAACTCCTTCTGACATTCTCTGTACTTCTCCATCAACACTCTCAAAGAAAACATTGCATCTGTAGTGCTCTTTCCTGGCATGAAACCATACCGCTGATCACTAATCATCACCTCCCTTCTTAACCTAGCTTCCACTACTCTTTCCCATAACTTCATGCTGTGACTGATCAATGTAATCCCTCTATAGTTACTACAGCTCTGCACATCACCCTTATTCTTAAAAATCGGTAACAAAACACTTTTTCTCCATTCCTCAGGCATCCTCTCACTTTCCAAGATTTCATTAAACAATCTAGTTAAAAACTCCATTGCCATTTCACCTAAACACCTCCATGCTTCCACAGGTATGTCATCTGGACCAACAGCCTTTCCATTTTTCATCCTCTTCATAGCTATCCTTACTTCCTCCTTACTAATCCACTGCACTTCATGATTCACTATCTGTACATCATCCAACCTTCTCTCCCTCTCATTCTCTTCATTCATCAGCCCTTCAAAGTACTCTTTCCATCTGCTCAACACACTCTAAAGAGCTTAAATTATCTCTACAAAACAGACACAGTTGAAAAGGTTTAAAAATATTTAATAACAAATAGTCAAAACACAAGATGATATGTTTTACTACACAGTGCTAGTCAAGAGTTCAGAGATCACAGAGAAATACTTAAAATAATTCAGTAGTACAGTTCTGACATCACAGAAAAACACTTAGTCTAATCTTTCTAGTTTCTAGCTATTTCTAAGAGAAAAACACAAGTCTAAGATAAACTTACATATAGAGCAAGACAGTGCTGGTGAGTTGGATGGTCAAGACAGAAATGCTTAATGCTCTCTGATTCTCTCTGTTTTTAAAATCACATTCCTGGTTCATATTACATCATTCTTCACACGTCCCTGGGTTACATTACATCATTCTTCACACTTCCCTGGGTTACATTACATCATTCTTCACACTTCCCTGGATTACATTATATCATTCTTCACACTTCCCTGGGTTCCCAGGCTAACAGAAACTACATTTACAGTCTTCACCTCTGGGCAGAAACCAGAACAATAAATGACATGTATGCAAGCATATTCTGGCCATTAACTCTGGTCTTAAAACAATAGCAAGAATTCCTTCATCTAGACTGGCCAGAACCGTGTTTACATCAAAGGGTCACAACATGTTTTATTTGGTCAGCAGAGTGCACTGTTGTTACATTTTTTCCAGTTCCACATGTAAAACTATTTTTACCATTTAAGACAACAAGCCTGTGGTTTACATTAATATTTACAGATGACAGAATTATCTCCAAAATTCTATCTGGCTAGGCTGGCAGCCTCCACCTATCTTCACCCAATCTTCACAGCCAGTATTTGAAAGCTTAGAGGACACAGGGCAGACCATCTCTGGCAAAGCAGTGTGGCCTGTTGACCATGTTGTCCTAGGCTGACAGCGGATTCTCATGGGCTGGGATTCACTAATCCTCTGTGTAAGGCTAACTAAGTCTTACACGGAAACTGCAGTGTAAGAGTATGATGTCAGCGCATCATGCATATTCATGAGGGCATGCTGACTCAACTCTAAGGCTTACACGGAACGTGCACAAGTGCAGGGGGCGTGTCAGACTGCCGAGCAGTCCAAATATCCATGCCCCTGCAAGTGCCTAAACTGCAAATGTCAACTGAAATGAGCGAGTCTGCTCAAATGTCCACATACCCAACACTACCATCCCCCACAATCTAAATCCGTGTACAAGTTTAAAATGTAAAGGTTTCCTTTTTTTTTTTTATTATTCACAATATAGTTGCCCGTATTTGCGCGTGTATGTGCAGGTTTGCCCATTGCTTAGCTAGAGGTAGCAGTGTAGACATTGAAGAGGATAATAAACTATTTATATGCAAATTAAGCCAAATAGCAATAGCATAGTGGTAGAGCCCTCACACAAAGAGGAGGCATTCCCGGTTCAAGTCCCGCCACTCCCCTATCTATTTTCTGTCGGAAATGTGTGCATAAATAGAATTCCTGACATTTACCTTTTAAATCTCAGTAAAGTGCATTGAAATGGCCTATGTGGTAGTGAACGATATTTTATATATATATATATATATATATATATATATATATATATATATATATATATATATAAGAAGGTGGAATAGTCATGCATACTGATAAATGCATAAGTAACGTATCTTAAGCAATGTGAAGCACTACTAAGCAAAGTTCACTAGTATTAAGCACAGTTAAGTACCATTGCTCATAGCTTAGCACTGCTTTAACTAGGGCAATAGTTTTGCGTGGAGCTGCGCATCACACCAACACGCAAACAAAACATGTTTGAGCGGAGCTGCACACCATGTTAACTAGCGCAACGTTGGGCAACGTCGGGCAGCGTAGAGTAACGTTGAGCAATGGTGGGCAAAGTTGAGCAAAGTCAGCTAAACACAGCCACACCTCCCAGCCGGTCTGGCCAGTAGTAAAATAAAAATCAATGACAGGCCTCGAACCCGGGATACTGTGCACCATAACCACAGTACTAAACCACTAAGCCATGACAACTTTAAATATGGATGTATTACCAACACACTCATATATATCAATGAAAGTTTACCCATTGCTAAGCAGGTTTGCTCTTAGCTGAGAATTTTCAAAACTGGCCAATCACAAATAAGTGCAGGAAATGAGGCATATTTAAGCTCCATAGGCAGGAATAATTGCCATAACTGGCTGTAGCTCCCATCTGCAGACAGTATGGCCGGTGCTGGAGAGGGCTCTCATTTTTGAGCGCAACGGTGGGGCATTGAGGAGTCAAAAGTAATGGTTTGGCTCCCATCATCATGATGCAAGACTCCTGCAGGGCCAGTTTCAGGGCACTGAGTACAAAGCGGAAGGCTGGAACTGTCTAGCACATGATCTCACCAGTGCCACAGGCATCCCTCGGACTGGTGAGCAGGTCAGACACCACTTCTCAGACCTGAAGAGATGCAAGGAGGACCAACTGAACCAGTGGGTACAGGAGGCCCGTGAAATGGAAAATGCTCCACTACTGAGTATGTAGCAATGGAATGAAGTATGTAAGAATTGCTATTGTAGTCCATGTTATGGATAGGTATGTCTCAATATCCCTTCATTTACTTCACAGCTGCAGGTGTCTGTGCTGCGAATCAGCAAGCCTATGCAGATAGGCTGCTAAGGCTGTGCCACCAGGCAGGTTAGTAATTATTCTGCATGGGTTGTCATATAAAAGAAATGAGAGAGCCTGAAAAAGAGTGTTGTAACCCATTAATAAAGGTATAATGAGTGTTGAATAACTTCTCTGCATGTACTGTTATATAAAATAAGTGAGACAGCATGAAAAGGTGTTGTAACCCATTAATAAAGGTATAATATGTCTTGAATAAAAGACCTCTGCATGCACTGATATATCAAATAAATAAGAGAGCCACTAGAAAAGTGTGTAGTGTAATTAATAAAGGCATAATTCCTGGAGTGTGTCCATGTCACTTTCTTCAATATGTTGTTGTACCCTTGCTTTATAGAAATAGTACTGTTGTATTAAGCACAGTCAACCCACATATGGGTAGGCCCATATAAAGTGGATGAAGGGAGTGCCAGTAGCTGTTAAGCATATATACAGTCCTCAACTGTCGGTTCATGGCCGGTATGTACAGGTTAATCTGGCACATGAGTAGCTTGTAATTCTGTTCCGCAGAAATGTCAGTGTGCTGCTAGAAATGTAGGGGGCTGTCAACATATACCTAATAATGTCACCTGAACACATACAGACATGTAGATATATAAATATAAATTAAATATATAAATATGTAGCAGTAACATTTGCATCCAGGACAGTTTGCATGTCAGATACAGGTCAGGTATATTAAGAACTAGCAAAACCCATTTTACAATTTAACAGACATTGCCCAGTGTAATAATACATGTAGGGGATATTTAACCACAGTCAATAGGAATGTAGTGTAAACTACAAGTATATATAAGTTGTTAATGGAGGTATCTTTTTACACCCTACTGTATGTGCATAAACAATGCAATTCCACACCTCAATGGGTATGTCTAATCTCATAACATTTGTTGGGACACATGTCCTATTGGTTTATAAATATCTGCATTTACTTTGATGCATGTGCCCTGTTCACATACCACAATCTTGGTGGCCTGTTGCCACCAATCAATCCTGCATGCTGTTGTAATGTCCACTGTTGTTCTATATATGCATGTGTTATGCTTGCTGTTCAACTGTTGGAACTCTGGTGTGTTGGGTTAATGGGAATACTACTGTATGCTGTTACAACTAAATTGGAATGCTGTTGGCTATTAATAACCCATATTGTCATTAAATCCTCCTAAACATAGAATGTATGGGAAGACCGGTCCCAGTGGACCCACCTGTCCCACCTCAGCTGGCGATGGTACCTGGCACCAGCAGGTCCAGTGCCCAGCCTGGGACCTCCTCCTCCATTGGTCCTGTGCCACCTTCAGGTGGAAGCACTGCAGGGGATGGGGCTCGTCCCCCCCGTGCAAGTGTGGCCAGAGAAGGGCCACCTATCACCCTCCGAATGGTCCGGGCTGTGGTCTGTAGGGAGATTGAGCGTTCAGTCGCTGATCCTCTACGCCAGCTCGAGGCAAGAGTGGCGTGACTCACGGGTGAGCCTGCCCCTCCTACACATCCCCCAGCACAGCCATCTGCCAGGCTGTGAAGGTGCAGTGGTGACTGCCCATGGGTGGGGATCTCGGTTCCACTGTTGCCATCTGTGGGCTCATGGGCTTGCGATTTCCAAACACCCTTCCCCGTCAATGGTGTTCACCCACCCCATGTGTCATATTCTGCCCCTGTTTGCATCTTGTTTGTCTTGTCTGTTTACCTCCCCAACCTACCTCCCCAAATATACCTACTTCTCCTACCCCACATTCCACTCTCACCTGAAAAAAAAAATGGGCAATCTGCTCCCACAAAAAAAAAAAGTACGCCCCATACATAGCTGCCCATTTTGCACACATGTCCGCTAGACACATAAACTGAAATTTAATTGGCAGTACAACATACTTCGTTGTCCTCACTCCTCTCTCAGGGGTGGTAGGTTTCAAATTTCCATCCAAATTATTAGTATATGCACAGCTGTTGCTGTTAAAGAAATGGGCAGCTATGGACCTTCCCTACACCTGTCCTGCACATCCCGAGCTGTTTTCCCTACTGTCTTTCCTTCTTTGTGCCCCTTTTACACCACTTTCCTATCTCCCCATTTTCTTTTCTTTCAAAGAAATGAGCGCGGGGGTTAGCGGGAGTAAGCACTTTTAAGCAGTAGCTAGTGGGTTTGCGCGAGTGTGCGCTTGTGTGCGCTTAGCTAAGTATTGCTAAGTGTTGCGCAAACCAGTGCAAACCTGCTTACAACTGCTTAAAAGTGCCTTAGTCACCCAGCATGTGAGGGGCCTTGTTCTGCTCAGCAGCAAAATAAAACACCAATGTCAATCTCGAACCCCGGACCTTGGACACACTAGACTGCATGAAGTACCACTAAGCCACAGTAGATATACAGCAGGTTGTTGCTGAAATATATATATCATGCATCAGAAGGAATGAATGTAAAGGTAAGATAGGAATGCCATAGCACAAAACTTGTTCTGTGGAACTTTACCAGCAGTTGTTGTGGAATAGCATTACACAACTGTGATAACAGAACCAGCCATTTTAGCAGTAAATAATGTTACAGCAGCACTTTACAACCCCCACACAGTATCATAGCAGGACAATCCCTACCCAAATGTATGAAATACCTGTGTGTTCAAGGTCCAGCAAGGATGTAGGTAGGCATACTCAGTACTGGAATTGTCCAGTTTTCATGAGCATCCTGTGCTAATGTCAACAAAAAAAACACAAACTGTGCAGAAGTGAGTACATTAATATCCACAGTATAGCAGTTCACAAACAGTTCATGTGCCAAATGAAAACATCTAAATAACTACGTATGTATGGCAGCAAATTGTATAAGTAGAAAAGAAACTACATACTCCCATGTATCTTGTGTTAGCATTTGTAGGGGTGAGTACAAATCTACACTGTCAAATGTGTATTGGAAGTGGCAACATTCACGTCTAAGTGCAACATTCAAATCACTGGCTACATCCCTAGCATCAGTCATAAGAACTACACCAACCTTCTGACTTACACAATAGTGTCCACAGCAAACAAGCATGGTCCCCACTTTGGAAAGCTGAAAGGGCTACGCCTACCTGACTTAGCAATTTATAGCATTGGGTTGCTATGACAGTGAGTACTGCAAGTACCACACAGCAAGCTGCATGCAATTGCCAAATGGTGGCCACCAATTGGTGTAGAGGCCATCACATGCACATTTGCAGTTACCCATAAAAGCAGGCTGTACTTGCTGTCCACACATGCAATCATTTCATTGCAGCTACGGAGGGAGAGAGAGAGAGAGAGAGAGAGAGAGAGAGAGAGAGACACGGATGCAGACAACAGCTGCAGAATAAAAAATATATATATCGAAAGAAGAAGTTATATATTGAAAGAAAAAAAGAAAAAAGAAAAGACTATATTGAAAAAAATATATATAGACAAAAACAAATATATTGAAAAATAATATAGTTGAAAAAAAAATATATATATATAGAAAACTAACAAATATATTGAAAAAAAGATATATATTGAAAAAAATATATTTGAAAAAATATATATTGAAAAAATATATTGTAAAAAAAATGAATATATTGAAAAATAAATAATATATTGAAAAAAATATTTAAAAAAGAGAAATATATTTAAAAATATTACTGAGATATATTAAATACATCTATCAGTAAACACATGGAAATGAAAAATACGAACACATACAAAGGAAAGGTATGTAACAGCTATGTATTTACTGGCATGTAGTAGATGTTTATGAAGAGTCGTCTACATAGTTTGAATCATCTATATGTGGCAGCAGTACGTATCTATGCACAGATGCCCTGCATAACTACTGGCATGGAGAAATCAGTGTGTAGCTGTGTGCAGTGGGATATGACTGTGACATATGTAGTTCAGCATTAAATGTCAAACATCTGATCCATGTTATCTGTGTTCTGTACATTAGTGTGTACAATGTCTGTTTGGGGTGTAGCGCATACGGTTACATAAACATGGATGTGACAGAGTTACAAATGCATGATAGTCATATTAATGTGTAGCTTAGCATTGGCAACAGCTGTACCAGGCAAGTATGCTAATCTAGCATTTGTAGCTATATATACACCCTGTAATATTGTGGTGGTTAAACGCTGTGGGTATGATTCGTCAGGTTTGCAGGGTTACAGCCAGTGAGGCCTGCTAAAGCTACATGGGCTGAGAACACCTTCAATACATTCCGCACAACACTGTGCAATATTATGACGTAACTGTATACCTCACAACCTTCACATAAGTGATATCCCCACCATGAAAGGTGGACTGTATATGTGCCTATATGTATATCTATATGTACACCAATGGATGTTTGTATGTATGTGTGTGTGTATATATATATATATATTGATATATATATATATATATATATATATATGTGTGTGTGTGTATATATATATTATATATATATATATATATAGAGAGAGAGAGAGAGGGTGAGAGACAGGGACATATTTACTGCAACAGATGCCTGGTGACAAAGCCATGGACTCAAGTTCAATGCTGACACTGCATTGGCATCCCTTCTTGCAAAAACTCTGTACCCATTAACTAGCACATAGGTGGTAGTCTACTAAACACCGAAGGTGTGATAAGAGACCATGGGACACAGGTGGACAGTAGTCTCCCCTCTGATAATCACAGTGTCACACTAGTCATGTCATCTGTCTACATGGCACACATCATCACAAAAGGTGTGTCATCCAGGGAAATATAGGTCAGTGTTCCCCTCTACTCATCACACATAAAGCCCATTATAGAGTACAATGCCCCATGTGGTATGTACCTCACAAGACATCTGCAGCAACTGGAAATGACACAGACATACCCACAAACAGTAATACCAGCCTAAAACAGATGCCCTATGCAGACTGTCTCACAAACACACAGCTAGACTGTGTCGCATACCGCCTACCCAGAGGTGACCTCTGCCTAACATACTAAGCTATGTCAAACCACAGCTGTTGGACATGCTCCATGTAAACAGATCACAATCCCTACGAGCTACACGCTCTAGGGGGCCTAAACCTTGGGACCTCAATAAACAGCACATGTTGGAGGGATAGATTCCTATTTCAGAGGCATCCCATACTCTGGAACAAACCACCTATCAATAGCAAACAAAGCTCCTAATTAGCAGTCATCAGAAATAATCCTGATGATTGTATGGGAGATAGGAAATACACTCCTGGAATCACCTTTGTGGCTCTGCTTGTCAGGGTCACGTGAAACGTAATTACCTGTGTGTCAGAGGCCAGGGTAGCATATGGCTAGACCTCTATAGGCCCTAGGGCCAATAGCCTATTACCTACCTATGAAGCGATATACACTCACATGTACTTGTTGCAATAATTGCTATGTGAGGTTGACTGAATGTGATGGTGAATGTGTTGGTGAATGTGTCAGTGTTCTGTATATGTGTGATAGCTTAGTGGGAAACTGTTTCTGTCATGGTATTATGTGTCCTAGATGTGATCCCAGCAAAAGATGTGTATGCAATTGCTAGGCGGAAAAAGCAGTATGCCATACGGTCTGTCGTAGTCCCTTGGTGTCGACTGGGGTGGCCCATTGTAGGCTAAAGCAGTACATGTATGCTTATTGAGCGTAACTGCTGGTGAATACAACTCCTGTATGAACTGTAGTACTACCTGAAGTTGTATGCCTAAACAGCACAGTATGGTGTATGTCCACACTTCTTGGAACCACTGTTATGTGTGTTCCCTCTAGTCCTCACAGATTACACACCTCAGGCATAAGTTTTCGTAACTAGTGACACACAGTACTGTATGGTACACAGGTAAAGGTCATCTGGGTTGCCATACCTTTGTGTCTGGTATGTATGTCTGATGTGTGTGTGGGTATGCCTGTACCATGGCCTCGGTTGTATGTGTGTTACAGGAAATAGGTGCATATCTAGCAACATGTATAGTGTAGTACAGCAGTATGCCACCTATATTAATGAATGTGCACATTTGTTAGGCAGGGGTTTGCCATCAACGACTAATGTGGTATACTGGTAACACTGTAACTGGACTGTACAATCATTCCAATGGATTACATATATCTTGATGCATTAGCTTGATATATACCTCCTGTGGCTAGGTGGTGCATTGTGTCACATACAGTGTGCCATGTACTGTTTATAGTCTTACATACTGGTTTATCTTTGTTGCTGTGCAAAACATGGTTCGATATATAGGGTGTGCCAGGCACTGTCAGGCAGTTGTGGGCTGAGCACTGATATGTGGTATTGAAAGTGTGTATCCTGTGACAGCCAATAGGTTGCTATATATGGCAGTTTATTGATATCTGTACTTTAGAATGTTAAGTGTGCCACATGACTTGCTCACACATATTGTTTCATTGCCTTCCAGGGCCATGTCCCACCATCGTAACCCCAGCTATAGCCCGGCAGAGGAGGAAATAATAACAACAAGCCTGGTGCAGCACTATGTCCTGCTGTTTTCCAGAACCAGCCAGGACCAGTATGAGCGGACTGCACTGTGGCAAGATCTTGTCCGTAGGGTAAATGACATAGGCATGCATAACCGGACATATGAGCAGGTACGCCATCACTGCAGTGATTTAATTAGACATATTCGGCAGCGTGCATCTGATATCCGTGGACAACAGCTTGCCACAGGTGCTGAGGTAGCCATCCATCCCCCCCTCACCAGAGTGGAGGAGCTGCTCCTGAGCCAGGTGGCTCCTGGCCAACAACAACAACAACTAACATGTATCATCATGGAGACCTGTGCCTCACAGCAAGTTGACATGGAGCGTGCAGGTACTGTTACCTCTATTGTTAGAGCATGCTTATGTGAGATGTGTACTGTGTAGTTAGAAGATGTGGTGCCTAGTGTTGTGCAATACTAATAATTAGGAATATAATCTGTAGACCTGTGACTGTCAACCATTGTACTACTGTAACATTGCAAACACATAGTAGCAATGCTACAGTTGTTGCCACTGACAAACTGTCTCATATCCTTGTAGGTCCCTCTGGTGTGACAGCAAGGCAGCAGACCCATGCTGGTGAGTGTGTTCTACATTTAAAATTGCTAATTATATGTGCATGTTATAGGTGAGGTGTAGGTCATGTACACGTATCACACCTATGCATAATGCATGCTGTGCATGTTTGCTATGAGACTATGCACATCCCAGTAACATGGGTAGCTGCCTAAAACACATACAATACACAGAGCATCCCACACAATTGTAGCAACACTGTAGTGGACGTTGGATAGGCAGAGTTGATACACATGCACACATACACAACTTTGTCATACACAGTACATGCTAACATGCTACACATGACATATTCAGACACCCGTTGTAAGGTCACACTCCAGTATCCCAAATGTTATCCACACAGCACACATGATATACCTGAGGGGTAGATGCCTCTCATGTGGCTGTGCGACACTCTTCAACACATAACACATTCATGCTAGGCAATGCCCCCTATTGGGCACCATACAAACCCATGTAACAACTGGCTGTGAAATGGTGAATGTAGCCATGGTACTGCAGTTCCGGTACAGCATGGTATGTGCCGGTCTGGCACACATTAGTAGCCTTAAGTGACCACATGATGCTGCATGATGATGGCTCATGGTACTACACCCCATCCAGTTACAGTGACCATAGTACCACACATAGCATTAACTGCTATGCACCTCAATTTTGTGTGTGTGCAAACATATGCACTGATACACATTATGCATAGCAATCACCATTTGTACAAAGTGACACATATATGTCATGTAATGCTATTGAGTGTATAGGTCACATGACACACACTGTGTATGTGTGAAGTTTAACATTGCAGTTGTGTTGTAGCATGCCATGTCATGGCTGGCAGTGACATGTCCACAATATGTCCTACACTTACCATAACCACTGTACAATGGCTATGTTGAGTAATGGTATTCCATCAGGTATACATGCACCACTCATCCTGTGTGTATACATAGCATGCATGTGCTAAACATGTGTCCACAATCATCTGCTAAAGAAACAGATGCACTAATCAGAAATGGATATCTATGTGACACACAGATACACATCCAGCCATGGTATGTATACCTGTGAGAGATGGTGCACAAGACATTGCAGAGCTTTTAATACTTGCACAGCAATGTTGTGTCCATGTACACATTGCGTTCCAGGGTGAGTCCAATCACTGAACAACAACACACATGCATCAAAGCCATGTATACTGTTATTAGCAAGGGCTGTCTACACCCGCACTGTATGCTGTTGAGCAACACAAATCTTGCATGCTGACAAGTGTGATATAACTGTTTGCCTTGTGATACTGTACCCCACCATCACCCACTATTGAGTATGTTCTGGATTGCTGGTGGTGTGTGCGTGTGTGTGTGTGTGTGTGTGTGTGTGTGTGTGTGTCTATTTTAGTGAGGAGTGCATTTGTGTGCATGTGTGCATGTCTTCATGTGTGCATGTGTTCATGTGTGCATGTCTGCATGTCTGCATGTGTTCATGTGTTCATGTGTGCATGTGTTAATGTGTGCATGTGTGCATGTGTTCATGTGTGCATGTGTGCATGTGTGCATGTGTTCATGTGATCATGTGTGCATGTGTGCATGTGTTCATGTGTGTATGTGTTCATGTGTACATGTGTGTCTATTTTAGTGAGGAGTGCATTTGTGTTCATGTGTGCATGTCTTCATGTGTGCATGTGTTCATGTGTGCATGTCTGCATGTCTGCATGTGTTCATGTGTTCATGTGTTCATGTGTTCATGTGTGCATGTGTTCATGTGTGCATGTGTGCATGTGTTCATGTGTGCATGTGTGCATGTGTGCATGTGTTCATGTGATCATGTGTGCATGTGTGCATGTGTTCATGTGTGTATGTGTTCATGTGTACATGTGTGCATGTGTGCATGTGTTCATGTGTGCATGTGTTCATGTATGCATGTGTGCATGTGTTCATGTGTTCATGTGTGCATGTGTTCATGTTTGCATGTGTGCATGTGTGCATGTGCGCATGTGTTCATGTGTGTATGTGTGCATGTGTTCATGTGTTCATGTGTGCATGTGTGCATGTGTTCATGTGTTCATGTGTGCATCTGTTCATGTGTGCATGTGTTCACATGTGCATGTGTGCATGTGTGCTTGTGTTCATGTGTTCATGTGTGTATGTATTCATGTGTGCATGTGTTCATGTGTGCATGTGTGCATGTGTTCATGTGTGCATGTGTTCATGTGTTCATGTGTGCATCTGTTCATGTGTGCATGTGTGCCAACATCATGTACAGGTCGTAAAGTGTGTTTCCTGTCTTCCTCTCACAGGTGCTGACTTTGGGCTGGTTGAATGCAGTGGGGAAACCAATGTCACTGAGCAAAATAGTGATGATGATGATAGGTGTGTTGAGGCACAGGCATGTTTGCCAGTGTCTGTCATTGGGCCGCCAATCGACAGTACACAAGTGTCCACCCCATCCATGCACTCAGTCATACTGCCAATAAATCCATCACCAATGCCCTTAGCTGAGGGACAGTGTACAGACAGCATTGACCAGGACAGTGTGGTATCCATGGCACATGCATCCCAAAACAGCAACCATACATAGATGTCTGGAAGGGTACCACATACGCAGATGTCCAGGGGATCTCATCGGAGCACTGCTGCTCATCATGCCACTGGCAGACGTGCCACAGGTCTGACAACATCACGCATGTTCCAGGCTATCATGAAGGCACAGGCACATATGGAACGGTACACCAGACAGGGACTAAGGGCACAGAAGGCACATAACACTGCTGTAATTGACAGTATCCAGGACCTAGCAGGTGTCATCCATCATTACACTGAGGTCACAGATAGACGTTGGGGAGAGACATTAGATGTCCTCTGCAATGTCATGTCCATGTGTCAGGACAGTGCGGGATGGCTGAGTCATCGATGTGGACATATGCTAGCAACATCAGCAGCTGGCAGTCACCACGGACATCCATCAAGCCACAGCCACTCCCGTAGTGCCAGTACCAGCCCCAGCAATGTTGGGGGTGGGCTGTCGATAGAACATCCTAGAAGACCACGTGCATGTGGCTCTCGACAGTCCCAGCAGGGACCTGGGTCCAGTGTACATCCATCTACCTCTGGGGATAGTACCCAGTCTGGCTTAGTACCTGATAGTGTCAGTAGCACTGCTGCCAGGCACAGGTACCGTATCCGTGGCCAGAGATGGTGATCTGTAAAGCCTGGCAGGTACAGTCTGTGGCTGTCCCACAAATACCCGTATATGGCAGCCACATGGTGGAACTGTGTGCATGCAGACACACACACACAGGAACCAGACACCTAGTGCTAACACATACCTGCACACATTACATCAACATTGGCCCATAGCAGTACTCTTGCCCCTCACACACACACACACACACACACACACACACACACACACACACACACACACACACACACACACACACACACACACACACACACACACATACATGTCAATTGGATGGCTCACTGTAGGCCTCTGGCAAACCAACAACATACCCTGTGCATATGATGAAACCTGTGCCACCTCCTGTCATCTGTAACATCGATGCAGGAACAAGCTACCATGGTGCTGATGCACAGGGTGACTTTATAGCAGTACAGCAATGTTACCATGTTGTCAGCAGTAGAGTGTAATGATATGCTTGAAGGTGTAGCTGAGCAGGCGTGATGCATTAAAGCTATGATTGTCATTGTAGTATTGTTTACACCAGTGTTAGTTAGAATAGTGTATTGTCCGCCCACGTGCCACTTGGCTGATGTGTGTAGTATTGGCAGCATGTGTTAGAGAGTGGACAGTATGTGTGGGATGTGTGTAGCACAGATATGCAGGTGTACATCTGTGAACATGGTGGAGGTGCACTGTCTGCATGTACGTGCATAGTGGACACATGGGCAGGGTGACATGCCCTGAATTACACAGTAACACTACATAGTTTCTATTGGTGGCCAGTATGCATTGTACTACATACATTTCGGAACTGACTACACATGCGTGTATGACATGGTTTGACACTGTGCTGTGGGTGATACTGTTACTATCTGTCATTGTTCTGCATTCTGGTAGTATACATAACTTCAACAGCCTGACCATAACCAATCGTTATATGATGTCTTCACAACTGACACACAGCTGTAGGACACACAGCAAAATTTGGATCCTTCAGGTTCTATACTATGCCAGTAACCAGTGGTATTCACCTGCACCCATTACTGAGACCACTCCTGATTGGCATAGAACTCTCTTAGGTACAAGCAATCACAGTAGGGCTATGTCTGTCCACATCTGGTAATGCATACTGTGGCCTATAATGCATTCTCCAGATGACACACACATCCTCCACAAGGGTACCATACAGACAGATAACTGTTGTCAAACCCATGCTGTAAAGCTATTATCCAAACTAAGCATAGTCATCCACCTTTACGGAACATAGTATCCCCACAGTACCACATAGGTAGTAGCCACCAACATGATGAACAGGTACCGATGTGTACATGCAACCAAGTGTTACGTCATCTCTTCTTTGATAATCACATTTCCTAAGGTATTTTGAAATACCTCGGTGGATCACATAAGCAATGAGGGGTTTGCATGCATATCCACAAAAGTTGTTGTACACCTATAATGAATAGTCATCATTCACAGACTTTGCTGCGTTAGAACCGGTCTAACATATACCTCGGCCATAAACCCTCACTCACACAATTCAATAGTAACCGTAATGAGTGTGTGTGACACAAATGACCTAGGCCAGGGATCACTGCAGTGGCCGGCCTTGTCACAAGCATACAGATGTGACCTAAGGTCTGGGAAACAGCAGCACAGTCTGGCAAAGATGACAGTTGTGTCCTTGGAGAAAGCAGGGTTCACACACATGCAATAATTGAGGTAACATGTATGTATATGTATTTGCTACACAGCTACCTCACATGTGCAATGCATACTGATATGTCATACAGTAGTAAAAGCAAAACCCACTATGCATTGACTAACAGTGCCACACACATAGAGCGCACACACTCACCGAGTGCAGGATTCAACCCCCTACCTAACTACTTCATGATACTAGCACAGTATGCATTAGCACGGAGTGCTATACACATTACTGGGATGTCTCTTTTCCACAGGTATATTTGTAAGATGGTGACATCATCAGACTTGACAAAGATAAGTATACCACTTGTAAGGTGTTCTACTACTCTACAAAAAGGTTTCTTCTCTCCACGGTTATTACACACAAACACACACAGGTGTTATGTGCAGGATTCAAATCCCTACCTAACTTGTTTATGATACTACAGAAGTACGCATTTACACGACACGCTATACACATTACTGTGAGTTCTTTTTTCCACAGGTATGTTTGAAGGATGGTGACATCATCAGACCTGACAAAGATTAGTATACCACTTTTAAGGTGTATGAGTACTCTCCAAAAAGGCTGCTCCTCTCCAAGGAGATCACACACAAACAGACATACACACACTTGTCAAATACAGGATTCAAACCCCTACCTAACTGGTTTATGATACTACAGGAGCATGCATTTACCCGACGTGCTAAACACATTACTGTGAGCTCTCTTTTTCACAGGTATATTTGAAGGATGGTGACATCATCAGACCTGACAAAGATTAGTATACCACTTTTAAGGTGTATGAGTACTCTCCAAAAAGGTTGCTTTTCTCCAAGGTGATCACACACACACACTTGTCAAGTGCAGGATTCAAACCCCTATCTAACTGGTTTATGATACTATAGGAGTACGCATTTACATGTCGCACTATACACATTACTGTGAGCTCTCTTTTCCATAGGTATATTTGAAGGATGGTGACATCATCAGACCTGACAAAGATTAGTATACCACTTTTAAAGTGCATGAGTACTCTACAAGGAAATCGCACACAAACAGACACACACACTTGTCAAGTGCAGGATCCAAACCCCTACCTAACTGGTTTATGATACTACAGGAGTACGCATTTACACAATGCGCTATACACATTACTGTGAGTTCTCTTTTCCACAGGTATATTTGAAGGATGGTGACATCATCAGACCTGACAAAGATTAGTATACCACTTTTAAGGTGTATGAGTACTCTCCAAAAAGGTTGCTCCTCTCCAAGGAGATCACACACAAACAGACACACACTTGTCAAGTGCAGGATTCAAACCCCTAGCTAACTGGTTTATGATACTACAGGAGTACGCATTTACATGATGCGCTATACACATTACTGTGAGCTCTACTTTCCACAGGTATATTTCGAGGTTGGTGACATCATCAGACTAGACAAAGTGGCTTACATTAGGTGACATTGGGTGGGCTACACAGAAGGAATGTCTAAACACTTTGGCCATGTGATCATCAAAGAAGAGTGTACTATCTAACTGTGTCCCCAAGGCCTTCATGACTTTCTCCATACATACTGGTGTACCACCTATGTGGTAATTTGTTTGCACTTTGTTTTAGCCAAAGGGGATGACTATGCATTCTTTGCCATTCTTCTTGGGGCATTGTTTTGACACCAAGTATCTGTCTCTGTAAGCCCCTTCTGGAGGATGTGTGTGTCAGCCATAGAGTCGATTATGGACCACAGTTAGCAGTCATCTGCAAACCTGTTCAACCATACTCCTCCCATGCTTGCCTATACCTCTGAGCAGTGTCTACTGAACACGTGGGGTCCCAGGGCCAAGACCTGTGGGATGCCATTTGTGACTGTCTTAGAATCGGACATGGCACCCGCAACTCTGAACATGTGTGTTTGATCTGTGAGCCACTTGGCCACACATCCTGTGACATAGCTGTTGATGTTCAGGCTGGTAAGCGTGTTCATGATGACAGAGTGGGGAATGGTGTAAAAAGTCCTTAGTGAGGTCCAGGTGGGCTGTGTGGGCTACTTTCACCTCCATCTATGTCCCTGGTAACTGTTTGTAGTAAGTCAACTATGTTTAGGAGGCAGGGTCTGCCTTTAACAAGGCGGGGTTGTGTAGAGTCCAGTGTCTGAAGCTCCCCAATGTCACTGTTTATGGGTTCCATGACAATTTGATCAATAGCTTTGTAGACCACGCTGAGTAGACATACAGGGCAATGGTTTCCAGGTTCTGTTGTGGCACCCCCTTTGTGGGGATGGATGACTGTTGGTGTATGCCATTCTTTGGGTACATACCCTGTGATACAATTGAGTCTGGCCAGTGAATGTAGGTGAGGGTTTGGTTCCTTTTGGGCCTAGTGTAAGACGCAGCCCGGGACACCATCCAGTCCCATTGATGCTGTGTTCTTGGCTTTGGAGAGGGCTGTTCTTACCTGCATTTCCATGACGTCTGGGGCTCTGCATCCTTTTGTGATGGACAGCGGCCATTTTGGGGGTGATGGGGGGGAGTTTGCATTGAACTTGTCCCCCAGAATGTGGGCAATGAAAGTTGGTTCAGTGTATTCCTTGCCATTTGTCAGTAGCTGACAACATATTTGGAAGTTGACACCTACATGTGTGGTATAGCTACCGCAGGCTTTGTGGTTGTCATTCTTACAGTCCTTGGCAATTTGTCTTTTGAAAGTGTCCTTGAATTATTTTATGAGCGATCATTGCTTCTTCCTAATAATGATCAGTGATGCCTTTCCTTTAGTGAAGTTGGCTCTATCAGGTGTTAGTTTCCTCCTTCTGTTGTCTAGCTTATTTATGGGCAACAACCACCAGATTGTTTTCTTATTTTTGGAGAAGTGCATCTTGGTTTTATTTGTGATGTCTCAATCCATGCATCCCTGTAGATGCTCATAGGATTCACTTGTAACTGATTCGGCAGATTGTATGCCATTATCCTACAGCAACAGGTCTTTGGAACTTTCCACTTTTGTCTTGGGATGTGTGCAGTTTGCTTTTGAAAATGTCTTCACGGTGGTTTCATTGACTGGGTGAGGGGGCGGGATGTGGATGTCCAGTGTGATTACTTTATGAACTGATATTACCAGTGAGGGCTTTATCTCTGTTGTGGAACACTGGTACCCCATGTTGGTGATGATCATGTCCAGTATGGTGTCACCTCTAGTGGGCATGGTGACCTGCTGTTCCAGGGTGTTAGAGCTTTTAAACTCTAGGAAACATTGGGCAAAGGACGTTGTACACAAGTAATTCTCCCACTCACTGTTTGGGTAGTTGTAATAACCTCATATAATGGTGTTTGATAGGGCCTCTATATTTTCCACTGTTCTCAGGAATACTGAGTGAGGTTCCTGTGACAAGGTAGGTGATCTGTAGCAGGCTACAATCTGATGAGAAGCTTTGCCCAATGTTAGCTGCACTTTCATGGTCTCCAAAGCCTCATGCTGTGCCACTAACTTGAAGGTGTGGGTATCCATAAGGTAAATGGGTACACCCCTTCCTTTTGTATTTCACTCGTGGTTTTGGGTCCAAAGGTCAGAGGGATTGTGAGTGTTTTATGTGGAGCATGTCCAACAGCTCAGCGTTTGACATAGCTTTGTATGTTAGGCAGTGAACACATCTGAGTAGGTGATATGTAAGGGAGTACAGATGGAGCATTTTGAGATGGTCTGTCTATGGCATGTATTTCTGGCTGCTAATGCTCTTTGTGAGGTATTACTGCAGGCTTTACAGTTTTTGTAGTTGTCTTGTGAGGTACATAGCAAAAGTGGTGTTGTACTCTATTATAGTTCTAGTGAGTGATGAGTAGTGGGGAACAATGTCCTCTTCTATTCTGCATGAGACACATTTTGTGATGAGGTGTGCCACATAGCAAGGTTTCCTGACTACTGTGGGGATGTGATTATCACACTTGTGTCCAGTGTACACCTGTGACCCAAGGTCCCTTGTCACACTTTCAGTGTTAAGTATAATACCGCCTATGTTGTAGTTCTTGGCTACAGAGATTTTAACAAAGGGGATGACAATGCACCTTTTGGCATTGAGCTAGAGCCCATGGCTTTGACAACAGCCATCCGTCTCAGTGAGACCCTTTTGCAGGATGTCCACATCTTTAGTGTTTACAATTATGGCTCCTAGTTTGCAGTCCTCTGGCAACTTCTGTAGCCACAGACCTTCCATGTTAAAGTTTACTTCAGGGAAGTAGATACTAAACAGGACAAGACACAGGACTGGACCTTGTGGTCCTGCACTCATCATTGGTCCAAAGTCATACTTGGAGTCTGCTACTTTCACAGTGTGTGTTCTGTCAGTAAACCTGTTGGCAACCCATCTTGTGACATAGCAATTTATACCTAGTTTAGTGGGTTTATCTATATTTCCAGAGTGTGGGGTGGTGTTGTAAGCCGTGGCAGGATCAACATAGGCTGTGTGAACCACCTTACCCTTGTTGACGGTTCTGTTGACTGCTTCAATGTCATATATCAGGTTTAGGTGACATGATCTGCATTTTACAAACCCAACATGGTTGTGGTCCAGGGTTTGGGGATTATAAATGTAATTGTTTATATGTTGTATGATGATACATTCCATGGTCTTGAAGAGCGGGCTCATCAGGCTATTGGGGCACTAGTTCCTGGGGTCCGTGGTGTCTCCACCCTTGTGTAGTGGGATAACCATCACTGTGCACCATTCAACAGGCACAAAGCATGAGGTGAGGCTATGACTGCACATGGTACATCAGTGTGGTGCCTGTTCGTTCTGTGGTTTGTGTGGAACACAGCCTGTGAAGTTATCTGGTCCCATGGCTGCTGTGATACTGGCTTTGGAGAGTGTTTTTTACCTGTGCAGTCGTGATGACAGCAACTTTGCAGTCTTCCATTATAGAGGTGTGCTCTTTCATGGGTGAGAAGGGGGTACAGTTAACAGTGATCCTATCTGCCAGGATGTTGGCAATATCAGTTGGGTCTGTATATTTAGTGCCATTGAGCTGTAACTCAGTACAGATCTGAGTGTAGCCATGACACGGACCTGTCTGTTGGGCAGAGATCTCCTGAGTAGACAGTATGCAACAGAGTACAGATTGGGTTACATTTAGTCTTGTTGCATGGGGCAACTGTTTGAGGCCAGTAATCCTCTTGTTAGGGTACTTCAGTGGTCTTTCTGGCTGTTGAACGTGCCTAGTCTGATTCATCGCAAGTGTGTTGTGGTACCCTCTGATGGGTCTGATGACTGATGAGTACTGGGAACCTCCTTTGACCTACATGCACAGACCTTGGCAGTTTATGTGAACACATAGCATGACTTTCTGACAACTTTGTGAATGTGTTTCTGGAAGTAGAGATGTCTATCCACATTTGTCCATAGATCCCTTATTATCACCTCCGTATTTGGCATAAGTATGTGAGCATGCCCAGTATGACCTTTCAGTATGTTGTTGCCTGACATTTACTTCGTTTTTTAAGTGTGTGAGCATGCCCAGTATGAAATTTCAGTGTGATGCTGAATGAAATCCACTACATTTGTTGGAGTGTGTGAGCACGCCCAGTATAGACATTTATACTATATGTGTATGGAAAGTCAAGCTGTATCTTTACAGCAGGGCTCACCTTTGTGTCATAGATCAACAGGGATCATGCTGTGCCTGCAGGGCTTCCATGAGACACTTTGCATATACTTATCAACATTTCTACATACAGGGAGGTCAGCTATTCTTTGTACATTTCTACCCAGGGGCACACTTGATTGTTACTGTGGGTGTACATAGGATGAGGGTTTCACCTGACACTTATACACATTTGCTATGCCTGCACTGCTATGTACGATACACCATTTCAGTCTGTACTGTTGCCTATCGTACTGGCTTGAGGCATACTACTGTGCTACAGATCCTAGCGCCCAATGTCACGTATATTAGATTGCGACTTCATAGCCTACACAACCCACATCACACCACCTGGCCTGATGTTCTCTGTCTGCATAGGCCTGTGGGGGAGGTTACCCATATGCCTCTTTAGGGACATGATACAGCATTTCTTTGTGTTTGCATTACTGTACAATTGTCTTGCTGTGTCTGTGCCACTGAAATGCTATCATGGCTTAGTCGTTCAGTACTGTGACTATAGTGCACAGTATCCTGGGTTCGAGCCCTGTCACTGCTTTTTATTTTCATGCTGGGCAGAGCAGACTGCTTAAGGAACAGTAAAGCAAATATGAGCATGTTTACCTGACTTTTCTCAACTTTGCACGACTTTGTCCAACCTTGCCAAACATTGCTCAACGTTGCCCAACATTGCGCTAGTTAGCACGGGCAATTTTGTTTACATATACTAAATATTGGTAAATGCTGCTTAGCACTGTTTTATATTGCTTAAAACATGGCAATCATGCCTCCGGTGGTGCTGCAGGGCTGCCTATGTCGGATGCACATACTACACTCCCTATACATGATTGGAAACAGATAGTGTCAAGTTAAGCAGCTCTTTTATTTTATGTGCGAGTCAGAGAGAGGTATCATTTCCAGGGTTCCTACTGAGCCAGTGTATGTGCTATGCGTTGCCTCTTTGCCAAGGCCAAGGCATACTGGGAACGCCTCCTTCTACCTACTGGGGCAGGCTCAGGTTGTTCCTCCTCTGAGTCACGCTGTGCCTGTGCAGGCCTTGGCAATGGTGGGGGGCTGTTTGGCCCTGCCCCATGCTGTTCCTGCTGCAGCTGTTTTCGCAGGATCATATTGTGTAGCATGGCACATACCATGACAATTTGGGTACATGTAGTTGGTGAATACTGCAAGGTTCCACCGGATGTGTCCAGGCACCGGAACTGTGACTTGAGCATCCCAAACACATGCTCGATTACATTTCGTGTTTGTGCGTGTGCCTCATTATGGAGTTCTTGTCCAGGTGTGTGCGCATTTCTGATGGGTGTCATCAGCCACGGCTCCAGTGCGTATCCAGCATCCCTCACTAGGTGACCGTCAGGGATGTCTCCATTGGCAAATGTCTGGTACAACTGTGTCAGATGCCAGATATGGGAATCGTGATAGCTTCCAGGGCAGCCAGCACAGACATTCAGTATTATGCCCTGGGCATCGCACACGACCTGGCAGTTGGAGTGGAAGCCCTTGCAGTTGATGTAGGCCTACCCCGCTCACCGGCTGGTGCTTTGATGTGCATGTGCGTGCAGTCAATTGCACCCACTACCTCAGGGTATTCTGCTATTTGCTGGAAGAGATGCATATTGCTGGCCAATACCTCACGGGAATTGGGGAAATATACATGACCACCAACATGTGCTGACATGGCATTCAGGAACTGGTGCAGTACCCTTGATGCTGATACCTGTGAAATCCCCATCATATCATCAGTTGGTCTCTGGAAGGTACCTGTTGCTAGTATTGTTAGGCCAACACATATCTTGGTTTCCACTGGGATGGGTTCCCCTTTGTTGGTTCTGTGTGTGAGGCATGGTCTGCACAGCTCAACAATTTGCTGCAGGAGCTCTCTGTCCACTCTATAGCGCTCCACAATCTCCAGCTCATTTAGCCCCTGGTAGGTTACCCTGGGTCTGTGCACTCATCTCCATCTCCTCACTGTGGGTTGCTCAGCAACATCCGCAATGGCACCACCCTCAGCATCTTGCACATGTTGCCTTATAATAGCAATGGCAGCCCCTAATATTTTTTTTCTCAGTTAAGCTTTTTAAGTTTTCACTTCTCTTTGTATACTGCAGTGTTGCAGTGTTTCTGAGTAAAATATGGGGGGATGTTGTTTGCAGAGTTTTAAGTGTTGGGCTGGGCTGGGCTAGTGTACTGCCTGTGTAATTGGCGGCTGATTCTGATTGATTTCACCTGGCAGCTCTGCTAGTTCTCCTTGGTTAACTTCCTACTACTACTTTTCCTTCCTTTTCCCTTTTCTGTTTCCACAGGGGCAGCGCCGCGCAAACAAGCACAAACACACACACACAAGCTCACAAGCACGCACACAGCCATACACAGGCTTAGGTGGGTGCACATCCGAGCACACAGGCTTACACAGCTTTACACAGGCTTACACGGGCGCACACACGTGCACACAGGCATAGACGGGTGTACAGGCGTGCACACTTGCGCGCACAGTGTAAGCATCTTTGCAAGAAACTTTGGTTGTAGCCACAGCGTACGCCTTCGGTTTCTTGGTTTCAGTTCAGGCACCTGCAGACACGCCTCTTCCAGTCCTGTGTAACTCGCAGCAAACACATGCCACTCTGCTCCAATAAGCTTACAGTCTTTGATACATACCCCCTTCATGATGTCACCTATCTACTACTCTTTTACTCCCCTAATCCTACTCTTAAACTCTAGGGACATGGTTCACATGGCAGGGAAAATTGGGATTCACTATCCTTATACTAATTTGCATAGGATTGCCTACTAATGCTTGGTTACATCTGTCACACTGATCTTCCCCCCTTAGCAACCACTACTCAGTAGCCATGTTATCTTCAGCCTGCCATTCACTTGCATGGCAGATGGATATTTGTAATAAAATGCCTATTTTTGGCTTTTATTTTTTTTTGGGGGGGGGGGGTTTAGAGTGCCACACGTTTGCACGATGCTGCGCTACGCTTAAACATCGGAGATCAAGGGGAAAAATATATTTTTTATTATTTTGCAACATATATAAATGCCAATCGCCTTATATTTGGCCATTAGCATGCTTCCTCAACTGGATGCATCCTTTATTTGGAGCTGTCATTGCTCCATTTTGCTATTTGCAGAACGGTACTCAGTTACCAACCGAGTACATTTCTGCAAATAACACTACTCTTACTCAGACAGGTTAGTGTTTCCTGGATCACGAATTTACCTGATTTGCATAGCTTTCAGCAGCAAATGAGGTAATTTGCATAACCTAACACTGGCCGTGCAAGAGTCGTTTTAGGAGCTCTCATGCATGCCCCTGCCGGCTGCTCCTGGATCGCTCGGCAGACATATTGGCTGTCTGGAGTCTTACACTACTCTTAGACTCTGTGCAAGCTTTTGTGAATCCAGCCCATGGACTGACATCAGAAGCTAAGCCAATTGTTAAAGTCAATATATTTTTTTATATTGTGGCATCATCCTTGGATAAGGTAGAATGTTGCTTAAGTCTAGGCTTATACCTGCCTTTGACACACAGTCTCAGAGGTCAGTCATGTCTTTATTCATATAGTCCATTGAGGTACATCAAGTATGTGTCATTGTAGGTATGTGAGCAGAGCAATATCAATTGCTAGGATCTGTATGCTGCCAGACTTGATTGGGTGGTTAACCAATACTTATGTTCTGTTATAACCTACAGGTCCCAAGACATTGCAATTTGCCTCCTCTGGTGATGATACATCTGGTAAGGCTGTGTATATATGTTGTACTTTGCCATGTCTATCATTGCAATGCAGTCCTTTATAATAATGCTGTTTTACATTGCACAGCTGGTATGACATCAAGATGCAGTCATCACCCTTCCGGTATACATGTCTGGAGGCAGTTATTTTTTTATTAGCCTTTGGCAGCATCTGTCTGCTTTTGACAGTGATATTTTAACATACTCATTTGTTTTGTTTCTCTTTACACTACAGTCTCTACTTTATGTCACCTTATCCCTGCATCAACCTTAGAACACAGACACTGTAAGAATGTCTATACCTTATATATATTTTTGCAAGGTGTTACACACATGTGACCATTATGCATACTTCTCAACTGTATAGATTTTCACAGAATATCCAGATTTTTGCCTCATATTTGTGGCCTGCTTTCATAAAATTGTGGTTTTATGGCAAACAATTGTCAAATCTTTGAAGACTGAAGTCAGAAAATAATGACATACATTGGAGGTTCAGACTTCATACCCATCCAAAAATTCATGCTAATGCAAAGCCTGTTATTCAATCAACTTTCTATGTTTGTAAGAGTGATATTTAAAAATTGTCCATATTTCTGGGCCTTTGTGCCCCCATTGTTTATGGCTTTGTCTAGATTTCTTTCTCCAAGAGGTTGTGAGCTATGTCATTACAAGTAAGTTGTTAGTTGTACATTTTGTAGGGTAGGTGCTTTCTGTGCAGCTACATTGGACACCCAGTATTTTGTCTGTAACATATACATTGCATCGTGCACCCTTTCAAAACGTACATGACAGTATGTATTCTACTAATACCGAAGTACTGTTTTCATGTCTATTTTTTACATCACAGTAACATTTCCACCCTCACCCTCAGCACTGAAGTCCAAAGAGGACATGTCAGGTATGTATTTCTGTATCTTTGTTGTTAAACTCAAATTCATAATTGTCTGCTGTTTGACTTTATTGTTTGTTGTCTGCACTATAGGGCCTGTGCTACAACCACAGCAATGTCAACCTGGTAAGTCAGGATCTACAGTATTATTAATTGCATGTAGATATTTCTCCATGTATGATGGTCTTATTGTACTTTCTTTCACTTGTGTGCCACCAGCCACCATACCACATGTGTTATCTGTATTTATTTTCAGTACATTCATTCCTGTCTCCTCTAGTAATTCCTTGCCCAGTTCATTGCCCAGTGAAGTCCAGGAGCACAGACATAGTAAAGTCATGGCAGCATTGGCTGTATTAAAGCATGGTATCTGTTGCAGTCTCTGTTAAAAGCCTCATTATAGCACTGTTAGAGCAGTACCATAGCACAAACTGGGTATTTCATGCCCTGACCCTGATGAGCAGTTTACCACCATTGGGAAGAGGCAAACCCCCTCTCAATAGACCCACTCATGGCCCTCACATGTCAATGCCTATGTTGCAATATACATGCACATCTGCTGGTAGCTGTACCTCTCAGAAACCAGCAGTGACATCCAGACAGACATCAGAGTACAGTGCCTACCCACACTGTAGATGCCATCCCATCCAGCTCATTGGTAACACAACATGGGCAAAGTGTCTCCAGATGTGGTAGGGGTAGCCAAGACCACAATGCGAGCTGTAAGCGTGGGTGTCCTAGACTGCATTAGAGTCACACTGGTAGTTTATCCAATTTGTGCCCTCTTGTGTCTTGCTTACCCTGTGGCAATGATGACTGCTGTACTGACCACTGACTAATATATCTATAGATGGTTCCTCAAATGTTTGATGCCACAGGGTTTCTATGATCATTTATCTGATATTAACAACTGTAATAATGCTGTGTTATATTTTACATAGGTGTTATTGTCATGATTTAAGTTAATAGTCATTGTTACATATGAAACTCAGCACACATACATTTTAATATATAGGACTACTTGATATATAGCAAACATTCACCCATGTCATCAGCATATCTTGTCATTTGTTCAACACTGACATGTGTAGCACAGATTACATATCTGTTCATCATTATGGTATGCTCAGGTGTACTTCATATTGCATGCTGGAGACAGCTGTGATTTATTAGTATGGTACTGCACAGATGTCCCACACAGCTACAAATACACTTCATTCCCATTCACAACATTGGTATTCCATGCTGAACATTACCTCTCATGTGCATTTCCATACATACATACATGCTTATACACACAACTGCATATCTATGTGGCCTTAACAAATAATATGCTGCATGTTCCATGGCCAGTGTTTACTGCCTGGTCGTAATATTTGTTTTGACTTGCACATATGTGGCAATCATACTGATTGATGTTGCTGCACATACATATGCATTAGGGTGTGCCTAGGTGTGATGTTGCAAGGTTGGCATGTTTTTGTATATGTTATGTATGTGCATTTTTGTTATTACTCAGTATATTGTCATTATTGAGGTTGATGTTTTTGCATATTGAGCTGAAATACATTTGTACACTTACATATGATATGTCAGTGTTTGGCACTAAACTTGCTTACAGGCTATGTGGATTGCAGTCAAGTGCCTCCATGTACACAGTAGTACATTGTTTACTTTAATGTAAGTTATAAAGGTAGATTCCACCATTGTTTGTCTGTTTACATACTCACAAAATAACACTTCCTTCTGTTATGCACACCTCCAGTGTGACACATATGTGGCAATGTGGTTGTCTTTGGTGATATACATTGTATTACCTTGTCCTACTGCCATGGTCTACTATAGCTGTCCAGTTGTGTTCATTCATACAGTACATGCACAGTACATGTCTGCTCATATAAATGCATATTTTTGTTAGGGTATGTATGATGTTCAATGTGAATGACTACTAGATCTGTTTCAGCAGTTGTGTTAATGCTGTCATGTTTTGTTTGTGTACTTCTGTACATGTGGCTTATTATGACCCAAAGTTGTGAATCAGATGCTGCCATAATGTCTGAGCTAGTACATACAGCTGCAACCTTACCTTTATCGACCACGCCTATTTGCTCTCACCCTTATGTCGTTCTCATCTTTTTGTGTTGCATCTGATAGCTCCATATCAGACATCTGAGATTCTTGGAGTAGGTCACCCACACCTGCTGCTGGCAGGTCACCGTGTTTTGATATTATCATGTTATGCAGCATGGTATGCACAATGACTATATGTGATGCCTTTTCAGGTGTATATTTCAATGGAGACACACTGTTGTCCCTGTTACCAGGGTGGATAAAGAAAAGGTCACAGTTAGTTGCCTGACAGAGGCAGGATCCAGCAAATCACACAAGCACTCAGGTCACTTACTCCTAAGTACCAGTATGACTCAGTCATAGTCCATGAGGGCATGAATGACCTGAAATATACCTCCTTGGACTATATGAAGAAAGACATGATTGAGCTCTCAGAATATGTATCACAGTCAAGTATGAGCCTAGCATTGAGCACAATACCAGGAGAAAATGATTGGCTTTAACAATTGGCTTAGCTACTTAGATACTTGTCAGCCTGGGAAGACATGGTTGACAGGCCGCACTGCTTTGCCAGGGATGGTCTTCATCTGTCACCTCTAGGCTTTCGGATATTGGCCAAAACATTATCCACCCCTATACTGCCCTTTTTTGGCATTCTCAAACAGATAAACCTTCCAACATAACAAAAGCTACTCAGGACAATCTAAAGATGTTACTGCTCAGTGCTAGGAGCTTCAACAAGAAACTGCACTCCCTGGACGGTTTCCTCATCCTGGAGAATGCTAACATCTGTGCAGTTACTAAAACATGGTTCAAAGCCAGAGAAAGCACTATGGCAGTGCATGACTATAGCACCTTTCATACATTCCAACCACCCACTGAACATGAAAGAGCAAAAGGTGAAGGTGTATCTCTCTACATAAAGGATAAGCACACCTCAATGCTGGTCAGACAATATGACATGCTTCAGCTACTCCATGTCCAACTAACCATTGGAAAAAATGCATTACCATATTCATGCTATCTACGGGCCCCCCACTATGAACCAGGAAAGCCATACATCATACCTGAAGTTGATAGATCGCTCACTATCCAACTCAATACCATACTCATGGGTGATTTTAACTACCCCTTCATTAATTAAGAGGCATATATAACCACTAGCATGCAGGCCCAAAGATTTCTTTGACTTTATAAATTCAAATGTCCTGAAGCAGCTTGTCTGCTCTCTCACTAGGGAAGCAAATATCCTAGATCTGGTGCTCACAACTATGGGAGAGTGCTGCACACACCCCTGCCCAGTGTGATTTCCTCACTGGTAAGATCAGATCACAAAGCAGTCTCCATTGAAATAAAGGTAAAACTATTCACCCCACCTAACCCCAAAAACTTTAAGAACATCTCTAAGGTAAAATGCCCCCCATTAAGGGAAAGCATAGCTAGTTTCCAAGCTACCCCAGATCCAGCAAACACAGAGACCTATGCAGAGGTGTACACAAAAGCCCTGTATGATCATATAATAAAACTGCATAGGAACAGCAGTACCAGACAGAAATAAACCTGGGTCAAACCACAAAATCAGCTGTTAAGGTCTGTCCACAATAAAACAAACTTCAGTCCTTGGCAGATTAAATTATAATTTGTTAAAAGAAATAACACACACATGTAGGAGACAGTACTCAGGAAGTCATGTCTACCCAAACAAAAGAATTCATAATCTTTTTATAGGAAAACTTTAACAAAGTAATAAACTTCATCAATCATGCCACTGCTAACATTTTTCAGACCATTACGAAATATGTAATAGAAATATGTCAAGTTTAGTAAAAATAGATTTGCAACTTATCTACATTTCCTTTTGCCAGCTGATTTAGAAAGAATGTTGCCTCAGGCTCAGGAATTGAAACTTAATATGCTATACTTTTCCATGTTTCCACTTATGCTGTATATTGACCTTCTAAAACACGTGCAATTTCAGTTTAACCCTTTACCCAAGCCACCCAGGTGGACCACTGGTATTAATAGGTTGTATGACAAAAGAAAGAAAATCCTGTCAAGAAGAGGGAATGTGCACAACAGAGCAAAACGTCCCCCATTAGTCCAAACAAGCAAATCATGGAACTAGTTAAGTCTCTGAAAGCAGACTTTGAGGTAAAATAGCATCCAAAGCTAAGAATAACCATAAGACATTTTTCAGTTATGTTTGCAGTCTTATGGGCAGCACCCAACAATGTGTGGAATTAGTTGTAGATGACATCACCTATACTAAGCCAGAAGATATAGCAAATCTGCTGCTGACAAATTCAGCTGGAATTTCACTTCCTCATCACCCCCAGTTCTCTCCCAAGAAATACCCTTCACCACTCCACCGACCACTGCCAAGCATTACCAAAGAACAGGTTGCCACTGCTCTCTCTAAAGCTAAAAACACGGCTTAAATAGGGCCTGACAATATACCTGGTTGCCTCTTAAACAGCTTAAATCAGGACTTATTAGACCATTAGGATCTCTGTTTAACCACAGCCTCTGGACTGGTTTTGTCCTGTTAGAGTGGAGGACAGCAACAGTCATCCCTCTGCATCTACTGACCCGGGAAATTACAGACCCATAAGTTTGATTTGTCTTATATGTAAGGCCATGGAAAGAATAATCATAGACCTGATAAATAATGACATAGGAAACCTCCAAACACTGGCCCTAACCCAATTTGTCTTTGTCAAAGGCAGATCATGCCTCCTAAATCTGGTGAATTTCTTTGGGAGAGTCATTAAGGCCATGGATGAGGGTAAAACAGCACATATCGCTTACCTCAACCTGGCCAAGGAATTTGACACATTTCCCCACTCAGGTATTATAAATAAACTCACAAAATTGGGCATAAATCCTTATGCCACCAGATGGATAGCCAATTGGCTCACAGATAGGACACGTGGTTAAAGTAGGTGAATCCAGATCCAGCAAAAAGGCAGTTACTTGTGGTGTGCCACAAGGCTCAGTGCGTGGAGCACTCCTGTTCAGAATATACTTCTCTGATATCAAGGCTAATGTGGAAGGCCTCTGGATGACAATGTTTGTTGATGACTGCAAGCTGTAGGCAACCACTGAATCACCCAATGATGTATATATATCCTTCAGGAGGATCTAGATCAGACAAATGATTGCTGCCAGAACCATGGACTAAAACTAAATGCAAAAAAAAGTATTATCGTACTCTTTGGGAAGTCAAACACCCCTGTAAATTGCAACATTGATATCACACCCCTAAGAGTAGACTCAGAGATGAGAGATCTAGGTACACAGATATATAGTAGCTTGAACTTTGACCGCCATGTGTCCACAGTGGTGAGGAAGTCTTTATATGTAGCACAACTTATAAGTAAAATTATGACATCCAGATCCAAGGAAATTATAGTCCTGCTGTACTCAGCCCTCATTAGAACAATAGTCAAGTACAGTGTGCCATTTGGCATGTACTTGACTAGGCACTTATAGCAGCTGGAGTGAACTCAGAGGTTCCTCACAAAGAAGATACAGGGTGTAAATAACATGTCATATGTGGACAGACTAAAAGCCCGATGCCTTTACTCTGTCTCCTACTAAGTATTAAGGGGTGACCTATGCCTGACCAACAAGACACTCACAAATCCAGCCCTGATGGAGTTTCTACACATCTGCAAGTCAAACAGCATGAGGGTCACCCAATCTAGGGATCTAAACTTAGTCAGTGACTCAAACAAAATATGCTGGATAGACAGGTATGTGTCTCAGAGATTGCACCTTCTTTCATACAGGCTTCCTAGTCACATTAAGCAGAGCCCCTCCCTGGCCCTCTTCAATCACAATTTGGATCAATGGCTGGGGAATTGCAAATTCACATATGGGGTAGTGCCTGTGTCCCTTATGGGCAGGGGCAGTCTGTAAGATACTCAAGGCATAGGCTCAAATCCATGCCATGCTCTTGCCCCAAGGGGCCATATATTGGGTAAATTGCGTTATATTGGCTAGGCTTGTAAAGGCTCTTAAGCTGTTAGCCTAGTATTCTCCCATGAACCTATGTGTCCAGAAATCTGAAACTTGCTTTGAGCATGCCAAACACACGCTCTGTTGTATGCATCAGGTGTTGATGGTGGCCTGTATGGCATAATTAGCCAAGGCTCTAGTGGATAACTGCAGTCATCTGTTATTAGGAGGCAAACACATATATTTAGTCCACCTGCTTAATGTGGGAAAGTATGGATTTTTCCTACAGAATAACTTTGGTCCTGTACTTACAAAGT
This sequence comes from Protopterus annectens, assembly GCF_019279795.1. Classification (NCBI taxonomy): domain Eukaryota; kingdom Metazoa; phylum Chordata; order Ceratodontiformes; family Protopteridae; genus Protopterus; species Protopterus annectens. The sequence goes on along the minus strand of NC_056731.1, from coordinate 825,769,583 downwards.
AGTTGTCCCTTGAGTATTTCACCATGTTGGAAGGCAGCCCCCAGACCACTTTCTCTCCAAATTACTGCATCATGCACACTGCCAGGGTGTGTTGCCTTTATATTAGTAATAAGGCCATCTGTGGGGCACTCCACCTAACAGTTGAGCACTGGCCACCCCTTTCTATTAATGTATCATTCAGCATCAGGTATCAGAGGGGGTTTCTATTGGGATGTGGTGGAGTCAAATGCATTGCGGATATGAGGGAAATTAGCAATGGTGTAGAACAATTCCATGGCAGTTCTGGGTTCCGTGGGTGTTTATAGGAAGTGAAAGTATCCATCCACTTTGCTGCATATTACTGCCAGAAATTGTCCTAGAATGTGACTGGCAGCTGTCTGGGACACTCCTACGGCATTAACCATATGTCACACTGAAATGTCCTAGAGGCCAGTATACCCAGACTCAGACACACTTTCATTTCTACTGAAACTGAGTTACCCCACAAACTATGTGTGGACATGTGGGGTGCACACATCCTGCACAACACCTGCATCAGATCTCTGTCTAATCTGTATCTATTGATGATTTCCTGGCCAGAGAGTTACTTTAACTGTAGTCTGGCTCTGAGATTTGCTGGCTGCCTTCTGGGAAACATTGCAGATCATACTCTATTCTAGCTTGTAGAATCCCAGCCTGCTCTAATGTATCAAATGCAACTTGCATTACTTTTTTTTTAATTGATATTTGTGGAATCCATTAGATTACTATATAAACCTCAGTCAATATTAAAAGTTACACTGCAGCACAAATGGCCTCCTCCAAGTGCTTTCCTAAAAGTGTTGGCAAAGTTCTCTGGCACATTTTAACTGTGTTAGGCACAGACATTGTGTTTTGGAATCTGGCAGGTGTACTGGAGTCTGCAGTTATCCTGTGCTGAATAAATTATTACTTTTACTTGATTTCACCTCCATTACAGAATTGTATTCACCACCAGCATAGCAATGTCGTCCTTCTGTGCTCTGAGCTGTCTTTTTTGGTTTGGAATCCGGCCCCCATTTTCTTGGAAAAAAAATACCAAACAATTCTCTACCTCTACTTTGCTATTTGCATAAAGGTTTGCTGCCCACAGTGCCTGAACATATCAATCTACAGTTATAACACCCAAAATCACGTATCTTTGTTCTTCATCCATCTTATCCTGCTCACCAGCATTGTGACACTAATTACAACCTTACTCTATTTTTCTAAACTCATCACAACATATCACTAATCAACAGTATAAAGTTTTGACTTGTAATTATTTGGGGAATAAAAAAAGCATTAGTCAAAAGCTAGATTGTTTCACAAAAGCTTCATGTCATAACTGTCCGTGATTTGTGGTTTAATGCCAATTCTTTTATATCACCCACTTTGCTAAGTAATTTTCACATTTTCATGTGTGGTCACCCTGTTGATAGAACAAGTGCTTCCAACAAGCTCAGGTGATCAAATAACACTACTCCCCAAGTCACTCCGACACAAATTTCAACAGTATAACAGTAAACTAATATGTGTAGCCACAAAAACAAACTTTGAAATGTAATATAATTGACTTTACACATCTGTTAAAAATTATTAGACAGTACAGCCACTCTGTGAGTTATTCTTCTCTCAAAAGTATATAATTAGCCATTACTTTCGCATCCATTGTCCTTACACCACTGTACTAGCTCTGGATGTCACATTATCACTGTCTATAATCTTAGTTTCACTCAAATAGTGCATAACACCAATAGATCAAATCCTCTGCCTTGGAAACCACACTACCCTGGACTAGAACTTAACAATCCTTCCTACAAGTATACCCCCTTAGCTTCTGTGACCAGTCTAGCATTCAAATAACATTCACTACAAAATGAAACCATTTTACTTAATCTGTAGAGAAATGTCAGCCTTTTGCATCTATCAGTAACACAACAGCCATCTAACTTATGACAAACTTAAAAATTAAAATGTCAAAAACACAGAGCATAGACATGTACAAATCATTATGAACTATCCCAGTGAATCATCTCACTCTTTCATCACACATAAAACACACAAAAAACTTTAAAACTTCCAAAACTACATATTTAAAGAACAGATGCACCACAGACTTCACTAATACATGCACCTTTTTGAAGCAAATTGATTCCCTAACTGATAGAAATACAAAATCAGAACCCATAATGGTTTAATATTCATGAAATCCCTTGTACTGCTGTTACACCATAGCCACAGCTTTTCACAAGCAATTTGTATTACTTTCACATTGTAGCACATCTAATACCTATACAGTATAACATTATTGCAACAGTTTTTTCATGTAGATAAAAGTAAGCAAAAGCCATCCCCGAGCACATTAATACCTTCTAGAGGACTACAAGGTGTGACACTACAGAATGAGTAGATCAGTTTAATTTCCACACATGTACTTCATAATTTATTCCATCTATAATTCAACTATTTGATGTCTTCTTGATCTGTCGGGAAAATCCAGTGTCATCAGTGATAATAATATGATTTGGAATTACTGTCCCACTTCACTCCATATAAAACATTTTTGAAAAAAATAATTATTCCCAAAGCTAAAAATTAACTTGACTCTTGAGAGATTGCTGTGCCAAGAAAAATATGGTTGCACATAAGGGCATAGTTACAGTGTTTCTAATCATTGACAGTACAATTAGCAGAGGTACATACAATGAAAAACCTAGCAGAGAGAGCCACTGAAATCATTTTATTCAGTGTTTCACAGCCTCATCAACAGTGAACAGTTGTCAGTAGTTCATAGTGGGAAAAAAAACAGCAGTGTTTCCATGGCTACCATATCAACTGCTCCTTCAGTGTGCCTACTGGTTACTCATGTCTCCCTCTTCCCTGTAGCTACTGAAATGCCACAGTCTTCTCTCTTTGGCATGCTCTTTTTCCTTATTATACATAAACACATTCATCTTAAATCTCCTTGATAGTCAAGCCATAGTGTATGCTCAGGACCTGGTTTATCTATGAATCACCACCTCATCTTACAGCTTTCCTATAACCTACTGAATATCATTTATTGTTCAATCAGCCATTCATGTTTTCCCTATGTCATTATAGATTTCCCCAAAGTCTCCAGTTTCTTCTGGCATCCTAAGGATGAATTTATAAGTGTGTGTGTGTGTGTGTGTGTGTGTGTGTGTGTGTGTGTGTGTGTGTGTGTGTGTGTGTGTGTGCCACCTCACCAATACCATGTAGGAAAGGTATCCAAAAGTGGTGGATGTTGGAGGTGCTGAATATATGTGGGATACATATATAAAGTAGGCACTCTGTGGTAGGAGACAGGAAAAAAGAAACTGGGATGGTGTGAACAGATATACACAAATAGTACATTGATTAGGGAAGTCTGGAGGAATGTCAGAGGGCATAAGCAAGTGGCAGCAGTGGTGCAGTAGTTAGTGTTGTTGACTCACAGCAAGAGGTTCTCTGTTTTGATTCTTTGGTGGGGTGCCTTCGGTGCGGAGTCTGCACGTCCTCCCTGCAGTTGCGTAGGTTTCCCCTGGGTGCTCCGGTTTCCTCCCACATTCCAAAGACACACAATAGGTGGATTGGACACTCTAAATTGCTTGTAGGTGTGAGTGTGTGCAAGTGAGTGGTACGGATAAACTACCACTGCAGGACTAGCCACCCAGTGGTGTAAACCTTGGCTCGAGATGATTATCAATATTAAAGTGACACCCTGACCCCATGTGCAGAATGGGAAAAAGGGGTAGAGGATGGATGGATGGCTTTAATTTAGTGGGGATAACACCCCTCACCCTTTTTATCTGAGGTCTACAGGAATAAGAGGATGTAGGATTAACAGCACTGGGAAAGGATATGGCTAAATAACACAATAAACAAATGCCAAAGACAATGTTAAAGGGAAAAACAATACAAAAGAAAACACCTACAAGGAACAGGGCATATGCAAACATAGGATAGAAATATATGGGAAGTGATAGACATAACACTACATATAAGTGAAAGTGTAACAAAGCATGTGATTGCATGTTGTGCATATAAATTATTGTTGTATGCATACCAACATGATCTCTTTTGACACTGTCAGTCCACCTCTGAAAGTGGGCATGCAGGGTGATGTGTTGTCTGGGGAGGGGAAACAGTAAAATAATCTGGGTGCTCATGTGAAATGCAGCACAGAGACAGAATAGCAAAATGGATAGAAGAAGTAAAAGAAAATAAGAAGTTCAAATGTACAAGATATGAAATGGGATGAAGTAACAGCCAGAGAGATTGAAATAAAGTTAAGAAAAGTCTCAAACTGAAAAACCCCAAGCCCAGATGCAGTACCTAACGTCTAGCTAAAGGTATTAACATCTTTGTATGAAAATTTAGATATGAGTAAGAACTATTTATATGCCCACCCCAAGCATCACCAGCCTGGTTAATAACAGGAAAAACAAAACAATGCTCCTACTTAAGAGTGAACCTGCAAGTTATCCCAAAAATTATAGACCAATAACTTGCTTTCTGACAAAGTAGAAACTATACACTGGAACTGATGCCGACAGAGTTTATAGTCATTTAAAAGAAAATTCAATCATGGCAATAGAACAAAAGGGTAATAAAAGAAAGTCACATGAAATAAAGGATCATTTGTTGCTAAATAAAGTCATAGTGGAGAACTGTAAAAAGGGGAAGAATCTAAGTATGGCATGGATTGACTACAAAAAAGCATTTGACAGTATTGGATAAAACAGTGCTTAAAAATGTATAAGATACACCGTACACTGATCGATTATATTACAGTGACCATGAAATAGTGGCAGACCACTTTGCAATTAACCCATGATAAAGGACGAATCATTATTCCAGGGATAAAAATTCAAAAGGGATATTCCAGGGCGACTCCCTGTCATCGCTGCTATCCTGTCTTGCCCTTAACCAATTAGGTTGTCTACTTAACAGATTAGGCTATGGCTATAATTTGGCTCATAGAAAATAACAAAGTGTAAAGACTTCTCATTTTCTCTTTGTTGAGGATTTAAAACTGATAAACGGCAACCAAATATCACTGCAGTCAAAGCAAAGGACTTCTCATTCTTCCCATTGGAATAAAAAGGAACTTCTCAATCTAATATAATAATGATTAAAGCACTTTCATCCTTTCCAACACTAGGATTCATCAGAACCACAAAACCCTTAAAAAGCAAGCTCTTATATATAAAAATGCAAACCAATTAAATTATTAATCAATTAAGACAACTGTGATGAATGTAAAAAAACACTACCAGGAAAATGTGAAATTTTATTAGTTGTTCCATATCACTGCACTTTTGGTTTATTAGATGATTTAAAACTGTACAGCTCATCAGATGAGGAACTGAAAGCACAACTGCAAGTAGTCAAAACTTTTTCAGATGATATAAGAATGTCATTTGGTCTTGATAAATGTGCAAAAGCAACCTTTAAAGCAGGAAAGCTGCAGCACCAAGAAAACATCAGTTTGGGACAGAAATACGATATAAAAGAACTTAAGGAAGAGGGAGTGCATAAATATTTGGGAATTGATGAAGGATCAACAATAAAACATGAACAAATGCGAATGAAACTTAATAAGGAGTATTTTAGAAGACTTTAGTTCTGAAAACAGCGTTGACATCTAGGAACAAAATTCAAGCTATAAATCAATTTGCTCTTCCTGTCCTAACTTACAGTTTTAGAGTGACTGACTGGCCCCAAAAGGTGTTGGATAGATTAGATAGGAAAACAAGAAGGATGCTTCATGCTCATCAAATGATTTATAAAACTCAGTGCATACCAAGATTATATATTCCCCATTCTAAAGGAGGGATGGGCCTGTTTGAAATTGATTACATGTATAGATCTCCAATCGTGGGACTCCACACATATCTACTGACCTCACAAGACCCAAACATAGTGAAAGTTTTGAAACATGAGGAGAATAAATATAAGATGACTTCTCTGCTTACTATAGCAGAAGCATATTGACATCAAGCAGGAATGGAAATCAAACCAGAAGTAGGTAAAAATCAGGCAGCAACTGAATGTGCCAAAAAACAAAAGAACGAATATAAGGTGAAGGATCAGATTAGAAGGAAAGAAATGTGGAAAAACCATAAATATAGTTTCAAGTGTAGAAAACTCCTGGAAGAACCTCATGTTGATCAGGATCGAGTGCAGGAATGGTTAAGGAGAGGCGAATTCAAACCAAAAGAGGGCTATGTACACATTGGTTTACAAAGTCCATTGAACATGTGGGAGAAGCAGACATATGTAGGTTTTGTAAAACAGAATTGGAAACAGTCACACATCTCATTGCTAGTTGTGATACACTAATGGCAGAAGACCTGTATACTGAAAGTCATAATAATGTGGTAAGACTGTTGCACTGGGAACTTTGCAAAAAATTATGTATTGAAGTGGCTGAAAAACACTGGAAATGTGAACCACAAAGCATTATAGAAATTTATGAAGTCTACATTACATGGGATCACCCATTATCAATAGTTCAAAAGACAGATGTGAGAAAACCAGATATAGTATTCTATGAAAAGAAGACAAAAGTAGCATTGATCATTGAAATTTCTACACCCAGTGACAACAGTGTCTTGTGTACCAAGAGACACAAAGTTATAAAATATCAGGACTTGCAGGCAGAAACGAGACTTATGTGGTAGAAAGATACCCGGACAGTTCCAATAGTAGTAGGAGTAATGGGTCTTATAAAAAAGAATCTACAATCATATTTAGATATGTCACCAATACATGTAACTCTGTACGAATTGCAGAAGGAATCATTACTGGGCACATTGCAAGTGCTGCAAAAAGCACTTCTGGCTGACATCAAAGATTGAAACAATACTAATTTCATGAACTCTAACCATACTTTGACTTAGGAATGGGGTCCATTCCTGGCATGGTATTAAAAACACAAAAGACTTGAAGAAATTAAAAAAGAGACATCATGCAATGTAATAAAACTCACAGGATCTTTGGAACAGCATCATTATGCACCTATGATTCCCTATGTGTGTGAGCGGACAAACACACACACACACACACACACACACACACACACACACATGCATGCACGCATGCATAACAGGTGACATAGATGCAGTGCCTGCATTGCATCCTCCAAAGGTAGTGAAAGTGACAAGTATGCCCATCTGCACACTTGCATTTAACAGGTATAATGTCTCATGCAGACTTGAGACTTTTAATGTTAATGGCTTCTGTCACTTCACTCAGTTTAATTTCTCCAAGTCTTTAGGGTTCCTAATACAATGATGGGAATAGACCACCTTCCTAAGTCATGGTATGATTAAAGTTCATGAAATTAAAATTGTTTCAATCTTTAATGCTAGCCAAAAGTGCTCTTTGCAGCACCTGCAATGTGCCCTGAATTGCTTCCTTCTGCAATTTGTACATAGTTACATGTATCAGTGGCATATCTAAATACAACTGAAACTTTTTCTTACATTCTTTCTTTTATTTTTTGACATATTTAGTTACTGTTTTATTTTTGTTTACTTCTGGTTTGATTTCCATTCCCTCTTAATATCTGAATGCTTCGCTAGACTCAGCAGAAGGGTCATCTTAGACTCCTTCTCCTCATTTTTTAAAACTTTTGCTTTGTTTGGATCTGACAAGGTCAGCAGATATGTAAGCATTCCTACAACCACAGATCTATGCATGCAACCCATTTCAAGGAGGTACATACCTTCTTCACAGCAAGGAATATATAATCTTAGTATACACTGATTTTTATATATCACTTGATAAGTGCGCGGTGGTGCAGCGGTAGCGTTGTTGCCTCACAGCAAGAGGTTCTCCCGTTCGATTTTCAGCTGGAGTGCGGGGAGTGCCTTTCTGTGTGGAGTCTGCATGTCCTCCCCGTGGTTGGGCACCTCAGTGTTCGTGAAAATCTACTGCCAATCATTAGCGGACCGGAGTTCTGTTGTGGCGACCCCTAACCAGGAAAAAGCCAAAAGAAGACTTGATAAGTGTGAAGCATTTTTCTTGTTTTTCTGTCCAACAGACCAACAGATCCAATATCTTGTGAGGCCAGTCAGTCACACCATAACTGTAAGTTAAAACAGGAAGAACAACTTGGTTTATAGCTTGGACTTTATTCCTAGTTGTCAGGGCTGTTTTCAGTATTAGTTGTAGTCTTCTTAAGTATTCCTTAGTAAGTTTTATTCACATTTGTTTATATTTTTTTTTTTGCCAATCCTCCATAATTTCCCAAATATTTTATTTTTAGACTCCTTCCTGCTCAAGTTCTTTTATAACACATTCCTTTCCTAGACTGATATTTTCTTAATACTGCAACTTTTCTACTTTAAATGTTGCTTTTATACATTTATCAAGACCAAATGTCATTCTTATATAGCATCTGAAAAACGTTTAATCACTTGCAGTTGTGTTTTCAGCTCCTCATCTGATTAAGTGTTAAATCATCCACAAAAAGTAGATGAGAAATGTTTAAGCAAGTTTTTTTTTTTTTTTTTTGTAGGAGCCAAATTATAACCAAGATTTCATCTGTTAAGTAAATGGTTTGATCTATTAAAGGCAAGACAAAACAACAGTGGTGACAAAGAATCACACTGGGATATCCCCTTTGAATTTTTATACCTGGGATAATAATTTGCTCTTTCTCATGACTTATTTGCAAAGTGGTTTGTCATTGTTTCATGGTCACTTTAATGTAACTGATCAATGTAGGATGTATCTTACACATCTGTAAGCACCCCCTTATCCATGAATGTGGGATAATTTCAAATGCTTTTTTGTAATCTATCCTTGCCATACTTAGATTGTTTCCCCTTTTTACAATTCTGCATCATGATTTTATTTAGCAAAAATCGATCCTTTGTTCCATATGATTTTTTGTTACCCTTCTACTCTATTGCCATGATTGAGTTTTCTTCTAAATGACTATAAACCCTGTTGGCATTATTTCCACTATATAGATAATACATTGTCGGAAGGCAATTTATTGGTCTATAGTTTTTAGTATGGCTTACAGGTTTACTCTTAAGGAAGAGTATCATTTTTTTCCTGTTGTTAACCAGTATGGTGTCTATTTTGGATACACATATAAGTAGTTGTTACTCAAGCCTAAATATTTTGTTTCAGTTTCTCTGGCTGTTGCTTTATTCCATTTCATATACTGTACTTTTGAACTTCTTACTGTTTCTTTTACTTCTATCCATTCAGCATATTTGTTATGTTCCACGGGCTCTTCTTAAATATTTTTCCAAAATGTTTCTATTTCTTCTATTCCTTTTGCTTTGTTTCCCAGCTCTCTATAAAACTTTTTTGTGTCATCAATGAGTTGCTTATTTTGCACATTCTCTTTATATTCATCTGCGTATCTTCTAAGTTTTTTCTGCCTGTGCTGATATTTTTAGTTTATTATTTTCAATAGTGTATGATAGATCCTGTTCTGTTCTGATAATGTGTGTTGCTTTTAATACCCAAGTATTTTTGTCAATCTGTTCCCTCTTCTAATACTCTTCTAACAGTGGTGCTTCTTGTCTTAATTGCTTTATAGTTTTCTCTATTTGATGCTTCTATTTCTTCCCTTCCTGTCCCTTATTGCTTTGCATTTTTGTGATAAATATTTATTTGTTAATTTAGCTGCACAGTAATATATCATATTTACTTCTATCACATGATTTTTTCTTAATAGTCTTGGTTACTCTGCTCATTTGTTTTATCAGACTTCTAACATTGTGGGTCTTAATTACTTTCTGTAATCTATTTCTTTCATAGATCTTAATATGTTTATCCATCTCTATTAAATCAAACAACTCTTCCGATAGATCATTTTCTTCAAATATGAGGGCACATTCCATGCTCTTTGTTTCGCCTGGGAATTCTACAGAAAGTTCCAGAACATCCTCCTGTGACATATTCTCTTCAGCTGTATCCTTTGTCATCCATTGCTCTTTTATGTGGGAACTCACTGTCCTATCACTCCACAACATTGACTGTGTCATACTTGCAACTGTTTCCTGGTCCTTCCCTTGCTGTACAAATCCAACTGAACTTTTGTACTGGTTCCCTATTGAAGACTCCAGAGCATCTTCATACAGCACATCATCAGATGCTTCCTGTTGCACCTGTTTCTCCTTAACTTGGAGACTCATTGTTCTGTCATGCTGAGACATTACCTGAGTTGGATTTTTTACACTAAATCCTTCACTTCACAGATAATCCATAACTTCAGTTTCTATTTCTTTAACTTCTCCATTGCTAATCCTCTTTTCTACTTTCTTCCTTTGTTTTCTTATTTTTCATATTGTGAAATTTTCCATATCCAGATCTCTTTGCCTGTATTTCTCTTCAAACATTTTTGGTGCTGCTTTTTTGTGTTGATTAGTTTTCCTTCCTCCTTTGCATAGATATTCCACCATACTGAATCACTTTTTCTCTCCATGTCCATAATTCTTCTTCAGATATCTCCCTCTTCACTTGATTTGGGGGCTCATTGTTTCATCATGCTGTGACTTATCCTGTGTTAGATTTTCTATACTAAATCCTTAATTTTGCAGGTATTCTCTAAATACTCCCCCTTTGTGATCTCTCTCTCTCTTTTTTTGTGTTTTGAAAATGTTTACATCTGGATAGCTTTGCCTGTATTTCTCTTCAGGTATCTTTGAAGCTGCTTTTTTTTGTATTGATTAATTTGGCTTTTTATCCTTTTCATACATATTGCATGATATCAGATCTCTTTATCTTTCCCATGTCCATATTTCTTTTTTATACCTTTCAAAAATCTTGAGTTTTTGTTTTTTATATTTTTGCACGTCCTCTGTTGCTTCTTTTTACAAGCGGCCCAAACTTTCTTGGTCTATGTAATGTTTTTCATGTACTGTTGTATTAATGTACACAAATTTGCATTTGAAGCTTTTGAAAGTTTTTCTTATGCAAGTATTTTTCTTTCCTCTAATCTCCCTCTTAATCCTTTTGAATATCTTCTATCTGGAAAGTCTGGGCTTCTTGCATAACAGTAAGAATATATAATTTCATTCTTATCCTCAGTAGTCCACTCTATTATCTTTATGAGTTTTTTTCTGTTTTTTTGTGGAGTATTACTTCCTTCTACAACAGGCAGGCCATCCAACCCCTGAGCCTGGCCTAGCCCTATTGTAGGAATGTTTCTGTGTCTTGAGGATTCTACACTGTCATTTTTTCCAGTCCTACCACCAGTTTGCATACCAGGATTGGGCACATTTTTATCCTGGGACTTGTGCACCCATCTATCTTTTTTAATTTTTTACCTACTTTATCATCATCTTCTTTCGGCTGTTCCCGTTAGGGGTCACTACAGCAGATCACCTGTTTCCATTTCTTCCTGTCCTCTGCATCTTGCTCTGTCACACCAACCACCTGCATGTCCTCTCTCACCACATCCATAAACCTTATCTTAGGCCTTCCTCTTTTCCTGTTACCTGGTAGCTTCATCCTTAGCATCTTTTTCCCAATATACTCAGCATCCCTCCTCAGCACATGTCCAAACCAACGTAATCGTGCCTCTCTGGCTTTGTCTCCAAACCTTCCAACCTGGGCTGACCCTCTAATATACTTATTCCTAATCCTGTCCACCCTCATCACACCCAGTGCAAATCTTAACATCTTTAAATCTGCCACAGCCAGCTCAAACTCCTGCCTTTTTGTCAATGCCACTGTCTCCAACCCATATAACATAGCTGGTCTCACTACCCTCTTGTAGACCTTCTCTTTCACTCTTACAGGTACTCATCTGTCACAAATCACTCCTGACACTCTTCTCCACCCACTCCATCCTGCCTGTACTCTTTTCTTCACCTCTCTTCCACACTCACTGTTATTCTGAACTATTGACCCCAAGTATTTAAACTCATCCACCTTCGCCACCTCTACTCCTTGCATCCTCACCATTCCTCTATCCTCCCTCTCATTCACACACATATATTCTGTCTTAGTCCTGCTGACCTTCATTCCTTTTCTCTCTAAAGCATATCTCCATCTCTCCAGGGTCTCCTCCATCTGTTCCCTACTCTCACTACAGATCACAATGTCATCTGCAAACATCATAGTCCACGGGGACTCCTGTCTGATCTCGTCTGTCAACCTGTCCAACACCATTGCAAATAAGAAAGGGCTCAGAGCTGATCCTTGATGTAACCCCACCTCCACCTTAAATGCATCCGTCACTCCCACCGCAGACCTGACCGCTAATTGTTTACCTACTTATGTCCATTATATATGCTATATAGAATATAGTCTCTATATCAGTGTTGTATAGGTAAGATTATATGAAACAGTGTCTACCACATAAAGGTACTCACCAAGACTTGAATATGAATTCAATTTCTGCAGTACTACTCTCCTTTTCTTGCTGATTTTATCATCTCTCCATTATATCCTATGTGAGTTGTAATCTATGTAATGAGACACAAAATGTGGATACTGAAATGGGAGCTAGGAGTAGGTGCTGTTTACTTAACACATGGCAGAGCCTAGCACCCCAACACAATGGGGATAGAGTGGGAGGGAAGCAAAGATAAACAAGTCAAGACTCGGATATGTGACTGACTATGGCATGCTGCGCATCCTGTCCTGAGTATGGTTTGGAATAGGGGACAAAGGTGAAATATATAAAGGAGAATTGATGGCTACTTGTGCAGCACATCTACACAGGCACCTTAAAGGTGTATGAAGGAGCACATGTGGATGCTCAAGGTACTAGTAGGGCATCACAAGTAGTCACAGCTATGTGTCCATATTAAATGTATGAGGCTACAAAATGCATGAGTACTGAGGGGCTACCTGGATGCTTCACCATATACATGTATGTGGATTCATTTCATAATCTCAAAATGCTGAAATCTCGAAGGTGAACCATTCACAATCTCGAGACCCACAATCATGAATCACACAATAACAAGCATACACCATACACCACATAACACACACACACAATTCCAGCCACAGCACACAAACCACACAACCCTGCGCTACATATAAGCAGGGGGGCAAACCCCCTACACCCCCTACTTATATATACCAACTCCGAAATCGCAAATAATGAAATAAAACTCACACCACGGCATTCTACACTCGCTTGCACACAAATACACATCACACATACACAAACACCAACAAATGCAACACTCACACTCATACTTACACCTCCCTACTTTTACCCACACATACAATGTACAAAAACACACACAAACACTCATTCACCTTCAATTTCAGATACCATACCAGCCAAACACTTCACGCAACATACCGGAAATGCATAAGCGCGGATTCGAGATATTTGAATTCACTCTTATGCACTTTGGCATTCTGGATTTTCAGCTTCATGGTCTCGTAATGCTGAAAATCGAGATTGTGTATTAACAACTGTGTAGTATCAGTACACCTCTTTCATCGATACAGGTATATAACATTAACAATAAATGTACATTATAGATGTAGCATATTGATAAATATAGATTATCTGATGCTATTCCCTGAAAACTGTGTCATGTGTGTGTATAGCATCTGCATATCACCCTGGCATTAAAACCATTTCCAGTCTGTACATTCCCCCTTATACATGTGATGCCTTGTGCAAGACATCTCCATTCATACCCCAGCATCTGTAGTATGAAAGCTCAGAATTATTATACCTATATATGCATGTAACACCCATATATATGTGCTGATATACATGCCATGGTATGGGGGATACTTGGCATGATTCTTGAGATCATGGGCATAGATGATCAATGTGTATTATTGTTACAGCCATAACTTTGTTATGTGCTATTCTCATCACTCTGTAGGACTAAGTCCATACAGCAACTCCTTGGGTAGCTAAGGTAGTATCCCATGCTACATGATAGCTACAGAGGACTACCTAAATTTAGACACCACATTCCCTCCTATTATCATTTTACACATGCACAAATATGGATAATAAATGTGTATGAACAGTTTGTAAGTCATCAGAAGACTAGTACCTGGCCCTGTCTACAACAAAAACTATGATGAGTCAGGTTATCCATGTGACTAAAAAAAGCACCCTGGGCTACATAACATGGAAGTTACATTCAGGTAAGACATAGCTTGATCATCTGCAACATTCTTTGCCTGAGGACATACAACATGAGTCTTTGCACCCTGACAATTGCCCTCACTGCAGGGCAGAGCCATAAGTGGTGATGGGCACATTAAGTATAGGAAAGGTGAAAGGTGTTGCACACTGAAGTGGTGTATGTGTGCCCCCAACAATGTAGGTGATAGATGCAAGCAGACAACATCCTGATTACAAGACGGCAATAAATGCTCTGCCACCATTGCTGTCAGAGGATGTACTATAGGCACATTCTGTTCAGTGTTCTTTGAATTGGCTATCTCTTTCTGTGTAATAAACTCAGCTTTACAGTGTATAACACTGGCATGACGTGGGTCAGCCATGTTTTTGCCATGATCTACAATGTTGATGTTGTGCACCATCATTGTAAGGGACAGAAATGTAGATAATTGTTTTGCTGTAAATATGCTCAGTAGCCCATAATCATGTATGGAACACACCTGCCTCTCTGACAATCACTGTTGAGCTATAGCCATGACTGTGCACAAACTGACCAACCTGTGGGCTGTTGTGATGCAAATGGGCAGAGTCTAACGCCAAAAATGTCCTGTATGTAACTGCAGACATGTAAAGTGCTTCATCTACTGTGGTACAGTTATGCAAGTATCTGACAGGTATACACAGCAACTCTAATCTTCACTTCCAAACTGAGGAGAGATTGTTTAAACCAAGACAGTCTGGATAGTCTCCTAGAGGATAACATTGACTACACCAGTCAAACCTGTATAGGTGTGAAAACCCTTGCTTTCATAAAGAGCAATATGAATCATAGATAATGTCGACACTGGCTCTGATCTAGAGGGATATGTATGAATGATCAGGCATTAAGTTGCATCCTTTGGTGGAGTAGGACATTGGTTATGTCATTGCCAGCAGCCAAGGGGAGTAAAAAGGAATCTGTCAGACTGAAATTAAAATCCTTAGTGCTCTGTTCCAGGTGATGGCCAGCCACACAGGAAACCAGTAAGAGTGTTAATCTCAAACCCTTCTACATCTGCACAGCATGATAAACCTGCAGGGGGACTTCTGTAGCTCCCCAGCAGTGGGCATGTCAGAAAGCAACTGTACAGCTCATTATATACTAGCTGAATGCCCAATCTGGAGGGATCCATGGTCATGCTACCCCCTCTCAGCCTCTTGGGTGTAGTATTCTGGGCCACCAATATTACTTGTGTAGTATGGGCTCTCCTCAGTCCAAAGAAATGCCCTTTATAGTGTGTTGAAAGTACTTTCTACTGCTTAAACTCATAACCAGAAGAAGACACAGTTGTAAAAAGATTGACAAAAACTGTATGGGGGAGGGGAGAATCTACAGCCTGCAAAAAGTATTGCAGGCAAATAGAATGCAACATGGGTTGCATGTTCTAGTGTTTAAAGAGGATGGAGTGCAAACTCATACTCTACTATGTATGTAAGATGAATAGCATGTGTCACTGTAACATGCATTTCATAATACAGGCAAATGCTTGGTTAAAGGGGCTAGGTACAGAAAAATAGAGACATTTCTTAGACATGCGGAGGTCTATCGTGGTGGGCCCTACGTGTCTCCACATCATTACCACTCCCTGCTGTGTAGGCCTACTGTATCATGTCCACCTATTTCCTCTGCAATCCCCCAAAACACAGCTCGAAGATCTAGCGATATCAGTTGGTTCTGTGATTTTCATGCCATTGTTCTGTAACTCAGAGCAGATCTGGGTGTTGCCATTGAGATTTTTGACATAGCTATAGAATGCTTTGTGGTTGTCCTTGGAATCAGTGGCAATCTTGTTTTCGTAGCTGGCTTTGGAGGATTTTATGAGGGATCTCAGCTTCTTACTGAGGCTGACCAAGAAACTCCTCCACTCATGGGATTTTACTCTCTTTTGCATCAGTTTCTTCCTTCTGTTGTAGAGTTTGTTTATAGCAGGGGACCGCCAGATTGGCTTCCTTTTTTTGAAGGATAGCATCTTGGTTCTGTTGGGGATAGCACGATCCAAGCACTCGTGTAAGTGCATATAGAGTGCATTTGTGTAGGATTCAGCAGTCATAACTGTATTGTCCAGCTGTCTGATCAGCACCGACAGCCCTGTCCATGAGCAAAATAGGTGCCACCCCCTGGGGTGAATTTATGATCTCCCATTCAATTGTCTAGGTAGCACTTCAATAGAGGCATTGAGGAGCTCTGCTTCATGTGAACTGGGAGTTTATTCCAGAAGAGGGCAATCTCTGGGAGATATATCTGTCTCTGTTAATGTCACAGGCTAGGTTATGATCTTTGGAGTGCTCTTGTCTCATTTGATTTGCAGATTTGCAGCATTTCCATTAAGGCAGGGTCTCTCGGCAGTCTGTAGGATGCAGAGTACAGTGACAGGGCTTTCAGTCTTTCCATGTAGATTATCTTTTGGAGGCCCTGAATTTTCTCGCTGAGAAACTTCTGTGGTCTCTCCAGCTGCTGCAGGAGTCTGGTGAGGTACATGCAAAAGAGAGCATTCTACTCTATTAGTGGTCTGATGAGAATCAAGTTCACAGGAGTTATAACATCCTTAGCCTTGGATGTGATGCCCTTACTTATGAGATGTGCAATGTAGAAGACTTTCCTTACCACTGTGGACACATGGTGATTGAAGTTTAGATTGCTATCAACCTGTGTTCCCAAATCTTGCACCACTGGGTTTGAGCTTAGGGGGGTGCTGTCAATATTGTAATTTGCAGGGACATCCTCTTTGCCAAAGGGGATAATAATGCACTTTTTTACATTTAGTTTTAGTTCATGGTTTTGGTGCCAGTCATTTGTTTGTGTTAGCCCCTTTTGTAATATGTTAACATTATTTGGGGACTCACTGATTACATACAGTTTGCAATCATCAGTGAACTTGGTATGCCACAGGACATCTACTTTTGCCTGGACTTTGGAGAAATAGATTCCAAACAGTAGAGGACCCAGCACCGATCCTTGTGCTACACCACTGGTAACTGGTCTACTGGTAGAGGTGGAATCCTCAACTTTGACAGTATGCATTCTGTCAGTGAGTCAGTTGGCTACTACATCTAGTGATGTATGGGTTAATCCCCAGCTGGGAGAGTTTCTCAATGAAACATGAGTAGGGGGTTATGTCAAAAGCCTTGGCTAAGTCAAGATGGGCAGCATGTACTGTTTTGCCTTCATCCAGGGCTTTGGTGACATTCTTGAAGAAATCCACCAGGTTCAATAAGCATGATCTACTCTTAACAAAGCCAAACTGGGCCAGGTCAAGAGTTTGGAGGTGGCCTATGTCCATCTTGATAAGGTCATGATGATTCTTCCCACAGCCTTGCAGATAAGGCTGGCAGATAAGGCTGGTTAGGCTTATGGGTCTATAATTCCCAGACTCAGTTGATGAACCCCCTGTCAGCAAGGAGATTGCTGTCGCTGTTCTCTACTCTGCTGGAGCAAAGCCAATTCTTAGGCTGAGGTTAAAGAGACTGCCAAGTGGTTCTGCTAGGTCTTGTTTTAGATTGTTTATTAAGCAGCCTGGGATGTTATCTGGTCCCATAGAGTCTGTGTATTTGGCAATGGAGAGCATGGATATGACCTGTTCTTTGGAGATACTAGGTAGAGGACTGGTGTCAGGTATGCTTTGGGGCATGGCTGGTGGGGATGGGGGATGAAGTTTGCACCAAATCTGTCAGCTAGCAGGTTGGCAATTTCCTTAGCTTCAGTATAAGAGATATCATCCACTATAAGTTTGGCACATATTTGGGTGCTCCCCTTTAGATTTTGGACGTAGCTAAAGAATGCCTTATGAGAATTCTTAGCTAGGAATGCTAATTTAGCTTTGTAACTAGCTTTAGAGGACTTCACAAGATATCTGATTTGCTTGTTCAAGCTGTGGAGGGTATTCTTCATCTGCTAAGTTCCCTCTTGTTCTTAGACATCAGTTTCTTCCTTTTGTTATATAATCTACTTATACTTGAGGTCCATCAGGGTGGCCTTTGTTTCAGGAGGACCTGGTTTTGATCCAGTCATGTACAGCTGAGTCTATGCAGTTGTTTAGATGGTTATACAGGGCATTTGTGTACTCGTCTCCATAGAAGTCATTGTTGGCTGTGTTAGCAGGGGGCTTTAAACTTTTTATACCACTGTTTAGTAGACTGTAGTTTGCATTGGAGAAAATGTTCAGTTATTTTGCTCCTGTGGGGGTGTCGGGTCTGATTATTACTTTGAACAAGACAGATTTATGGTCTGAACTTAGCAGGAAAGGCAGTACACAGTGGGTAGTGCAGTGACCCCCATGTTGGTGAGTACTAAGTCTAGGACATTTGTGCTCCTTGTGGGGCTGCAGACTAACTGTTCCAGGGCATTTGTATTGACAAAGTCCAGAAAGCTTAGGGTGAGCATGTTTGGGATTGTATATGTTGCTCAATCGATGGAAGGACAGTTGAAATTTCCCATGACCAAAGTGTTTGGCTGTATAGTGAGTGATTCTAGTAAGAACATGTCGATGATTTGCATCTCTTGGTTCATGTTGGGAGACCTGTAGCTAGCAATGAAGTGGTAGTGTGTTTTACCTGTAGTTAGTTGGACCTGGAGTAACTCAAGAGAGTCATACTGTTTAACAAGTCTCAAGATGTATTTGGCTTTAATGAAGATGGATACACCATACACCATCACCTTTGGTTCTTTCACACTCACTATGAATTTGTGGAGGGCATTGTAGGCTTGCACAGCCAGGGTGCTCTCTTTGATATTGAATCAGGTCTCAATGACTGCACAGATGACAGCATCTTCCAAGGTGAAGAGTGCTTCCAGGGAGTGTAGGTTTCTGTTTAGGCTCCTCGTATTAAGTTACATAACATTGAGTTTGTCTTGAGTGGATTTTTTTACGTTGGAAATTTTGTTGTTTTGACATTGTCTACAAAGGCACTATGGGGGAGGCAAGCAGCTTTGCCAGTAACCAAAAGCCTAGAGGAGATAGGTGAAGATCGTCTCTGGGAAAGCAGCATGGTTAGTCCATTATGTCTTTTCAGACTGACAGATACTGGACCCCCTTGGACTGACACCAGAAGCTAAGCCAATTGTTGAAGTCAATCATTTTTTCTCTATATTGTGGCATCATCCTGGATAAAGGTAAAATACTGCTTAGGGCTAGGAATATACCTGCCTGTGACACATAATCTGAGTGTTCAGTCATGTCTGTCTTCATATAGTCCAGAGAGGTACAACTCAAGTCAATAACCCCAACATATTCTATGACAGAGTCATAACAGTAATTGTTGTTGAGTGACTTGAGTGCATGCATGATTTGACGGATCCTGCCACCTGACAGGCAAACGATTCTGACCTTCTCCTTGTCCAGTCTGGTGAGGGGGACATCTGTGTGTTTTCTGCGATGGAGTCACCTATGACCAGGACATTTGCTTTTGAGGAGTTTTGCCTTATGGTCTAAACTTGCTGAGACACTGGTGTGTGTGTTGTTTTGTGTAGTGGATTCTATTTGTTTTGCAGTGTATGCAAGTGGTTTGGGCTTGGGAGGTCTTTGATCTTTTAATAGGTTTCTGTTGAGTACCTCTGTGCATGTGAGTTTATTTGTTGTGACCTTGTTTTGTGTGAAAGGTGATGTGTATGTCTGCGCTGACAACCTATTTTTGTTACATGAGAGAATGAATTCCAAAATTCATTGTATAATTACATTTCCCACATATTGTATTTGTATGCAGCCATGAGTAACTGCACTACACATGTTGCGTGTCTGGCTGTATGTGTGCTCAACAAAGTGTGTATGCAGTAATGGTAATGTGACCATTGTGAGGTGGACATACCATCAAGAACAACATGTACCCATAGCACCCCATAAATATGTTCTGAAATATGTCAGAATGTGACACACATTACTACATATAAATATAGAGTAATGATTAAATAGTCATATAGGACAGACATATAGTATGGGTACATATATATTTCTCCTGGGTGAAAGGGAAGAATAAGGCTTGAGCATTTTGCAAGTGACATACTAAAATCATATATTCGTGCTGTGGTCTTCAGTACAGTACTACAATCATATAGCACAAATCAACAGTGTGGACTAAGGTGGTATTTTTGTTACACAGCTCCAGTATCACACCATTCTATACATACCCAGAGACATAACATCAAGGAACAATAGGATGACATAGAGGTTCCTTCCCCTCTGATAGTGGCTCCACCACTTTTTCAGTGCAAAAACCTGGGCTGTGTATGTATCTATTTATGTGAAAAAAAATAAAAATAAATATATATATATATATATATATATATATATATATATATATGTGTGTGTGTGTGTGTGTGTGTGTATACATATATATATATATATATATATATATATATATATATATATATATATATATATATATATATATATATATATATATATATATATATATATATATATTTAAATAGACATATATATATATATATGTGTGTGTTTTGTTTGTGCATGCATATGTGTGTATGTGTATCTATATCTATATCTACATATATATATATATATATATATATATATATATATATATATATATATCTATATATATCCATCTAGTGCACTGGTATGTTTAGGATGGTGAAACACTTGAGATTTCTGCATGTAGTTTTATTGGCTGAATGGCTTATTAATCATCTTATCCTATTTTTAGTGCCTTTATAAATTCTGTACAATTGAGTGGTTCTTTCACTTATTTATACAAAGCAAAGTACTTTTATTGAATAATCACACTTTTATAAGCCGTTTAAAGTACACTGCTGTATCAGTATCTTTGTTTGTGGTAGCATTTTGTATCTTCTAAGATGATTTGTGGTAGCATTTCAGTCTAGGAAGACATGATCGACTGATCACGCTGGTTTTCCAGAGATGATCTTCACCTGTCTCCTCTAGGCTTTTGGATACCGGCAAAGATGCTTGCCTCCCCATAGTGTCTTTTTTGGGCAATGTCAAAACAAAAAAATTGCTGATGTAAAGAAATCCACTCAAGACAAACTCAAGGTTATGCTGCTTAATGCTAGGAGCCTCAACAGAAAACTGCACTCCCTGGAAGCACTCCTCACCTTGAAAGATGCTGGCATCAGTACAGTCACTGACACATAGTTCATGGCTGCAGAGATCACCCAAGCCATACAAGGCTACAATGTCTTCCACATGTTCAGACCCCAAAATGAGCATGAAAGGACAAAAGGTGGAAGTGTATCCATCTTCAGTAAATCCAAATAAACCTCGAGACTGGTTAAACAGCATGACTCTCTAGAGCTACTCCAGATACACTTAAATATAGGTAAAACACCCTACCACATAATTGCTAGATACAGGTACCCATTGTGAACCAAGAGAAACACACCAACTACCAGGACTTGTTAGAATCACTCTCTATAAGCCACATACTTTAGTCTTGGGAGATTTCAACTATCCTTTAATAGATTGGGCAACATACATGAGCAGAAATGCAATTGCCATGAGGTTCCTAGACTTTGTTGATTCAAATGCTCTGGAACAGCTAGTCTGCACCCTTACAAGGGTTTGGAATGTCCTGGACCTGGTACTCACTAACATGGGGGGTCACTGCTCTACCCCCTGTGTGTTGCCCTCCATTGTAAGGACAGACAATAAATCTGTCTTGTTTGAAGTAAAGATCAGATTGGACACCCCCACATGAGCAAACAAACTGAAACATTTCTTCAAAGCAAACTTTTAGCCTACTAAGTGAGGGTGAAAAAAGTTTCAAACCCCCGACTAACACAGCCAACAATAACTCCTGTGTAAAGGAGTCGACAAATGCCCTGTATAGACACTTAAACAACTGTATAGACTTGGCTGTACCTGTTGGAATCAAAACCAGGTCCTGCTGAAGAAACAGGCCACCCTGGTGAATCGCAAGAATAAACAGGTTATATAACAAAAGGAAGAAACTGTTATCCAAAAACAAGACAGAACTTACCAGATGTAAGAATGCCCTCCACAGCTTGAACAAGCAAATCAGATATCTTGCAAAGTCCTCTAAAGCCAGTTACTAGGTTAAATTAGCATCTCTAGCTAAAGACAATCATAGGTTTTGTTTAGCTATGTCCAAAATCTTAAAGAGAATGCCCAGCTATGTGCTGAACTGATTGTGGACGGTACTACTCACACTGAACCTGAAGAAATTGTCAACCTGCTGGCAGGCAGATTTGGTGAAAATGCACTCCCCTGTCCCCACCAAACACACCCAAAGCATCCCTTTCACCAGTCCACTACCTAGCATCTCCAAAGAGCAGGTCATATCCACCATCTGCAAGGCCAAAAACACAGCCTCCATAGGACCAGATAACATCCCAGGCTGCTTACTAAACAATCTAAAACAAGACCTAGTAGAACAACTTGGCACTCTCTTCAACCATAGCCTGAAAACTGGCTTTGTTCCAGCAGAGTGGAGAAGAGCAACAGTAATCCCCTTACACAAAGGGGATCCATCAACTAACCCTAGGAACTATAAACCCATAAACCTAACCCAGCCTTATCTGCAAGACCATGGAAAGAATCATTATGAACCTTATCAACAAGGACATAGGTGACCTCTAAACTCTTGACCTGACCAAGTTTGGCTTTGTTAAGGACAGGTCTTGTTTATTAAACCTGATGGGCTTCTTTGAGATTATCACCAAAGCCCTGGATGAAGGCAAAGCAGTATATACCACCTATCTTGACTTAGCCTAGGCTTTTAACACATTCCCCCACTCAGGCATAATTAAGAAACTCTCCTAGCTGGGGATTAACCCGTACATCACTAGATGGGTAGCAAACTGGCTCAATGACAGAAAGCATACTGTCAAAGTTGGGGAGTCCACCTCCATCATTAGACCAGTTACTAATGGTGTACCACAGGGATCTGTGCTAGGTCCTCTACTATTTGGAATATATTTCTTGGAGATCCATGTGCAAGTAGATGGCTTGTGGCTTAACAAGTTGCAGATGACTGCAAACTAGGTGCAATCATTGAGTCCCTCAATGATGTTAACATATTTCAAAAGGGGCTAACACAGACAAATGACTAGTGCCAGAGTCACGGTCTAAAACTAAATGCAAAAAAAGTGTGTCATTATCCCCTTTGGCAATGAAGCGGCCCCTGCAAATTACATTATAGACAGGACCTCCCTGAGTTCAAACACAGTGCTGAGAGACTTGGGAATATAGATTAACCGAAATTTAAACTTCTATCACCATGTCTCCACAGTGGTAAGGAAAGCCTTCTACACTGCACATCTCATAAATAAGGACATTGCATCCAGGACTAAGGATGTTATTACTCCTGTGTACTTGACTCTCATCAGACCACTAATTCTAGTAATTATTTTTGTGTTATTTAAGATTTTTTTCAGTTTCTGAAATATGTAGTTTTTGCTCTAATGCTTGCACCAGAACCGCTGCATTTAGTAAGTGTAATAAGCTTACATTTACGTTTCTGGTATGGTGACCAGCTACCAACCAGGTGCTTCATGATTGTGAGTTATGTGGTCTTGCTTTTTGAGGCTACAACAAAGGATTTAAGATCTTGGAGTAGATTGATAATGATTATTTTTTTGTTGTTTGTGGCAGACTGCAACAGAAAGTGACACAGAGAGCAGCATAATCAGTCTAGTAACTCATTCAGGTAACCAAATAATAAATCAATAAATACTACACCTCTAAACTGTATCGGTTTTTACAGAATGTCCAGATTTTCTGGTTTATATTTTTGGTCTGTTCTTAATAAAATTTGTGGTTTTCTGACAAATCACTTGGATGAGCTGAGGAATGATGTCACTAAATAATGACATACATTTGAGTTTCAAACTTCAAATCCTTCAGAAAATGTATGTTAAAACAAACAATGTCACTCTAGCAACTTTCTAAGTTTAAAAGAGCAATATTTAACATATGACCCTATTTTTGGGCCTTTGCCTCACCATTTTGTTGAGCTTTCTCCAGATTTATTGCACTAAGAGGTTGAGAGGGATGGCAAATACATTAATTTACATTCAATTACAAAAGTAACAGAAGACTAAACTGCACAATTCTCAGCATGCAGTGTAATAACACAGATGTAACACTGATAAATAGCTGGCTACCATGGAACGATCACTCTATGGAAGAAAACTAGGGGTATGTGAATCAGTGCAATGACAGCTTACTGTAAAGTATTTTTGTATGTTATGCAGAAAATGCATTAGTGTGGAATAAAAAACATTCACCGAACTGAAGGTTCCACCTGTATGTGAGACTAGGCATTGTAGGCAGGCTGTCTTCAGTACCAAGTTCTATTTACAGGTGGAACTGTACTGCAAGCTTTGAGAGTCAGGGGGGAGGCAGCCTGGGACCATGAACACACATGGCACACTGTAGTGTAAGCCATTCCCTAAATTTTTATGGGATGGCTCGCAGTGTTCTATTTTCAAGAACAGGCTTAATTCCCTGTTGAGCCAGTAGCCCCACAAGCCCATTACTCTTGGATGGGGAGAATGCAAGTATAACAGCTATTCCTCGCTAAAGGTGGAGTTCTTGAACTGGATAGACTCATGGCGATACAGCTCCACCTCTCTTTCAGATCTGACTCCCTGCTGTCAATACATGCATGCTGTTTGACATACAGGTGGAGCTGTTGCAATGAGGAACATCAGCCAGACTCAGCTAACCCACCAAGTACTCAGTAAAGTTTGCACTATGCTCAGAATAGTTAAGTTGATTCAGTAACATAACATATTATTTAATCTCAGTATCTGTTCTTATTATAGCAAGACTCCCTTCAGTTTAGTACCTCTATGTATTGAACTACCCACTCTTTATCCCACTTATTAAATCATCAAACTGTGCCAGTGCATGACACAGAATCAGGAAGTAATTGGACAGTTAGTACACAATACCCATAAACAATTTTTTTTTTAATTTAATAAATATAGTTCTACTGGTGTAAGTAAAGTAAAAACTGCATGTTTGAGAATCAGAGAATCAACTTTATATGATAGCAACCTAATTGCAACAAAATGAAGCAATAAGAAAAACATTGCGTATAATCCTTCAGGTGCATTATGTTTTATGTTTTGGTATATGATGGTCTCTTCAGTAGTGTGTTTTTAATATTGTCATATTGGTTAAAGTGTATAGGCCACTTTCAGAAG
This sequence comes from Protopterus annectens, assembly GCF_019279795.1. Taxonomy (NCBI): domain Eukaryota; kingdom Metazoa; phylum Chordata; order Ceratodontiformes; family Protopteridae; genus Protopterus; species Protopterus annectens. The sequence goes on along the minus strand of NC_056731.1, from coordinate 825,744,312 downwards.
CAACTTTTGTTTACAATTAGTTACATTTGCTGTTGCGCTTCTTGTGTTAAAGTTGCAAGTAATTTTGCAAAGAATGAAAATTGCAGTGATTTACATATAACTGCAAAGGATTGTGGGTACATGAAAACAACTTCCTTCTTTAGAGGATGAGCTACTTATTTACATTGTAATGCCACTATTTTACAGTCACATGTTTTAGTGTTCAATGTTAGCTATTCCATCTGCAAGAACTAGTTAACATTTTGTGTTTGTAGGAAGTACGAAATTACTACTGACTTATTTAGCATGATAATATAGTAGCTTATAAATTAAGACTGGTCATGAGACATTGTGTTTTTAGTCTTTCATGATATCATGGAAAAGATTTTCACCTCTGAGAAAAAAATCCAGAGATCATTCTAATCAACAAAGCATAATCAAAAAAAACCCACAAAAAACATAAATTTCATATCATATAAACATGACCAATATACTTTAGACACATTAACAGTTGATGTAGTAGATGCATTAAACAATACAAAGCTACCATAAAATTACGACTATTGACTTATACTTGACAGATCCACAAACCAAACAAAACCATCATATTATTACCTGATTAACAGTTGAAATCCACAATAGTAATATAAGCATTGTTTGATGCATTTAAACATGTGGTGACTATACGGTATATTCATACTGCATGTAAGGGGTATACCATACTTACAGTTATATATCCCTAAGCTGGGAATAAATAGCGCTAACTTTAAATTAACTAAAGTTATAGGAACATTGTTACAGCTATGACAAGGGAACCTGGGTAATATGTAAATTCATGTCTGTGACATCCCTAAGCTGAGGGAAAACAGAAAACTGATTATTATCCCAAAGTCTTACTGTTAGGTTTCATCCTCTATGCACTTAGTTTTTGCCGCACGTCATCAATGGTTTACAATCAGAAGTACAAATGATACTCAATCAAAACACAGGATCTAGACGTGGGAACACTGAAATACACAACACTGATCAGGAACAACCCTGAAATAACATTGTATTGCAAAACACCCTACCTGTGTAGACACAGAAACAAACCCTAATATGGGTCCTATGGGGGGGTAGGCAAGTCTGGGATTCGATATTGTGGGTTTTGAGACTTGGTGTATTACAGTATTCATATCTCGAGATCCTGTGCTTCAAAGGAGCATCACTTGGAATTTTTATAGTAAACCATCAGCAGCAAATCTTATTGGATTGCTTCCCATAACCTGCATCACAACATGCAGCACAGTCAGAGGAGCATAGCTGCTGTACTTACTACCAGAAGTCATGCAATAGTGGTAACTGCGCACATCTAACACCCACAATGTAAATGCATCAGCAAAATACTATGACTAGTACTACTAAGCAACTTGCAATGCACACAAAAGTGCATCAAAACCATCACTTTACTCAACTGACTCCAAACACTTGTAAAGAAACTGCAATACAGTACACATACAAACAAAAAGAGACTCATTATTTTTACGTATCGGTGATATTATCTGCACATGTGATTGCTAAAACTGTTTTTGTAAATATAATACATATTGATTATATTTTTCCTCTGTAATCATATAACTTTCGCTATAAGTATGCAACAAGAACTCGTGGATCATTGGGTAATATGCTAATCATAACTATTTTTTTTAAACTATGGAAATGCACAGACTTAGATAAATACACCATTGGAAGATAAATGGGATAATCACAGAACAAAACCAATGGAGTAACACACTGGCTGAAGTAGAAACATATTTATTACCAAACAAATAAAACTTATTTGCCAAATAAATAAAACTTGGTAAGCACTTTCACTACTGCTTCATCAGACCATAGACACAGTGAGAATGAGCCAATGCAATATATACATAGTTCAAATACCCTTAAGCCAATCACATGTTAAACAGCTAAAGAGCTTATAAAAATAAAGAGATAGAGCATATAATTATATAAAATAGGCATAAAACAGCAATAAATACATATAAAAAATACATATGAAATAATGAGTACATATCAAAAATCAAAATAAAAATAAAAAGTAAAAAAATATAAAAATGTGAAATGAAGCAAGGTCAACTCCTAAGGCTACGTCCCTTTAGTATAGGTCTAAGTGGAACTTTTTCATTAAGTCCACTATCTTGGTCAGCCCTTAGTTTTATCATCCATTTGACCTGATTGGTCAAAGTACAGACAACGCACGTAAAACATGCGCACTTGATAATGAACGGCTGTGGTTGTGTCTTCTTAATTGTCGCCATTTTGTGTTGCCACTTATGTCTCCTAAGTCTTCAATTAACCCCCCCCCCCCGACAAGATGAGTGCAAAAAGAAAGATCTATTCGTCGAGTATAAGAAAGGAATCATGGAGGACTCCCAGGGAAAGAATCTGATGGCTTTCTGCAAAGAGAAGAAGTTGGATCTCCGAATGTTCCAAAAAGGGTGTGCAGCATACAATAACCTCAGTCAACAGGCCAACGAGGGAAATGCTAAGAAGTGCAAGTGTGGATCAGGTCGGCAACCATTATTTCCTAAGTTGGAAGACATCATCTGTGAATGAATTGCTAACAGGAGAGCAAAGGCTTTGGTTGTGCGCAGGGCTGATATTCGAGCATTTGCCCTTGCAATGGTGCCACAGTTAGAAATATCCCCAGAAGAATTCAAAGCATCACAGCATTAGCTGGATGGCTTCCTTCAGCTATATGAACTGTCTCTAAGAGGATCAACAACACTGTTCAAGCTGGAAGATACTGAAGTCATTAAACATGCACTTGCATTCAAGTCCTTTGTTGATGGCATCGACTTTTCTAAATACCAGCTCTCCAACATGATTCCTATGGATGAAACTGCAGTGTTTATGGGCCAAGGATCTAAAACAACAATTGATCAGAGGGGTGCCTTGTCAATCTACATCCCCTCCACTGGTTACAAAAGCGCACGTGTTACATGTATTTTGGCAATTCGTCTAGGTGGAAAGAAAACCCCACCTCTAATCATTAGTAAGGACAAGAAAGATAAGATTGAACGTGTTTCAGGTATTTACATTCTTGAAACCGAAAAAGCCTAGTGCACACAAGCAGTTATAAGGAAGTGGGTTGATGTAATGTTGCATTTTGTTTTGCGAGGTGGTGAAAGAGGTCTGCTAGTCTGGGATTCAGCCAGCACTCACTGCGCTAAAGACATGAAGAAATTGCTTGCACGGAGAAGAATAGAACAAATAATGATTCCCGCAGGAATGACTCCCTATCTCCAGACTCTTGATATTGCAATAAACAAGCCACTCAAGGACCATTTGGGTATGGAACTCAATGACTACATTGAAAATAGAATGGAGAGAAATCAGCATGGAAACTTTGTGAAGCCTAGCCTACAAGAGGTTGTGACTTGGGTGAAAAATTCATTAAAATCACTGACAGCTGTGTTGCCAATGCACTACGAGCAGGCTACGTGGACCAGCAGTGCTAATTTAAGGAGAGATCTATTGTTAGGCATGACAGAGTGGGGCCAATGGTTCTACAGGAAATGGAGCTGCAAGAAATTCAGGCCAGAATTTGGGGGTCGGAGACTTACGACAATGTTCCAGAAGAAGATGACATGACTGTATTTGAATAACGTTTCCGTTATTGGGGCAACTTTGGTATAATAGCCCTGTGTTTCTGTTGCTTAGTCTAACACTCTGCTTGTGCTGTGCTGATGAGGTCATAACAGGGCTGACATATGCATATCCACAGCTAGTGGTGTTTGACTTTATTGGCCTGAAATTGTCCATTAAACCGATGAAACAAGTTATGGGCATTCAGAATCACCAATTAGCTGAAACACCTAATGTTCATAAGGATCATTTGCATATATCCCATGTGCCTCTGATACAAGAGGTTTGGGAGGTCACTCAGTGGACGGTCTAGCTTTGCTGGAGTTTTCATTTTGTTTTTACTGTTTAGTTATTGGGGCAACAGAATGTATTGCTTCTGCTTTCAGCTGCCAGCATGCTCTTGTCAGTTTTTTTTACTTTATTGTATTAAGGTAACATTTCATTATCAAGGGGTAATTACACAGTAAGGCCACTAGTTCCCAGACTTCATTTTTATGACTTTCCATCATTCTTCTCTTACAGTTTGGGTAAAGAATAAAGAAAGCATTACCACTCAAAAAGTGGCAGTTATTCACCTGTTTTATTCCCCTCCTCCAATACACATATATTGAGATTTTTCTGCAGTTTCTGTTAAGCATGAAATATTGCACTGTGAAAGCTAAGGTGCAGATATTATGAAGTTGAAATGTTTGTTGCACTGTTTATGTAGAATTCTCACACAACTGTTAACACATTACCTAGAACTGTTGTCCAATAACAGAAAAGTACCAAATAAATGTCAATTTGTGCACATGAATAAATGTCACTTTTTGTACATGAATAAATGTCAATTTGTATACATGAATAAATGAATAAATGTAGATTGTTGTACGGGGTGGATAAGGCATCCCCTAATAATAAGCCCTAATTTGTATTTTGGCAGGGGAAAAAGTATAAGACCCGGTCTTATTTTCGAGGAAATACGGTAGTATAATGTCACTATCATCCAACATCTCCTTCACAGAGCGATAATACTCATATCTATCCATCACAATAATGGAACCACCCTTATCAGCTGGTCTAATAGCTATGCTTTTATCATCACATAAAGATCTCAGAGCCAGTTTTTCCATAGGGGTCAGATTATTGTTATAGCCAACCCTATTGCTACTAAAAGCTTCATGCAAATTATTCTCAGTTAGATTAGCAAAAGCTTCCAGGAGGGGATGTGAGACAAGCATATATAAACTAGGTTTCTTAAATACATCAACATTCGAAGCATTATCTTCACTGCTGCCAAACTGCAACTTGAGTGGGACATTTCTTACAAACATTTTAATATCCAATACATTATCAGTTAATTCACCATGTTGTGTCGGTATAAATGAGAGACCCTTTCCCAGCACACTCAGCTCATGCTGAGCAAGGGATCTCTTTGACAGGTTCAACACATTCATGTTGTCGTACTTTTCCACATCTTTCTCAGTGATTGATTTATGCCTTGTTCTGTTGATAATTTCCTTTTTGCCCTCCCCCTGCTCTGTGACCACTCCCTGCTGGTCCGCTGTGTCTTGGCAATGGGTAAAGGGAATTGGATAGAACCACTGCTGGACCCGGCATTCCTGCCATCCAAGCCATTATTCATACTGCTAGGAATTTTCCTTCGCACATCATTCCCTAGAACCAAAGTAATTGCCGCTTGGAGACCATTCACACAATTCTTATCTTCAGAGACAGTCATAGCTGAACAATTGCCAGTGGAGTTTGTATCAGCATTAGTCTCAGAATCCCAGTTTAGGGTAGTATTGTAATGGTTTGAGGGATTACTGGGTAAAGATGCAGTGCTATTATTAATGGGTTGCCCCATCAAATCAGTGTCCATGGTCTGATGAAGCAGTAGTGAAAGTGCTTACCAAGTTTTATTTATTTGGCAACTAAGTTTTATTTATTTGGCAACTAAGTTTTATTTGTTTGGCAATGAGCTGAGTGTGCTGGGAAAGGGTCTCTCATTTATACCGACACAACATGGCGAATTAACTGATAATGTACTGGACATTAAAATGTCTGTAATAAATGTCTCACTCAAGTTGCAGTTTGGTAGCAGTGAAGATAATGTTACAAATGTTGATGTATTTAAGAAACCTAGTTTATACATGCCTGTCTCACATCCCCTCCTGGAAGCCTTTGCTAAGTTAACTGAGAATGATTTGCATGAAGCTTTTAGTAGCAATAGGGCTGACTATAACAATAATCTGACCCCTATGGAAAAACTGGCTCTGAGATCTTTATGTGATGATAACAGCATAGCTATTAGACCAGCTGATAAGGGTGGTTCCATTATTGTGATGGGTAGACATGAGTATTATCACTCTGTGAAGGAGATGTTAAATGATAGTGAACATTATACTATTGTCACTAGGAATGATCTAAATCGCTTCAAGTGGGTTATTGATAATACTCTATTGGAATGTTTGAATGATAAAAGAATTAACCATGAGTTGTTTAATTATTTCCTGGTTAATGAACCCTTGATCCCTGCTATACAAGGTCAACCTAAGGTTCATAAGGATAGACTTAGACCACCAATGAGGCCCATAGTGGCTGGTAGAGGATGGGTCACTGAGCCTTTCTCCATATTTGTGGAGAAACATTTGTAGCCCATACTGAATAAGAATGAGATAGTGCTCAAGGATTCTAAACAATTCCTTGGGAATTTATTTGATTTTATTAAAACACAACCACAGGATTTGAGATACTTTTTGGTAACCATGGATGTGCAGTCCCTCTTCACAATGATCCCTAATGGTGTTGTGCTGGCCTTTGCTGAGAGGTATTTGAGTAAACACAGTGACTATGACCAAAGTTTACTTGAGTTACTATATATAAGCATGAAGCTAGTCCTTGAGAATAATGCTTTTGTTTTTGATGGAACATATTATTAACAAAAGGATGATGTAGCTATGGGCACTTCTAGTGCCAATAGCTACACCAGTATGGTTATGGCACTCTGGGAAGAAGAATATGTTTTTCCAACATCCACCTTTTGACAGTATGTTCCCTTCTACCATAGATTTGTGGATGACTTGTTTTTCATTTGGACAGCTGGGGCTGATGAATTGATTAACTTCCATCACGATTTGAACTCAACCATCAGTTTCATCAAATTTTCCTTGGTATATTCGATGACACAGATTGGATTCTTAGACATAGTGTTGAACATACAGGAGGATGGCTCATTAGGTACAGGGATTTACCATAAACCATGCTACAGGAATTCCCTATTACATAGATGTAGCATGCACCTCCCACGTCTTCAGGAATATAATAAAAAGGGCAGGGTCTGCGAGCCTCAAGATTGAATGGAACTGATGATGGCTTTACATCAGAGCTTAATCAGCTTAGGGATAGACTGAGGGACACAGGATATGAGGAAGGGGAGGTCAATAGGGTGCTGGATACCATTCCTCCTCTCAGGCCCAGTATAGTGAAATCATATTTTTCAGAACAGCACAGGGACGTGAATGTTTCACTTGTCCTGTCTACTAGATCCAAGAACATCTGTCTCCCTTGGGTATACAACAGATACTAGTATGACAATGGACATCATTAGGAGACACTGGGGTTTGCTGACCACTGATCCTGATATTAGGAGGTTAATAGGAGATACACCAAGATTCCTGTATAAGAATAAAAAGAATCTGAAGAGGATGCTGTGCTATCTGGATAACAATAGATTTGATGACAATAGGTTAAGAGGGAGCACGATACCCTGTGGCAAATGTAACTTTTGTAGTTTCATAGACAGTAGTGGTATCTTTAACCATCTTGATAATGGGCATAGGTACAAGTTTAGTGTAAGTGCAACTGCATGACGTTACATGTTGTTTACTTAGCCTACTGTAGGTACTGCAAAGCATTCTATGTCAGGAAACCGATGACTTTGAGAGACAGGATCAGGGAGCACCTTTACAATATACGATGTGCCTCCATGAACAATGCATTTTCTAAGCATGTGATTAGCACTAATGATAGTCATACTTTCAGGTTTATGGTTATTGATAGAATCTTTCCCACTACTATAGGTTGTGACATCAGGAACCTAACTGAAACCAGAGAGGTCAAATGGATGATAAAACTAATGGCTGACCAAAGTATTGGACTTAATGAAAAAGTTCCACTTAGATCTATACTAAAGGGTTGTAGCCTTAGGAGTTGACCCTGCTTCATTTCACATTTTTATATTTTTTATTTTTATTTTCATTTTTGATATGTACTCATTATTTCATATGTATTTTTTATATGTATTGATTGCTGTTTTATGTCTATTTTATATAATTATATGCTCTATCTCTTTATTTTTATAAGCTCTTTAGCTGTTAACGTGTGATTGGCTTAAGGGTATTTCAACTATGTATATATTGCAGTGGCTCATTCTCTCTGTGTCTATGGTCTGATGAAGCAGTAGTGAAAGTGCTTACCAAGTTTTATTTATTTGGCAAATAAGTTTTATTTGTTTGGTAATAAATATGTTTCTACTAAAGCCAGTGTGTTACTCTGTTGGTTTTGTTCTGTGATTATCCAGTTTTTTTTTTTTTGTTTGTTTTTTTATTTTACCAACATGATAAATCATTTTTATAATAGTATGAGATACTGATTAGTACAGCTACTAGTACTGCTTAGGAGTAGTTTGTTAACATATTGTTACAGTTCACTTGTGTGCACTGCTTGTCAGAACATTCTGGCTGGCTGGCAGGCAAGTCGTCTGTCATACCCCCAAGTGAATCTTATTATGAGGAGTGTTCTTCATGCCGAGTCTTAAAAAGTTCATGTAACTTAAAGTTCCACATTGAAAGGGTCTGTCACACATTTTATGTTTAGAATTGTTTAACTGATATCCATGGTAAATAATACTGAACCACATTACTTATTCAAAAGAACTTTTTAAAAGTGTAATTATGTTATTAGTAAACTGTTTGTAAGTGTTCTACATTTATTTAATTTGTTCTACATTATGAGAAATAGTGTTTCACATTTTGAACTTGGAAGGCTGAGAGCTATGTCCTCTGTACCACATCTAAAATGAAAACTCTTAACTGACAGGCCGTGCCCTCTGGTAGGAACTTTGTGCTGCTAGACTTGGACCCTGCAGCAGTCCCAGGTTTGATTCCCACAGCCTCAGTTTGTCTATTGTACAACTGATCAAGTCACTTAACCAGACAATGCCCCCAGATCACCTCTGAAAAAGGACTGTGTACCTTTTGGGCTTAACCAGTTAACAATTTTTTGCATGCTTTGTACCCAGTAAGGCCTTTGAGAAAATGTTTGTCTTTACTGGAGTGAGGCTTGATTTAGACATTTCAGGGAGAGCCTCATATGGGTTACGTAATGCATGCTATATAACTGATACCTCTGAATGTACTCCGCTGAGGTTGAACTAACTAATCATCTAGACAAAGTAAATATGAATCTCTTGGATCCTGTGGTGTGCAAGCACTGGAGCTAAACAGTTTGTGACCACCCCTGGGCACAATGGACACAACAAAAAGGAAAGCAGGTGAATTGAAGATGGTTATTTCCTCTCTTGAATCTCAGACATCCCATGTGGTCTCTGTCAATTGGGATACACAGGTATGCAGCCTTCAAATCCAGGGTAAATAAATGAACCTTTGGAAAAGGGCTACACACAGTAATCCCAGGGTTACCATCCTGAATCTGGTGACACTCAAAAATGTATTCAACATAGATAAGTCTACTACTGGCCTCCAAGAGCCATTATTTTAGGGACTAGAAGTATTCTGAAATAAAAGTTTTTCTACTTTTCCCCCAGTGAGACTTTCTCTCTCTATTGCCCCACAGTGTAGATTCATAGGTTAGTACTAGGCTAACTGCCCTTATGGGCCATTTTCAGCCTAGCCAATTACCTCATGTGGGAATCAAACCCTGCACCTTATGTTTGTAAGGTAAACACCTTAACCATTATGCCAACCAGATGTGTGACAGAACAGGCTGTACTTGTTGCGAGTGATCCTGTGTGATGGGATGCTTTCTCATGAAGGGTGGAAATGCCTTAAATTCTATCTTGCAGCCACAGGCTGTAATTTCACTTGTCTGACAGAGCCAGTATTCCTTGAAACGGTAGATCCTGCCTCCCAGTAAGTGAAATGAGGAGTACCAGAAGAATGGGACTGTGTAAGAGGAGGAGGAGACTCAGAGTATAATAAGTATTGTCAATGTCCATCCTTGGAAAGAGGAGAGTTGCTTATCCTCCCCTGCCTTGCTTTTTACCCCTGCCTCTGCCACTTGCCTAAACATTATTCTTCTTCACAGCCCTCTTTTGTTTAAAGTCACTGTCTTTTGACTGTTTTCCACTGAAGGACTACTATTTAGTAGGATAGTTCCTACTGTACTTCACAAATGAGATGGAATAACCGATTGACTCCATTGTTTTCCCATTCCTTTCCAATCTTTTAAAAAATATGGTAAGGGAGCAAACCATGAATTTTTACCAAAAGGAATATTGAATAACTGCTCATTAACATTTTCTGGCAGAGGTTAAATCTTCATCCTGGCATTTCTAACTATTCCTTTTATGCCATTCTGTTGCAGGCATCAGTAGCATCATAGTCACAGCTGATGGCATGCTTTCCCATTTAAATACCTCCTGAGTTAATCAACAGATTGTGGCTCTCGTGGTCTCATTTGCTATTTCTATTACAATGTGTTCTGTTTGAGAATCCCCCACCATAAATAATAATGTGAATCTAACAGTTTATTTTCCTAAATGCTTCAATAGGATATTGTTCACAGAATTCTTTTGAGAATAGCCTAATATTCTGCTTTATTTGTAATTTGGGAGAGTGTTGAATTTTGAAGCCAGTACAGAACCTCTGCAGTGTGTCTATCGTCTGATTTTAGTACAGGTACTTACTAGTGTTCTGCATGCTGTAGAACATATTGCTTTATTTGGGATCTGGAGGTTGGAATTCTATTTTTTAGGGTCACCATATGAATGGCATCTTCAGAAGCTTAGAATAATAAGATGACAATCAGAGCTATTTGTTCCTCTATACCTAGCAAATACAAGTAATATTTTTGGCCTCCAAAACCGTCAGACTACATTTAAAGTATTTTCTCATCATATTAAACATTTCTGCAAAGGAATTGTCTTCTGGAGGGAAGTTAATGACATGGACTCCTTATTATCAGTATCATAACTAAGGAGTGAAGTGATATGTATGGAATATGCCAGTTTCTCCTCATTCAGCGCTAATTCTGACTAAACCAGAGGAAGGGGAAGTGAGTCCTAAAGTGGAAGGTAGGGCTAGTTTGAGGGCTAATTGTGTGCCATATAGCCACATACATCTTGGCTATTTTCTTCTTCTCAGAGATGGAAGAATCCAGTGTTGGCAGGGCCAATATCTAAGACTCGGATGTCGGATTTGCAGAAGGAAAGATAAAGGCCATTCCCCATGGGAAGGAATATTCCCTGAAACCTGCAAAATCGTAATGGTCTCCAGGATTTCTTATACAAATACTAAAGGTCTATCCTGTGAAAAAGTGTTTTACACTGAAAATCATACAGTCATGAAATATCTTTGGATGGAAACCAGATGAATCCCTCTTCCCAAAACAAAAGAATAAATGAATACACAAGACTGCAAATGGTAATTTGTAGGCAGAATGTCTTCCACTAGCATACATCTTATTAAACATTTGTTGGATTGTCATGGTTCTGCTACACATGCTGATACAATTTTTCAATCTGTAAAATGCAGACAGCCAATTTAACACATTATTTCAACTGATCACCTTCTGTGGCAAGAAATAACTGAAAATGGTGTAAACTGTTCCCCTTTTAGCCTTGCATGGGATAGGGGAGAAGTATGCTCTGGGGATGTTCAAAAAGCTCTTGAAGTCAGAATTGAAGGGCAGATGTCTTGTGTTAAATTTCAACAGATCAGCAATCATGGTGTTGATGTAATTCTTACAAATAGAAGTCTACACAGATAAAAAGAGGTCATGAGTGAACCCTGGGGGGGGCTGAGGTAGGGATCTAAGCTCCTAAACAAACTTGGCAGACCTCAGCAATTCCACACCATAAAGATCTCAGGTCTCAGTACCATTTGCTTCTTTGATAGATTAAAAGCCTTGCCCTTTTTCAGTGTCTTATAAAATCCTAAGGGGTGATGTCTGAATAAACTTCTGTGCTATGAATGACCCAGCAATTTTTGAACTCCTTCACCTAAACAGAATATGTGGTAAAGCAAACACCAGCTCTGCAGACCTAAAGCTGTACTTCCACATCAGCAAGACCAAATGGCACAACAGGTACTAAACCCAATGTAATCCCAGTTTGTAGGACAAGCTGCCTTTGCATATCAAGTGGAATACTTTCTTAACAGCCATTGTCGGCAGTCTGGGCAACTTGATGGGTGATTGCAAATGTTCACCTGGGATGTATGAGTAAAACCTACTTAATGACGGGCAAGTCTTAGTCTTTTTTTTAATCAGTGCGATGTAATGTGTTTAAGCTTCTTGAGTCTCTTTAGTATTAACTATATTAAGAACCTATGAGATCTTATCAATCCAGCCAAGTAAGTGAATGCTTTTCTTATTCATCAGCAAAGGACCGGCACAGGAACACAGCTTAAATCGTTGTTGCTCATCACTTGAACAACATTAACAATAAAATAGTTGGTACCATACTAGAAGCAGCTGCAATGCCCACATTTTTTTAATTGTTGTAATAATCACTGAGTGATTTCACAGAAAAATCACGTATTTTATGAAGGATAAAGCAAAAACTTCTGGACATCCCATAACACGCGAGTGATTGTTGAAAAATATCCTAAAAACGTGGAGAGCTCAGTTTTATGATCAGGTTAAACGGAAATGTTATGCAGATGAAACGATAAGATCTTAAAAATATGCAACTCCAGTAATGACCATTACAGGTGGTTCAACACCTCGGAGAAATCATGATCCAAAAAGAGTGAATTTCAGTTCTCGGCCGAAGTCTGCCTCCAGTTTATCAACTTGTGATAAAACAATGCTTATAATGAACAGCAAAACTTTAAATAACTCCACACTTTTTATCAAATTAAGTAATTCAACTTTCTGACTAGAGTGAACAAGTTTCTCAAGACGTCCTCTGAATCAGGATCATTTGTCATGCGTGAGTTCCATACCGCGCTCAACCTCTTAGTGCAATAAATCTTAACAAAGCTTAAAATAATGGGGGGGGGGGGGGGTCTGAAACTCAAATGCATGTCATTATTTAGTAACTTCAATCATTAAGGATTTGTTAGCAAACCACAAATTTTATGAGGAACAGACCAAAATATGAGGCAAAAATACGGACACTCTGCAAAGTATTTCAGAACATTGTCTACTGATTGTGAGGTACAATATTACGGTCATGGAAATCAAAACTTCTCTGATTACCAAGCAATGTCAATTGCAGCTGCAAGCATGCCAAAAAGGATGCGATCCCGGACATGCAAAAATGGCCAGTGTACGCCTCCTGGCCAGAAGTGGCGCAGTAACAACTTTTAGCCTTCGGTGTAGGATACAATCTAGCTACCAGCGAGTGCACAATTGTCAGGGTGTATTCTGCCTGTTAGATTCTGGTTGGCTAAGGAGCGGTCGTTTTCAATCTGTTTCTAGCCGGCTTCACTGGTTTATAGCGTTGCAATACGGAAATAATCCTCAGACCCAGGTGCTGCACCTTTGAATCAGGTATTCGTCCACAAACAAAAGCTGCCCAGTAACAGCGCATCATAATTACAGTAAAAAAGTGAAATATGGCACAAGCAGGACCAGTCGTTACCTCTAGTAGCAGCCCTGAACACAATAAGAAGCGGAGAGTAGCTCTCATCACGGGCATAACTGGACAGGTAAGATGACTAGATACCCACGCAGGTACACGTAGCCAGGTGTAGCAGGTAACTGCACACTGGGATAAGATGCACCTGCTTTGCAGTTCACTGTATGTTATTGGCACTAACTAGAATGTCTTTTTAGATGTGGTATATTGTATTGATGTACCAGCTATACTGACTTAACTTTCTTAACATTATTTGTGTAAATAAATGTGATCGGGTGTTCTTTCTCACCAGGTTGAAAAGCAGATGAATGTCAAGTAGAGTGTCATCGTCTGAACAAGTTTTGCATTACTTACTCGGGTTATAAGAAGGTAGCGATTAGATTCGTAGAGACACATGAATTACTATTTATACAAGTGTTATTATTTCCTTAAAAGTTGAACGTGTGTCAAGTGTAGCAGGTGGGTTTTGGCGCTTTTGTATTTTTGTTGCATCCATCCATAACCCCTTTTCCCGTTTTTGCACATGGGGTCAGACTTGTGTCACTTCAACAGTGACAATCATGTAGAGCCAAGGTTTTCTCCGCCGGGTGGATAGCCTGCCGCGGTAGCTCATCCGTACCACACACTGGCACGCACACATTCGCACCTAGGGTAAATATAGAGTGTCGAAACCACCTGTTACGTGTCTGTTATGATTCATTAAATTTTGCTTTATAGCACACATTTTGTCGTCCTGGGAGTTTTTAGGTTGCAATGTCTCACTGCAATGATTTTAGCACAGCAACTAAATTAAAACAAACAAAAAAGTATTCAAAGGTCGTCAGTCCAGGATAATGTGTGTAAAGCTGTAAAATGAAAACATTGCTGCTTATACTCACAGATTACTTTTGTCATAATGGAAATTGTCAACTAACTGAAGGGAAAGGCAAAGTATGCTGACTATAGAGGCAGTTCTGCTAAACTGATACAACATTTATAAGAATGAGTCATGCCAGAAATTTAAAGACCCCCCCCCCCCAACATACACACACACACAGCCAACTGCTTTGAAAAAATATATATATAAAAATATATTTTTATAGTGTGCTGGAAAAAATATTTGCAGCTCTCATTAAATAAGAGTCAGGACGTCTAACTGTTTAGACACATCTGGACCTTTCATAACTAAAAGAAATGCAGAGAAACTATTTATTTTAGATGGCTTTGAACTTTTCATAGTTTAGAGAATCTGAAAATAACTGATTGCATTTATTTGTATACATACAATAAGAGGTTAAGGCCGGTTAAAAATGTCTAGGGAAAACAGTCATCACTGTGCAACAAGAATGGAAAATCTGCACTGCGATCTCTGAGTAGTAGATTCTGCTATGTTTCACCTTCTCTCCCAAACAGCAGTACCAACACAGAACATTTTATTATTATTTTATGCTGTGACATTTGCGGATGCTGTGGATGTCTGTTTTAGACCCATTTTATATTGTGCTCTTCTGGTGTTTCTGGAATGCCTTCTGAATAAGTGAGCACCTGCAATCTTACTTGGTGGCTGGTAAACTTTTGCTGCTGATCATGGCTGCCCATGGTGGCTAAAGGCGGTCCATTTCTACTGTCCTCCTAGGAGCTGTATAATACGATCATAGGAAGTTACTAGGCTATTGGCCCTGAGGTCCTTATAAGTCTAGCCAAGAGTTTAGCCCATCATCACCAAATTCCAGAGTGATTGACACTTGGCTAATATAATGTCTGAATTTAGCTGCTTCATTAGGCTAACGGCAATTTCTTTCAAGGCCAGTTTTCCTTCCACTCCTTTGCACTGCCTTCATTGTTTAGCTGTTTAGTTTTGGATGTTTGACTGCCTAGTTATGGGTCTCCACACCCAGCATCTGCTTGTGTCACATTTTACTTTTGTTAAAGTTAGAAACCCAATTAAAGCCCATATTTTATACAAATTAGTAATTTTAGCTCTGAGCAGCTTCACTGCTGCCCCTTATCTGACTTTGTCAGTGGGACAGTTTATATTTTATTTTATTTTGCAGCGTGATACTGTGGTAAATCTCTGATGCATATTGATATTGTTACCAGTGCTTTAACCTGAGTTGCACTTTGCCTGTCTGCATCATTAATGTGCGCTGATGGCAGCTATGTGGTGCAGATTTTAAAATCTTTATATTTCTCTACATTATAGTTTGATCTTATACTAACATAATCAGCTTTAATGAGCTTCATTGCTTGTGAAGTCAGAAAGCCATTACAATGTTTATTAAAGCAGTTGTACTGTTATCTCAGTGATGCTTTTAGTCCTTCAGTCCTATAATATGTAGTTTAATGAATTATGTAATTGTCTTATGAACACAGTATATGCTGCAGCTGTTGTCCCATTCCATCTTGTCATAATGAGGGATGGGAGGGAAAGACCATTTGTCAGAAGGTACATTTTTAATTTATAATGCCTTCCCAAATTGAATAATATTTCACCTCTCTCTCTCTCTCATATATATATATATATATAAAATAATTCATCTGTCTCTCTCTGTATGTAGATGGGCTGTCACTGTTCCAAGGTGATGAACTATGATCCTGACTACATTGTTTCACAGTTGCATTTTATATTTGTTTATTAACAGCATACACTCACTAAAGACAAATACAATTGTCATGGAAGACCTGAGAGCGGTAGTCTACTTACATGACTTGTTCTAACTTGCATACTATGCAAGTGGAGACTGATTGAGTCAAACCCCAGAAATAAGGATGAAGTTCACTGACAAGAAATAGACTTGACCTTCTGTGATGTATAGACAGGTTTTAAAATGTATGGGCAAGTTTATGTATGAAGACAGTAGGCAATAGTTGATCTTATTTTTCATTATAAGGCCACGTTTTGCAGTAATCACTTTGGTGCCACTAACTCTAATTTAGCCAACTTGAGTATCCAGTCTTAATAGAAATCAGGAAGCCTTTCAAATTTCATGGTTGATGGACACTAGTATCAGAGCTATGTTTGGTTAAAAACAGGAATTGACAAAAAGTTAAATGCTGTTGAGATGAAAATGAAATTATCAGTTGTAATTTTCAGAGGGATACTTTAAAATATGTTAATTTCTACAGACAAATTACAGCCTGGTATAAAATAATTTTCTCCAGGCATTGCAGTCTTGACATTTCCTTTATCAATAGGACGTTGTCTGATTGTGAACAGTTCAGTGTGGGAAATCTGCTCTACCTATGGTGAGGGAAACGTTTGGGGAAAAAAACAGTTCTTGTGAAATCTCTCTGAGTTTGTGGTAATCTGGTTGGTTTCTGATAACAAGTAACTGAAGTAATGGTGCACCAAAATAGGTCTATCTAATTTATATTGTATAAGGACATTTACAAGTAGATACTGCAGAAACTGAATTTTTCAGTCCCATAAAATTTATGAGGAAAACGTTCTAGTCCCAATGAACTGGCATTTGAAAACTTTGTGAAAAAGATCTAAGTCATTCCAAAGTTGAAGTGATTTTTCCAAATAAAATGTCTACTTCCTGTAGTGTACACAGCTTCAGGTGATTAAAGTACAAATGAGCGTAGTTAAGAAAACCATTACAGTGTCATTGTGACTGTTCGCTTGCAGTTTTTTTGCATTTTTATTTATTGATTTTGAATGAAATAAAATTTCTTGAAGGCGGTACCCATTTGAGCACACTTGGTTTGAGTAAGTATGAAAAACAATTACACATAGACAGTACTACTGTACACATAGAAAATAAATATAAACAGATCTAGGTTGGGGTTGCATGACTGTAAACCTCCCACTTTTTTGATGAAACCTCTCTATTTGTTTTCCATCTTCTGATTTTCATCAGATTTTTATCTGATGTAGCAGAACTGAGTCACTGTTATGATTCTAGCCTTATGCAGACTTGGATTTGTCAGCATACATTCAGAAAGTCATTTACCATAGTTCAGCAGTTTGCAATAAAGGGCTGAAATGTGAAACCTGTCCTTTATGCAGACTGTTTGACATTTACTGAGATGTTGACTTGTTGCAGATTTGGTGAGTGTATTTCACTCCTAGTTTTGTGGATGCATCACTGAATTTGTCAACTTTTCCATTTATTTAAATTGTGAGCTAAAATACCTTCCCTTTTTATCTCCTGTACCATGTTGTGTGCAATCCTGTTAACAAAATCTGGTTAATGTTATGGACCTGAGCTTGAACCTATTTTAAAATGTAAGTTTAGATTCACTGTGGGTCAGTTATGAAACAATTTTATTTTTCAAAATTTGTATTGAGAAAGGAGCAAAAGTAAATGTTGGTGTCACAAATGTTTTAAAATACAATTTTGAAGTTTTTCAGTAATTCTAGTTGCAGTGGCCTACCTTCCTTATTTTTTGTTTAAGGCATGTTTCAGATTTATATAGGTTCATAGGTAGGTACTAGGCTTTTGGCCCTAGGGCCTATATAAGCCTAGCCAAAAAGGTACCCTGGCTTTTGCCATCCAAGAAAATTATTTTCCCATGCTACTATCAAGCAGAGCCACAGAAGTGAATCCTGGGGTGAATTTCCTATTTCCCATCCAGCTATCAAGATTTTTCTTGAAGAGTGCTAATGAGGAGCTTTGTTTGGTATAGATAAGTAGTTTGTTCCAGAGTATGGGGAGTCCCTGGGACAGGAATCTATCCCTCCAGCATTTATTGTGGTGACCAGGTTTAGGTCCCTAGATTGGGATTTCTTTAAGTGGAGCTTGTCCAACAGCTCTGGGTTTGACATAGTTTTGTATGTTAGGCAGAGATCGCCTCTGAGTAGGCAACATGTGATGGAATAAAGCTGGAGTTTTTTGAGACTGTCTGTGTAGGGCATCTGTTTGAGACCATTAATCATCTTTGTGAGGTATTTCTGCAGCCTTTCCAGTTGTTGTAGATGTCTTGTGAGGTACATACCAAAAGGGGCATTGTACTCTATAATGGGTCTAATAAGTGACGAATAGAAGGGAACAATGACCTCTTTATTTTCCTGGATGAGAAACCTTTGTGATGAGGTGTGCCACGTAGAAGGATTTCTTGACTACTGTGGCAATGTGATTATCAAAGGAGAGACTACTGTGCACCTGTGTCCCAAGGTCTCTTATCACACTTTTTCAGTGTTAAGTAGACTACCGTCTATGTGGTAGTTCATGGGTACAGAGTTTTTACCAAAGGGGATGACCATGCACTTTTTGGCATTGAGCTTGAGGCCATGATTTTGACACCAGGCATCTGTCTCAGTGAGGCCCTTTTGTAGGATGTCCACATCATTAGGCGTTTTGATTATGGCTCCTAGTTTGCAGTCATCTCAAACTTTGTTAGCCAAAGACCTTCTGTGTTAGCCTGTACTTCAGAGAAGTGGATACCAAACAGGAGAGGACCCAGGACTGAACCCTGTGGTACTCCACTTGTCACTGGTCTGAAGTCAGATTTGTAGTCTGCTACTTTCACAGTGTGGGTTCTGTCAGTGAGCCATTTGGCAACCCATCTTGTGACATAGGGATTTATACCTAGTTTAGTGTGTTTATCTATAATTCCAGAGTGTGAGATGGTGTCGAAAGCCTTGGCAAAATCTAGATAGACTGTGTGAACCACCTTACTCTCATCTACAGCTTTGGTGACCGCTTCAAAGAAGTCAGTCAGGTTTGGGAGACATGATCTGCCTTTTACAAACCCGAACTGGGTGGGGTCCAGAGTTTGGAGATTACCAATGTCTTTGTTTATAAGTTCCATGATGATACCTTCCATGGCCTTGCAGACCAGGGTCGTCAGGCTAATGGGGTGGTAGTTCCTGGGGTGGCTCCCCCTTTGTGGAGTGGGATGACCGTCGCTTTGTGCCATTCAGTGGGCACAAAGCCTGAGCTGAAGCTATGATTGAACATGGTACTTAGGTGGTGTGCCAGTTCATTTTGTAGTTCATGTGGAACTCAGCCTGGGATGTTGTCAGGTCCCATGAATGCTGTGTTCTTGGCTTTGGAGAGTGTTTGTTTTTTACCTGTGCAGCCATGATTACAGGAACTTTGCATTCTTCTGGTATAGAGATGGGTCCTTTTAGGGGGTGTGTGTGTGTGTGGGGGGGGGTAAAGTTAGCACTGAACCTATCTGCCAGGATTTTGGCAATATCAGTTGGTTCTGTATATTTAGTGCCATTGTGCTGTAACTCAGAGCAGATCTGAGTGCTGCCATTGAGATTCTTGACATAGCTATAGAATTCTTTGTGGTTGTCTTTAGAATGAGTGGCAATTTTGTTTTCGTAACTAGCTTTGGAGGATTTTATGAGGGATCTCAGCTTCTTACTGAGGCTTACCAGGGAGTTCCTCCAATCATGGGATTTTACTCTTTTTTTTTTGCAACAGTTTCTTTTTTCTGTTGTAGAGTTTGTTTATGGCAGGGGATCACCAAATGGGCTTCAATTTTTTAGTGAATAGCATCTTGGTTCTGTTAGGGATAGCACGATCCATGCACTTGTGTAACTGCTTATAAAGTGCATTTGTGTAGGATTCAGCAGTCCTACCTCTATTGTCCGTCTGCATGGGTGTCGCGAAATTTGCCACATCTGTCTTAAGAAGCGTGAAGTTGACTTTGGAGAAATCTTTTATGGTAATTTCCCTAGTGGGGGGTGGGGGTGGGATGTGGAAGTCTAGGGTGATCAGCTTGTGGTCTGATCTGACCATCGAGGAATTGACCTTTGTTGTGGAACACCGGTCACCCATGTTGGTAATGACCAGATCTAGCATATTGCTGCCTCTGGTGGGGGTGTGGATAAGGTGATCCAAGGCGTTGGAATTTATGAATTCCAGAAAACGTTGGGCAAAAGAGTTGGAACATGAGTAGTTTTCCCCGTTAATGGTGGGGTAGTTGAAATCGCCCATTATTAGGGTGTTGGGTTGTACCCTAATATTTTCCAGTGTATCAAGAAATAGGAGTGGGAATCCTGGGGCATGGTGGGGGATCTGTAGCAAGCTACAATTTGGATTGCGGTCTTGCCCAGAGTTAGTTTCACTTGGATAATGTTTGATGTATTTTGCTGAGCAACTAGCCTGGAGGTGTGAATATCCTTAATGAATATGGACACACCTCCACCTTTAGTGTTTCGGTCCAGGTTAGGTGGCTGAAAGGTGTGGTATGAATTATAGCCTAGTAATGCAGGGGTGCTCTCTGGAAGCTTGAACTAGGTCTCTGACACTGCACAGATGTCGATGTTCTCCATTTTAAGGAGTGCCTCGAGTGAGTGCATTTGAGGTTTAGACTTCTAGCATTGAGTAGCAGTACCCTCAGATTTTGCTTGTTTGTACCTGTTATGGTGGTGAATTTGTCATTTGAACCTTGCCTAAAAAAGGCACTATAGGGGTGGCAAGAGCCTTAGCCAGTATCTGGAATCCCAAGGGTGACCGGTGCAGGCCATCTCTGGCAAAGCTTCGTGGTCTGAGTGTCATGTCATCCCAGGCAGAGAGATACTGGATCCCCTTAGAATGACATCAGAAGCTTAGCTAACTGTTGAAGTCAGCCATTTTGTCCTTGTACTGTGGTATCATTCTGGGTGATGGCAGGATGCTACTCAGGGCTAGGGTCATACCTGCTTGGGCTACAAGATCAGAGAGCTCCTCCATGTCTCTTTTCATATAGTCCAGGGAGGTACGTCTCCAGTCATTCACAACAACATGGACAATGACAGAGTCATATTTGTACTTGTTGTGGAGTGACCTGAGTGCGTGCGTTATGTGGCGGATCCTGGCACCTGACAGGCAGCTGATAGTAACTTTCTCCTTGTTTAGTCTAGTGAGTGGAACATCAGTGTGCCTGACTATGGAGTCACCTATGACTAGAGTATTGGGTACGTTGTTATGCCTTATGGGCTGTGGTTGAGTGGCCCACTGAGTTTGTGGGCTATGTATCATTTGGGTTGTGTTGGGGGGGGGGGTGGAGGTTGCTTGTGTTTCTGCTTTGGAGGGCTCTGTTGCTTGGGCAGATTTTTATTGAGAGCCTCCGCGAATTTGTGTTTTGTGTTTCTGTGTGTGTGTTTTGGTGGTGTAGGTTTTGAGGGACTATGTGATGAGTGTGGTGTGGTGCAAGTGTTTACCTTCTCCTCTTGACTGTCTAGTCCAGTCTTGGGTGAAGAGAGCTTTGCTTCCAGTTTGGCTATGTAAGTGCATCTCTCATAGGTTGTAGTATTGGGTGGTAGGAGGAGAGGGTTGTCTGTGTACGTGAGGCAATTGGTATAGTATGAGTATGCAGCTCGGCAAGCTCTTGCCTGGTGCCCTGCAGAGTTCTACAGAAGCAGAGAGACAAAAGGGAGACTTTGGAATGATTAAGTATAATTTTCTGCAATTTCTTTGCTGCCTTTAACAAAGTCGTTTTTGTGTTTAAATTACCTGTTTAACTGTTTTAGGCTACCCATCTTTGCATTTAAAGTGTTTTTTTTATTCTTTCTGCTTTTATTTTCTGAAAAAAAAAAAAAAACAAAAAAAAAATACTTGTTTTCCCACCTTTCTAAGCTAGTATAGTCCAGTTTTCAGGTTCGTGCTGAATTCAGGGATGTGTTAAAAGTTTCTGTGTTTGCCCATACCTTACATGGATAGAAGGAAGTTTCTCTGTTCACTGTGAGAGAGGGAGCTTTGAGCAGCCTGTCTGTCCTTGGAGGAGTGGTTTCAGCCCAGAAATTAGTAGTTTATTGGCTCTTTTGGGCTAATTTCTGTCTCTTTCATTTCCCTGCTATAAAATCTGCATTTGCACGGTTTTGCCCGCCGGGCAGCTAGGGTATAACTATTCCCAGCTCTGCAAAGTCTACTCTTCAGTTTTTCCGTTGGAACTAGACAAACTTTCAACTTAAGCACTCAAACCATTTACTTCTCATCCCGGCACTTGCTCAAAACTCATAGCAAGCACTAATAAACCTTAGCATTAAACCCCCCCTGTACTGTAGAGTAGGACAAGGCTCTCTATTCAACCTTACCAGCCAGTCAGTAAAACAGTTCACTGTACCTATCCAGGCATGTCCAAAGGGCAATTTCAGGTTGTACTCTCCGGTCCAACTGGTGAATCTGGGCATTTTTGAGGCAATGTTACAATTGCCTCATGTACAGAGACAACCCTGTCATCCTTCCACCAAACACTAATACATATGAGAGATGCAGTTATACAGCCAAACTGGAGGTTAAGCTCTCTCAACCCAATACTGGACCAGGCAGTCAAGAGGAGAAGGGAATTACTTGCATCACACCACCAGTCTCACATAGACCTATGAAACCAGCACCAGCAAAAAAAACCCACATAAATACACGAAAACATACTTGGAGGCTCTAAATAAAAATCTGCAAAAGCAACAGAGACCTCCAATGCAGACATCCAAGCAACCTCCACCCCTCAACACAAACCATGAAACACATACTTCACAAAACCAGTGTGCCCATGCAATCACTGCCCTTAAGGCAAAATAACATACCCAATACACTAGTAATAGGTGACTCTATAGTCAGGCACACTGACGTCCCACTCACTAGGCTGAACAAGGAGAAGGTTACTGTTAGCTGCCTGTTGGGTGCCAGGATCCACCACATAACACAAGCACACGGGTCACTTCAGAACAAGTACAAATATGACTCTGTCATTGTCCATGTTGGTGTGACTGACCTGAGCCATACCTCCCTGGACTACATGAAAAGAGACATGGAGGAGCTCTCTGATCACGTAGCCCAGACCAGGAAAATTATCAATTTCAACAACTGGGTAAGCTTCTGGTGTCATTCAAAGGGGGTCCAGTGTCTGTCAGCCTGGGATGACATGCTCGACAAGCCATGCTACTTCGTTAGAGATGGCTTGCACCTGTCACCCTTAGGCTTTCGAATACCGGCCAAGGCTCTTGCCACCCCCATAGTGCCTTTTTTAGGCACAGCTCAAAAGACAAACCCACCGCCGTAAATAGCACAAGTAACAAAAAACTGAGGGTAATGCTACTCAATGCCAGAAGTCTAAACCTCAAAATGCACGCACTCAAGGCACTCCTCAGTAAAATCGATATATGTGCAGCAACAGAAACCTGGTTTAAGGCTTCAGGGAGCACCCCAGCACTACCAGGCTACAACTCATACCATACATTTCGGCTACAAAACCCAGACCGAAATACAAATGGTGAGTGAGTATCCATATTCATCAAGGATACCCACACCTCCAGGTTAGTGGCACAGCACAATGCTTCAGAGATCATCCATGTGCAACTAACAACGGGCAAAACTGCTATTCAAATTATAGCTTGCTACAGATCACCCACCATGTCCCAGGACCCCCACTCCGCATTCCTGGAAACACTGGGAAACATAAAGGTCCTACCAAACACCCTGATATTGGGTGATTTCAATTGCCCAAACATTAACTGGGAGAACTACTCAAGTACAAACTCCCTTGCCCAACATTTCCTAGAATTTATAAACTCAAACACCCTGGATCAACTGGTCAACACCCCCACCAGAGGTGACAACATATTGGACCTGGTCATCACCAGCATGGGTGCCTGGTGTTCCACACTGGACGTCAACCCCTCGTTGGTTAGATCTGACCATAAACTAATCACTCTGGATATCCACATTCCACCACCACCCCCGGTCAAAGAAACCACCGTGAAAAACTTTTCAAAAGCAAACTTCACGTTACTTAAGACAGAGGTGGGAAGTTTCAAAGCCCCCATGCTAAAGGATAATACTGTCCAAGCTGCAAAATCCTTTACTAATGAACTCTACGGACACCTACAAGAATGCATGGATCATGCTATCCCAAACAAAACCAAGACTCACTCCTTCAAGAAAAGGAAACCAGTCTGGTGGACCCCTGCCATAAACAAGCTATACAATAGAAGGAGGAAACGGGTACAGAAAAGAGAAAAAATCCCAAGAAGGGAAGACATCCCTGATCAGTATCGGCAAGAAACTACGTTCCCTCTTAAAATCCTCCAAGGCTAGCTTCGAAAGAAAATTTGACATGGACTCCAAAGATAGCTAAAGAATGCCTTGTGGTTATGTCAAGAATCTAAGTGGCAATTCTCAGATCTGCTCAGAGTTGGTGCAGAATGGCACAAAATACACTGAACCGACTGATATAGCCAACATCCTGGCAGACAGGTTCAGTGCAAACATCACCCCCCTCTCACCCCCAAAAGGGCCCATAACTATACCAGAAGAATGTAGTGCCCCTGAAATCACAGACACTCAGGTTAAAACAGCCTTCTCCAAAGCCAAAAACATAGCATAAATGGGACCAGACGGTGTCCCAGGTTGCGTCCTACACAAGCTCAAAGATGAACTAACCCTTCACCTAAACACACTGTTTAAACTCAGCCTCTCCACAGGCTATGTGCCCACAGAGTGGCACACAGCAACAGTTCTTCCGCTCCACAAAGGTGGAGCCACAACGGACCCCTGGGAGCTATCGTCCTAT
>NC_056731.1:825704471-825716971 GCF_019279795.1 Protopterus annectens | reverse complement strand
AAATGCCTTAAAAGCAGATGAATAAAGTGGAATTTTTTCCTCTCTGTATTAGGTAGAATGAGCTAATAACACTAGACTGGGAGGAGTGTCGCAGATCAAATATACAGTAGGGGTGGGCAATTGCAAAGCCACCAGGTATAACACGAAGACACTAATAGGGAGGGAGAGTGGGGAACGCAAGTTGTTTGACCAGTATTTAACACAGCATGAATAAGGGTGGGAGAAAGATAGCACTTTCAGCACAGATCAGAACCCAGCAAATATATATATATATCTAAATCATTCAAGCAAAAACAATTAGGATACTATAGAACTTTGAAAAGAAGTGCCCAAAAACTGTACTTATCACTTTATATTTCAAATTGTTTCATTAGCACTCTCAGTCAGAACTCAAGGAGTTATGATAAGCATATGATTGTGAGTTTTTTTGACACAGCTTTTCTCTGTAATCTTGTGTGCTTCAGTACCTCAAAACTATGCAAAATGCAGGTCTTTGGGGGGCATCATATTCTTTTCCCAAATGTTCATTGAATTATTTATATCCAAAGATTTGATGAATACCTGAAGGCAAGGACTAAACCCTTTCTTTTTCCTAGAAAGTCAATGCAGAAGACATGTAGATGATCACAGCAGAGACTGTATAGGCCTTCTTCCCTAGACAATCACAAAACCAGGCTTAGTAGGAGCAGGCCAGGGTGAGCATTATCATTCTCTCAAGTGTTTGGACCATGGGCTTTCACTACCAAAGCTCTCAGTAAAACCACGGGGACAGAGACCCCCTTCTCATGAGTCTTTTCATCAACCTTGGTCATCGTCACTGCAGGGATGGGGCCTGTAGGCGAATTACTCCCATACAGAGGATGGGAATTAATTTGTACATTCAGATGGGTATACAAGGTAGTCACTATGAGCTGTGCCTCGTGAAGTTGTGGTTTCCCATTCTTTCTTTCTGATGTCTGCCTACAAAAGTAAACTGCCCACAAGGAGGTTGCCTACCTACTCGGAATGTGAAACATGCACAATAAAATGACTGGCAAGGAACTGGCTGTTTCTCCTTTTTGTACAAATGGAGCAATACTAGCCTTTATCTGCCTTAACATCCATCCATTAGCAAAATAAAACTCTTCGTTGTTACAGGTCAGTACATCATGCCTGTCGTTTACTCAGGAGACCTCCAAGATGCCAACCTTACATATTTAAAATCAGGATATGGGATTGGAAACTTCTACTTTTCTTTTGTAGAAACCATCACTATTGTATATGGGCCTACTGTTTAGACATTTTGGATTTCAGCATTTTTATCAAGTGCAGGGCAGTAGGTCTGTACACAAGTAACTTTCAGGTCTTCCAGGATCTGGATGACTATGTCAACCAGAACCATCACAGTCTGATCAAGAACAGGGATGTCATTCTTGTTTTCTTATAGCATTTGTGAACAATCTTGAACCAGACCAATCTGCAGGTGATTTTTGTCCATTCACTCTTTGTAGAGGGCCATTTGGGCTTCCTTTCTCTTTAAAGGCCTTCTGTCACCTGAGATTTAGAGATATCCTTCTTACTTTCATCACTTTTCTCAGGTTAGATCACAGCACTGGGTGGGCTCTTTCTACAGCTTCTAGGATTCGTGGTGGTAGTCATCCCCATGGTTTTGCAAATTATGTTTTCATTTGAGTGTGCTGTACTGGACCCTCAAAATGTTATAGATTCAAGAACCATAGGCTGTTAACATGCCAGTGTCACACACAAGCCTATTTTCTAGTGGGTGAACCCCTGCAACTCTTGGAGAGCCATCATTTCCTAGTTCAGTCTTTAGTAGCTCAAAGTGCAATGGACACTCCCCTGCTAAGCAGAGAAGTGGATTATCTGCACCCGTCAATGCATAATCGCTTGTTGCAGTAATAAAGAATCCTTTATTTACTTGTTTTTTTTTCATAGATTTGTAGGTAAGTGCTAGGCTAGCTGCCTTGTGGGCCATTTTAAGTCTAGCCAATTTCCTTAAATGTGAGAATGAAACCCCGTACCTTATGTGTGTGAAGCAAACATCTTAATCATTATGCAGCTCCCCAACTACTGTCCTGTTTCTAATTGGTTTCTTGCTTTGCATTTACACAATATTGTACTGATGTCCTGTATCAGTAAGAAGGAATTCAGGAAGTGGTCATTTCTGGGTTTGGGACCTGTATGCATTCCCTATCAGCTACCAGTGCCAGAGTTTATTTTTTCCTGCTTCTATGCATAGATGGTTCTTTCCAAGTTGCTTCTCGGTTTAAATGACCCAGAGCTTTGCTTTATGCTTTTCCTGCAGTACCAGTAATTTCCAGACTTCTGCACAGAACTATGAGAGAGAGAGAGAATATGTGATAATGATAATTTCTTTGTGGCCTAGAGAAAACTGTTTTTTGATGGTACTTCAGCATTTAACTCCACCTCAAGTTCCTTTCCTAACAAATAAGTTACTAGTCTCTCACCTAATGGGGAATTGCTACTTCTGACTCCCACACTCAGATTTATAAATGATCCGAGTGATATTTGCTTCGTTTTGTAGTTAGGGTCTTGATTCTTTTAGACAAAATCTATTAATTTCTGAAAAGGGCTCAAGAACTGCCAAGAAGGCCTTTTCAAACAAATGAAAAAAGGATTTCAGTTTGGATAACCAGTAATGCAGTTCCTGCCAAGTAAGTTGCTTCAGCAATGATCCCAGAGTAACTCTCACTTTTTTGGCCTTTTCCACATTCAGAATACACCTGTCCATCATTTCTAACTTTTATAATGGTATACACTGCAAATCCTTCATCTCCTTGATACTTTGTAAGACCTCCACTAGGAGTATGTACCTTTTGTGCGCTTGTTCAAAGATCCAGTGCCACCAAGGAAATCTTACTTCACCTTGAGAAAACTTTTATGATCCTTTAAACCAGCTTGTTTGATAGAGCAAATATTTCTGTCATACGAATCTTTGTGGCGGTGGCTGATACTTCACCTTAAAAGTTTTTGGAAATCCATGTTATTTCTGTATATTTATTTTTACTGACTTTCCTCAAAAACATAGCCCTGTTGTGTATCAACAAATCATTCATCCCAAAGGTGATCTCACCCTACACCAGTTTATCACATTGTTCTCTAATGAAGGGAAGCAGCTGCTTAACACCGTGGAGAAGTATAGGCACTTTGAAGAAAGATCTTCAGCTTGTATACTTTGCTAAGGGTAAGCAACTCAAAAGTATACTTTGCTAGTTACTTTTAAAACAGTTTACCAACTTTTCTGTTATGGAAAGTACAGGAAACATTTTATTTGTATCCCAAGGGAGCATTTTACAAGACTGGATTCCACTATCAGAGTGTTCTGTAGTTTGTCCTTGGATGAAGTATGTACGACTGGAGGTCTCCCAGTACAATTACCAGCCATCATACATTTGACAGTACTTTTAGCCCTTTCTGAAGCTGTGATTAGGAAGGACATAACTTCATCTGTAAGGTCTGCCACCCATGGTTTCCATTAGTGTGCGAGTGTGTGTTTCTATGCTAGATATCCAGCCACAGCATCTCAAAGTTAACACATCAGTTACATGAGATACTCATTAATGTGATGGGATCTTTCAGATGCAAGTGTGAAGATAGGTGAAGGCTGCCAGCCATAGAATTTTGTAGATAATTCTGTCATTTGTAAATATTAATGTAAGCCACAGGCTTGTTCTCTTAAATGTGAAAAGACTGTATTGGATGTTGAACTGAAAAGAAATTTAACAACAGTGCACTCTGCTGTAAGAAAGCTGATAAGTCAAGCATTGTGAAATTATTTGATCTAAAACTCGGAGCCGAGCTGTCTAGAGGGGGGCATTATGCCTATTGTTTTGAGGCCAGAGTTATTGGTTAGAATTTACATGTGTAATTTCTTTTATTGCTCTGGCTTCTTGACCAGCTGCAAGATCAAAAGGGCTATTAACCTCGGAGTTTCTGTTAGCCTGGGAACCCCAAAGAAATTATGTAATCTGACATGAATCAGTGGTACTGTGGTATCAATTTAAGGACAGAAAGAATGAGAGCATTTAGCATTTGTCTTGAGAACATCCATCATCACCAGCACGGTCTTCCTCTACATGAAAGTTTATTTTAGAACTGTGTTTTCTCTTAGATGTAGCTAGGAAATGGGAAGATTAGACTTATTGTTTTTCTGTATTGATGCCAGAACTATTCTACTGTATTATTTTATGCATTTTTCTGTGTCTGAACTCTTGACTAGCACTGTGTAGTAAGAAGTATTGCCTTGTGTTTATTTATTATTAAATATTTTAAACCTTTCAACTATGGCTGTTTTGTGTAGAGATAATTTAAGCTCTAAGAGTACACTGCATGTATTTAGTGATACTGGCCAAGCCACTCAAATAAGCCTTGACTATTCAGTTGCACTTACCATTTGGATAATAATATTGCACAGTAATAATTGGACACCCTTTGATAAGGGCCTTTTTAGTAGCTGATAAATATTAGTGGGTGGTGGCAAGTGGTACTACCGTATAGTCTGGGTAAAAGGGGCACAGCTGGAGAACCTGTGCCAACCTTCCTCAGGAGTGTCTGTGTGATTGTATGTAACTCTTATCTCAAAGTGTGTGTGTGTCAGCTTTTTGGGCAGGGACACGAAACACTGGTTGGACAGAGAGGGTGCTGGAGGTTTTAGCTTGCCCACTAGGCTAAGATCTGGACCCTATAGCTGTGCCAGTGGGGAGTCTTATTGGGGACCTGGAGAGAAAGGGATCAACCAGCCCCAGACTGACTGTGATCTCTATGTGCTCTTCAGGGAAATTGTACTTTACTGTGTGTGTATTTATTATCCTTTCCCTATATGGACACCCCTCACTGGTATTAGTGGTTAGGATTGAGGCTCCTTGATTACTGGTCCAGTGCACAGGCATCACAGCAAGCTGTAGTTGCAGCCAGGATCTCTCTATTCTTTCATCATTTTTTCTTTTTTATGAAAGGAGGGTGTATGTTTACAAGTTGGCTTATGGCCTTGTAGTCCTGTTTCCATTTGGAAATGTCAGAAAAGAAGTGGAAGTTAAATGAACAGCAGTACCAGATCTAAGGACTGGGCTAGGCAGAGTGTTTGAAGAAAAATGTCCTGAACAGTCCCAGTGCTTGGGAGACAAATCCTGCATACCTTGCAGCCAGACCTCCTGTCTTAAAGGCATAGTGTTATGGCAAGTACCTGACATAACTTGTTTTCCAGTAAAGCGGGATCAAAAATTCTCATTTTCCCACTAGGCCGTAGTCAGCTGTATGAGTGCAAACTCAAGGTCTTTGTTAAAACTTAGTGCATAGCAACATTTAGATTGACTGGGCACATTTCCCAACCAAAGGACTCCTCCAACTATTCCAAGATGGATGCGAAGGGAGAAGATAAGTGGCCAAAAATCTGGGTCTCGTTCCAAACCTGGTTTCATTTTTAATTCTGCTCCTCATTGTTGAGATTGTTCTTCTGTGTGGATTGGTATAATACTGAAGAGAGAACCAACCTTTTCAGTGCTTGAACTTTAGTGCTGAAATTATGTAGTATCCACCACCTGCCTTCACTGTCCTGGGAAAGAAAACACCTTTGAAATGCCTGAAGAACAGGCCTTTCAGGCACACTGACATATCAGTATGTCTCACCTTTGACCTGAGGGATTGATTCCTTTCACTCGCACCTCCTTTCAAGGTTGGTGGTAAATCTGCTTGTCTTAAGATGTTTCTCAGAGTTCCTTCTTTGCCCACATTTGGTCCATTAACCTTCCATTTCCACATGCTGTATTTTGACAGCTGTAGATGTATAAAAATACAATTCAGCAGCTGGGCACATTGTCAAAGCTAAGCTTTGCAGGGGCTTGCAAGTTCCTCATTCTGTCCCTACTGCCAGCATCTGTGTCAGTTAAATGCTCTGTTTCTGCTGCTATTCCAGTCCTAGAGTGGGAGAGGATTTGCAAGTTGATCTGTTGATGCTACCTGGTGGTGTTATCATCTCTCTCTCCATTTAACTTTATGACCCTTGCTGAAGATTATTCATCTGAGAAGGTTCCTTTTAGTATCACGTTTGTATCTCTGTACTGGTTTCCATCATGTCCAGCATGATTTCCAAACATTCATTGCGATTCCTCTGCCTGAGGGTAGCATCTCATGCTGGTTCTTCCCCATGTTAATTGTCTTGTACTCAAAAAGAAAAGCTGCATTGCCACATATTCTCTCCAATCCTTTTTGCTTCAGAACTACTACTCATTTCATTTTTTTTGTCCATTTGCTTCTGTTAATATCTGACTCGCTTCTTTTCCCATGTCAGTTGTGTGGTCAATATAAAAGCTACATTGTCCCATAGTCCGTTCAGTTCTTGTTGCTTCCAAACTGCTACTCAGTACTCACTTCCCCGCAGTTTATGTTCACCAGAAGGTTCAACTGTTTTGTTCTGCCTTACATTTGATTTCTATTTTAAAGACAATTTTTGTTTTATGATAATTTAGTTACTGAACTTGAACCATTTACAGTTGGGTATATGATGATTTCTCCATTGAAACTGGAGAGTAAGAATGCTTAAGGAAGACAAATAGCCAGAAAACTTTGATATCTTTCTTTTTTTTATATATATGATA
Source organism: Protopterus annectens (assembly GCF_019279795.1). Classification (NCBI taxonomy): domain Eukaryota; kingdom Metazoa; phylum Chordata; order Ceratodontiformes; family Protopteridae; genus Protopterus; species Protopterus annectens. The sequence continues at coordinate 825,710,357 of NC_056731.1, read as the reverse complement.
ATTGTGAATGTGTAAATAGATTTAACAGTGTAAATAAAAGAGAACAGACTCTTCTATAAAAGAAATACATTCATTCTAATAAATTAGGAGTGCAAGGAGGTAAGGTGGAGAAAAATATCTATAAGAAAAAGTAAAGGTCACGAGTCTTCAAAACTTAGGAAACAAAAGAAATACTGACTAAAGTGAAAGTAAACATAAAAAAAATTCCATGTCTGGTTCTGTTGGTGATAAGTCTGATCACCACTGATGTTCACTAGGGATAAAGATAAGTCTCATTCACTCAGTGAAGTCCTAGAGCAGTCTATAAGGGAAACCATCACTTTCAGATCAGTTTCTGCATAAGAACCAGCAAAAACTGCAACAGAAAGCGTGAGCCCATAAAAGGAAATTTTTTATGCTTTTTTGAAATACTTCTTGGATAAATTACAAACAGTCTGGATTAATTGCCAAAATTAGAACTTTAACAGGGCACAGACAACTGCAGGTCAGATGCTAAACTTGAAATTCTGGTACTTAAAGTACTTGTAAGATAGCTACGGAATATTATGCTTTATTGTCATGTATCTGAACATTTAGCTTTACACTGCCCCTTCTCAGAACTTTATGGATCAAAAGCAACTGTAGGCCAGACCTTTGCCTTGGATTTCTATTGTTTCATAGGTATTTGGCATTCAACATCTCTTTTGCTACCTAAAAACAGAGTCTAGGACAGCCATTCATAGATTCATAAGTATATACTAGGTTAACCGCCACTAGGACCCTTTATAAGCCTAGCTATGCAATCCGACTGTGACCCATAAATTTGATTCATAGGTTCATAGGTAGGTACTAGGCTGTTGGCCCTAGGGCCTATACAAGCCTAGCCAAAAATGTACCCTGGCTTTCGCCACCCAAGAAAATGATTTTCCTGTGCCCCTGTCAAGCAGAACCACAGAAGTGATCCCCGGGGTGAATTTCCTATTACCCATCCAATCATCAAGATTTTTCTTGAAGAGTGCTAATGAGGAGCTCTGTTTGACATAGGTAGTCTGTTCCAGAGTATGGGAAGTCTCTGGGACAGGAATCTATCCCTCCAGCATATTCTGTTTATTGTGGTGACATGGTTTAGGTCCCTAGAGCGTGTAGCTTGGAGGGATTGGGATTTCTTTAAGTGGAGCATGTCCAACAGCTCTGGGTTTGACATAGCTTTGTATGTTAGGCAGAGATCGCCTCTGAGTAGGCGATGTGTGACGGAGTAAAGCTGGAGTTTTTTGAGACGGTCTGCGTAAGGCATCTGTTTGAGGCCAGTAATCCTCCTTGTGAGGTATCTTTGCGGCCTTTCCAGTTGTTGTAGATGTCTTGTGAGGTACATACCAAAAGGGGCGTTGTACTCTATAATGGGTCTAATGAGTGATGAGTAGAGGGGAACAATGACCTCTTTTTTTCTGGATGAGAAACCTTTTGTGATGAGGTGTGCCACGTAGAAGGATTTCCTGACCACTTTGGCGATGTGATTATCAAAGGAGAGACTACTGTCCACCTGTGTCCCAAGGTCTCTTATCACACTTTCGGTGTTAAGTAGACTACCACCTATGTGGTAGTTCATGGGTACAGAATTTTTACCAAAGGGGATGACAATGCACTTTTTGGCATTGAGCTTGAGACCATGTCTTTGACACCAGGCATCTGTCTCAGTGAGGCCCTTTTGTAGGATGTCCACATCGTTAGGAGTTTCAATTATGGCTCCTAGTTTGCAGTCATCTGCAAATTTAGTTAGCCAAAGACCTTCTGTGTTAGCCTGTACTTCAGAGAAGTAGATACCAAACAGGAGAGGACCCAGGACTGAACCCTGTGGTACTCCACTTGTCACTGGTCTGAAGTCTAATTTGTAGTCTGCTACTTTCACAGTGTGGGTTCTTTCAGTAAGCCAGTTGGCAACCCATCTTGTGACATAGGGATTTATACCTAGTTTAGTGAGTTTATAATTCCAGTGTGGGGGATGGTGTTGAACGCCTTGGCGAGATCAAGATAGGCTGTGTGAGCCACCTTACCCTCATCTATGGCTTTGGTGACTACTTCAAAGAAGTCTATCAGGTTTAGGAGACATGATCTGCCTTTTACAAACCCAAACTGTGTGGGGTCCAGGGTTTGGAGATCTCCAATGTCTTTGTTTATGAGTTCCATGATGATACGTTCCATGGCCTTGCAGACGAGGCTCGTCAGGCTAATGGGGTGGTAGTTCCTGGGGTCTGTTGTGGCCCGCCCTTTGTGGAGTGGGATAACTTGTCGCGGTGCGCCATTCAATGGGCACAAAGCCTGAGGTGAGGCTATGATTGAACATGGTACTTAGGTGGGGTGCCAGTTCATTCTGTAGTTCATGTAGAAGGCAGCCTGGGATGTTGTCAGGTCCCATGGATGCTGTGTCAGTTCATTCTGTAGTTCATGTAGAAGGCAGCCTGGGATGTTGTCAGGTCCCATGGATGCTGTGTTCTTGGCTTTGGAGAGTGAAGTTTTTACCTGTGCAGCCATGATTACAGGAACTTTGCATTCTTCCGGTATAAAGATGGGCCCTTTAGGGGGTGAGAGGGGGATAAAGTTAGCACTGAATCTATCTGCCAGGATGTTGGCAATATCAGCTGGTTCTGTATATTTAGTGTCATTGTGCTGTAACTCAGAGCATATCTGAGTATTGCCATTGAGATTTTTGACATAGCTATAGAATGCTTTGTGGTTGTCTTTAGAATCCGTGGCAATTTTGTTTTCATAACTAGCTTTGGAGGATTTTATGATGGATCTCAGCTTCTTACTGAGGTTGACCAGGGAATTCCTTTTTTTTTTTTTTGCAACAGTTTCTTTCTTCTGTTGTAGAGTTTGTTTATGGCAGAAGACCACCAGATTGGCTTCCTTTTTTTGAAGGATAGCATCTTGGTTCTGTTAGGGATAGCACGATCTATGCATTCGTGTAAGTGCTTATAAAGTGCATTTGTGTAGGATTCAGCAGTCGTACCTCTATTGTCCATCTGCATGGGTGTCATGAAGTTTGCCACTTCTGTCTTAAGAAGCGTGAAGTTGGCTTTGGAGAAATCTTTTACGGTTGTTTTCCTAATGGGGGGTGGGAGTGGGATGTGGATATCTAGGGTGATTAGCTTGTGGTCGGATCTGACCAACGAGGAGCTGACCTCTGGTGTGGAACACCAGTCACCCATGTTGGTGATGACCAGGTCTAGGATATTGCTGCCTCTGGTGGGGGTGTGGATAAGTTGATCCAATGCGTTGGAATTGATGATTTCCAGAAAACGTTGAGCAAAAGAGTTGGTACATGAGTAGTTTTCCCAGTTAATGATAGGGTAGTTGAAATCACCCATTATTAGAGTGTTGGGTTGTACCTTAATATTTTCCAGTGTATCAAGAAAAGAGGAGTGGGAACCCTGGGGTCTGGTGGGGGGGTCTGTAGCAAGCTACAATCTGGATTGCGGTTTTGCCCAGAGTTAGTTGAACTTGGATAATCTTGGATGCATTATGCTGAGCAACTAGCTTGGAGGTGTGGATATCCTTAATGAATATGGACACGCCTCCACCTTTAGTGTTTCGGTCCGGATTTGGTGGCCGAAAGGTGTGGTATGAATTATAACCTGGTAATGCAGGGGTGCTCCCTGGAGCTTTAAACCAGGTCTCTGTCACTGCAAAGATTTATATAGGAGATTTATATAGGAGAGTGATTTACTAACTGCCTCTGTCCATCAGAGACATAGGAGCCAGACCAAGGGGGTGAATTTCAGATTACCCATCTGTTGGACCAAGTCAGCCATAAATATGGTTAGGGAGGATCTCTGCTTCACATGGATGGGGGACCTGTTCAGAGAACAGGAACCATGTGAGAAACATATCTGTCTCTCCAATGTGTCTTTTGATCTTGTAGTTCTGATGCTGTTTGTTTTGCGGGTGTGCAAAAGGTTCATCAAAACAAGGTCCAGAGATGTCTTGTACTCCAGGCAAAGATCACTTCTCAGAAGTCTGTATGTTACCAGGTAAAGAGACAGGGCTTTGAGGTGATCAGCATAGGACAATGTGTTTACTCCATGCATTCTTTTTGTAAGCAACCTTTGTGGTCAAGTATTTACAGAGTGGGGCATTATACTCTATGATGGGTCTGATGAGGGCAGAGTACACTGGCATGATGACGTCTGGACCTAGCTGCCATGTTCTTGCTTATAAATTGAGAAGGATTTTCTTACTACCTTGGACACATGCTGCTCAAAGTCTAGGTTGCTATCTGTATGAGTTTCCAGAACCTTGACTAATGAATCAACTTTTAGGAGTGTTTTATTTATGACATAGCTACCCAGGGTGGATAACTCCCCAAAAGGCACTATAATGCACTCCTTGGTATTGAGTTTAAGCCATGGCTCTGGCACACGACATTTGTCTTAGATCTTCCTGGAGGGTGTTTTCATCTTGCGGGTATTCAATGACTGCTCCCAATTTATAAACATCTGCAAACTTGGTCAGCCGTAGGTCTTTGACATTGGCTTTCACCTCTGAAAAGCAGATTCCAAAGAGGAATAGGGTCAGCACAAAATACTGAGGGACTCCATTGGTGACCATCCTCTTTGTGAAGGTGGCCTCCCCAAGCCTAGTCTCTTGGGTCCAATCCATGAGCCAGCTAGCTATCCAGTGTGTTGCAAAGAGGTTTATGACTAGTTCTGTAAGTTGTTTTTTCACAATGCCCAAGTTGGGTATTTTATCAACTCTAAGTAGGTATTATGCATTGCTTTTCCCTCATCCATTGCCTTAGTGTCCTTTCCAGAGAAGTCCATCAGGTTCAGTAAGCATGACCTTCCTTTGACAAAGCCGAACTGGGATGGATCCAGTGTCTGGAGGTCTCCTGTGTCATTGATAATTTCTATGATAATTTGTTAAATGACTTTGCAAATAAGTCTAGTCAGACTAATGGGCCTATAGTTTCCAAGATCTGTTGAAGGTCCTCCCTTATGAAGGGGGGTGACCATCACAGTTTTCCATTCTCATGGCACAAGAAATTTGTCCATTAATAGGTTCACTGTATGGCCATGCTCTGTGAACGTGGCACCATTAACCAACAGTTTGGCACATTGCTGTGTGTTATCTTTCAGGTTTCTGACTTAAATGAAGAAGGCATTATCTTTTAACTTGGAGGCTATCTTAACCTCAACAATGACTTTATTTGAACTAATTAGCCCTCCTGGTTGCCTATTTAGATTGATGTCTGACTTTTTGATTTGAATTTCACATTCTTTTGAAAACAACCTACCAAATATAGACTTTGAATGTTATTTTATTTTTTTTCTTGGAATAAAAACCTCTGCATCCCTCATATAGGGACCTATGCCACTGAACCCCTTTTATATAATCATCTCCAATTTCTCCTCAGATGAAGGATAACCCACAAAGTAATGCTCAGTGTACAATTCTGGCCAGATGTGCATTATTGTGCAATTGATCATCCGACAATTTACTGGCTTTCATTAGGCCAAGCTGTTACCACCCATGCCAGTTTACTATAAAGCAGATAATCAAGGAATGTCCAGTAGTTCATAATAGCTCCTCCTTAAGTGTCCTAGGTGTTTTCCCACTCCTGCATCTCATATTATGTTGTATACGTCACATACCTGTACTTTCCTTTTCTGGAGATTAGTGGGAATTGTGAGTGTCCATCCTCTTCAACTAAACCATCTGAAAACATATTCGTTGGTGAAGCAGTCAGGCTTAAAAAGTTTACCTAGAGGTGTTCATGCTTTATTCCTTTTCTCAAAAGCATTTGAGTACTTATTGTGAAGAAAAGGAGATAAACCCTGGTAGTCCTCCCATGTAGCTTGTTATTAAGAATGTTATGTTTGCTGCTAACAGACACCCCGATTCGGGTTGTGT
>NC_056731.1:825594471-825699471 GCF_019279795.1 Protopterus annectens | reverse complement strand
ATATATATATATATATATATATATATATATATATATATATATATATATATATATTTATGTATATATATGTGTGTGTGTGTGTGTATATATATATATATATATATATATATATATATATATATATATATATATATATATATATATATATTATATATAAAATATGGGTCTCCTTTGTTTCATTGAAAGCTAATTTCACCAAATTTGAATTCACCATGACCAAACTGCTGAAAGCTCAAATTACTGAAAACTCATTTCACTGAAGTGAAGTACTGGCACTGTTTAGAGTACTGTAAGGCAAGTATAAGGTATATGCCCTTTTCCCCACTGTAGTGCAATTCTGGAGTTAGTATTTATAGTAGGGGGGTGGGGGGCAGGGAGGAGCAGGAAGTGCTGTCGTTATGTAGCAGCATAGGTCATAGGGTCATGTGGGGAAGGTTTCATACTTCCCCTCAGAAAATTGGCACTTTAAGTATCCCTCAGAGCTGGCAGTGCTGGGGTTAAGAGCTCCTGGAAATGGGAAGGTGAACCCCAATATCGGTCTGCAAGGGATGACATCCGTGACTGACCTCATGGGAAGTAAGATGGCTGGTTAGAATTGAACCCTCATAAAGAAATGAATGGGCCAATTGGTCATTGGACTGATGACTTGCAGATTAAGGGGTATTAAAAAAAAAAAAAAAAAAAAAAAAACAGGAAGTAAGGGTGGACAGCTCAACCTTCTCCAAAAGACATGTCACTAGCAGAGCACTCACAAGGTTCAGTCCTTGGGCCTATCCTGTTTGTCATTTACTTCCTTCATCGTGCCTCTTTACTCATCCCTCATCAGGCCCATAATTGAGTACAATGCCCCTTTTGGGATGTACCTTACCAGACACCTGCAGCAACTGGAAAGACCCCAAAAGTACCTCACCAAGAGGATCAAAGGGCTCAAACAGATGCCATATGCTGCCCGGGTAAAGAAACTCCAGCTCTACTCAGTGGCATACCGCCTGCTCAGAGGCGATCTGTGCCTGACGTATAAAGCCATGTCCAACCCCAATTAATGGACATGCTGCACCTCAGAAAATCCAAATCCCATCGAGCTACGCGCTCGAGAGACTTGAACCTCAGCACTGAAATAAATAGGACATGCTGGAGGGACAGATTCATAACCCAGAGGCTCCCTTCACTCTGGAATAAAATCCCAGTCCAGGTTAGGCAGAGTCCCTCATTGACTCTCTTCAAGAGGAATATTGATGAGTGGATGGGAGATCGTAGGTTTACCCCGGGTATCACTTCTGTGTCACTGTTAGACAGAGGCACAGTATACTAGCCTCGAAAAAGGGCATAGCAAAATTAATTTAAAATGGGTGGCGAAAGCCAAACACACTCTGGCTAGGCTTATAAATGCCCTAGGGCAGATAGCCTAGTATGAACCTATGAACACAACAATCCTTTTTTTGTCTACACTCCCTAAAGAGAACACAACAATCCTTTTTTGTCTACACTCCCTAAAGAGAACACAACAATCCTTTTTTTGTCTACACTCTTTAAAGAGAACACAACAATCCTTTTTTTGTCTACACTCCCTAAAGAGAACACAAGAATCCTTTTTTTGTCTACAAGCACTATAGCTACAGTGTTTCAAAAAGTTTTCTTTTCATTATCTAACCAATCAGTGCACAGAAACTGCTCAGATCGAGATTTAACTTTACACTTGATCATTTAAAATATTGGTGTATCTCCGCTAACTTGTATCTGTTGCATTAGCGCACTGATTTTTGTATCATGCTTAGAGCCAGGACTGAGGTGACTGAAATCATCTAAAGATTCCATGGTATTTTCTCACAAAACTTGTGTCTGACTTGTATATTTGTAAAAGTGGTTAACAGTAAAGGAAAACCTTGTATGCATAAAGTGTAGAAGAGAAGGAGGAAAAAGTATTCAGAAGTACAGTAATTGGGGAGGGGGAGCTCTTTCACATCTGAGACCTTGTGAAGTTAGCTGTCGAAGAACAACTGTCAAGGTAGTTTTACTTCCTAAAGGAAATAGTTCGCTGCAAGTCTTACAGTTGTAATATTTTTAAAATGTACTGATACATTTTAGAAATAACAGAAAGATTTTATGTAAACAAATTAATGGGTATGAACTAATCAATACAAATTAATGTAAGACATAGCTCATTTTGTTGTTCATTTTATTTTTTAATGGTAAAGTCTGACTGGTTATAGCTGCTTTTCAGCAGAGGCTCTGGGAGAAATGTAAAAACAAAATGACTTCAAAGACATTAGTAAAATCACAACATTGTAGAAAACTTAAATGTTAGAAATTTAAGGATAAGCATGAGGTGGAATAAATTGATACATAAAAAAAAGTATGTATAAATACATACTATTTGGTTACAGATGTCTAATTTCAACTTAAAAAGATCTCAAACAGAAATTTGAAATCAGTAAACCCTGTACAACAAATGAACAAATCAGAGTATGTAGAATATTGAACGTACAATCTGTTGTCAATTTTCATTCTGTCCTCATCTGATGGGTTCGGATCCGATCCCTCGTATCCAACTCAGCCATTCCTGAAGCTTGTGGCAACCAAAAACTCACTTCTCCCTTGCCCACAATGCACCAACCCCAATTACCTCAGATCTCGTTTGCCTCTTCAAGCAAAAGACGTGCTCATAGCATCATAGGAAGTTACTAGACTAATAGCCCTAGGGCCGTTACAAGCCTAGCCGAGTTCTGCCCTTGTTTCCACGATCAGTAGCTATTGCTCTGTCCAAGAGGGACACAAGTGGAACCCCTGTCTACCATCTCTCCTGCTTTCTTAAGATAAGTGATTTTTTTTTTGGTATTTCTCTTAAAAAAATGTTTTTTTCACTTACCAATGTAAGTAATTTCTGTCAGCTCATTTTTCTATACATTTAATAATAATAAAAAAAACTTTTCTATTTTTCAAACTTCTTTTTGTGTGGATTGTGATGGCAGATAAACCAGAAAGGTTTAAGAAGTGTTCTAAAGTGTGGGCATAAATTGCCACTTTTCAATGCCCACACATTCTGTGTTGATTGCCTAGGCCCCCTGCATTTACAGGAAGACTGCTCCATATGCCATGGCTTCAACTCCCGCACATTAGTGGAGTGGAAGAGTAAACCACCTCCTCCTCCTTTTGGAGAGGCTGTATCAGAGGGTTCATCCTTTAAATCTAAAAAATCTTCCACCTCCTCCGCTTCGGATTCATCAAGGAAGCAGTCTGCTAAGGAACTTGCCTCAACCCCGGATCAGAAAAAGTCAAAATTACAGGATCCAACTGTTCCTTCAGATCTTACCAAGAAAAAAGTCTCCGATCTGACATTGCATTGGATCTGACAAGATCCGACAATCTAAATCTGACGGCCAAACTGTTATAAAGCTACTTTCCAGAACAAGGTACTCTCCTTCACTGGATCTGGTCCCTGATAAGAGTACCTTCTCCCTTTCTGGAACAGCCAAGGTCCCCATCTGTACACTCCACTCGTTCTACCAGGAGCCTTACAGAAAAAGATGTGGAGAGAGTGGCGAGGAAGATTATCTTGGCGTAGAGCCAGATTGGTTTTCCAACAGCTCCTACTCCTCTAGGTCAGGAGGTTTGTTTATCTACAACTCTTCCTTACAGATTCCTCTGCTGACTCCTCCTGCTGCTTGAGAGAGTGTGGATCCAAGCCATCCAAATCCGTCTGGTTCAGATCCGAGGATTACCATATCCTCAGATCCAAAGTTTTCCCTGAGAACTGTGGTCCCATCGATCAAGAGAGCTCCTGAAGCTGAAGTCTGCCTGTCAGATCCAAGGTGCTCTACTAGTCTCCAAAACTTTTGGAGCTGTCTCTGCACCTTGGAGCCTTGGCACTGGACAGCTATGCTCTGGCTTCCACCTCGGGAGTTTTACCCTCAGAGTGGGGGGGGGAACTGTTCTTCCCCGATTTGATGTCCTCTCCTTTTCCAGGCCACTCTGCTTTTGAGGCTGCGAAGAGGGCATTTTCTGCCTCGGCAGTTGTGACGGAGCCATCCCACTCGGATCCTAAGTCTTCTACCATGATGTCTCAACACTCAGAGCCTCACTTAGGAGTACAGTTAATAATTTAATTATAAATATAAGTTTTAAAAGACTTGTTAATTGACTGTACTCCTGAGGATCACATGGCATGGAAGAGGGATATATAAAATGAGTGGAGTCATGAAAGTTTAACTTTTCCTTAGAAGTCCCTTGCATATGGGACGAAAGCACTTAATTTTGAAAGTTGTTTTTATGATTTTTTTGCTGTTTGTATTATTTTTAAATTTTGATCCATTGGATTAATTAATTAAACTGCTGTGAAGTGTCCAGGTGGATATTGTGGCATTTTTGTGTGGACTTTTTACTGGTTTGTCGTTTCCTGTCTTATTTGGCTGTAATTGTGGTTTGAGAGGCACTGTGAACACTGAAGGACACTCTCTTCTTCCCAATTATTTTTTTTGGAGCCTAATACTGGGGTTGGAGAAGCCCAGAAGAGTGGATGGGAAACAGAAAATTTACCCTGGGGATCACTGCACTGGCTCTGCTGGACAGTGGCGCAGGGAACTGATGGCTCGGCTGGACAGAGGCACAGGGAACTAATCTAAGGGGGTGGTGAAAGCCAACACATTCTGGCTAGGCTTATAAATGCCCTTGGGCAGACAGCCTAGTACTTACCTATGAACCTATGAACCTAATGGTCAAAGATAATGTTAAGGGTTTGTGGCTGACCAAGTCTGCAGATGACTGCAAATGCAGTGCCATCATAAACCCCCCAGAGGACAATAGGATCCTGTTAGTGGATGTGTCCCAATGAAATACTTGGTTTTAAAGCTATGAATTAAAGCTAAATGCCAAGAAATGTATGATTGTATCCTTTGGCATTATGACTCCCCTTAACACAATCACATTGACTGCACCCCATCTTAAAATTGATCCCGCACTTAGAGATCTGGGAACCTATGATGCCAATGAGCTGTCCTTTGCATAGATTATATCTAAAGGTATAGTCTGGATCCAAGGACATAATTATTCCACTGTACTCTGCAATCATTAGGGCAGTCGTTGAGTATAATGCTTCTTTTGTTATTTACCTGTCCAACACTTGTTATAACCAGAATGACCACAATGTTTTCTCACCAAAAAATCAAGGTTCTAAATCATAATAACTATGCACACCCTCTCAAAGCTTTGTCTGTCCCTCGCTGTCAAACAGACTACTAAGAGGCAACCACTGCCTTGCATATAGTGCCTAAACAGATCCTATTGTATCAGACCTGTTGTACATTCATAAGTCCAGTGGTATCATAAACACCTACTCAGGAGACCTCAATCTCTTTTGGAAAATTAACAGAACGAGTTGGAGGGATAGGTGTGTATCACAGTGAATACTACTTATATGGAACTGCATTCCACTCCACTTAAAGCAAAGTGTCTTACTCTAATCAAATGTAATTTGGATGAATGGATGGGTAAGCACAAATTCACCCCCAGTTTAGCACCAGTGGCCCTCATAGATAAGAGAAACTTACCCAAACACATACTTGTTAGGCCCATCTTTGAAATTTCATTTTTCGAAATATAATGGCTAAAATTACTATGGAAATCTTCTTAAGATCCTCCGAGATCAGTACTCTAGTAAGTAGCTGTGATCTTGTGTTTTTGGTTTCCTAAACATAAAACTTTCAGACAAGGCAGTGAAAAAAAAATGAAGCATAAAGAGGCTAGTACCAAGGCTGAAAGATTAAGCTGTATTAAGGTCCTTGTATGTGTTTTCTTGTGGGTGTATCCACGTGATAGTAATTTTTGGAAGAACTGCTGGCCAGAAAGGAAACTTTTGTCTTCAGAAATAAGTTGAAGCATGTTAGAGTGATTGAAGTAATCACATATAGAGGAGTAGAGAAAAGTACATTTGTGAAATGTAACCAGGAAAAGTTGTAAAAAAAATGTCGCTTTAGATACAAATTTTACCCAAATTTGACATTGCTATTAATGAACATTGTCTAGTGCCACTGTTGGAACAATTTAACAATTAACGGACTCCTTGCTATGTTCTTGTAATATACCAGGATAATCCCAACATCATCTTCCCTTTACTTTCCCTCTCTGACCTCATTACCTATCATGATGATAGGTAAGCCCATTGGAATAATCAAGAGAGTCTCATGTATAAATAAATTCTACATAACAAAAACATTTTGTAAGTAATTCTGTCCAGTAACAACTATTCCTATGTTCACTTACTCTAGCTCTACTGGAATTAACCGTACTGCATGTAATACACTGTCTAACACACAATATTCAACAAACACACTGACTTATTGGCATATGGGTAGTAGTGCTCTGCTACTGTCCTTGTGGCAGTCTGTCAAAGCTCAGAACTCCTCACACTTCTTGTCTGTGACTGAGAAGGACCAATCATCTGATAGACCAGGACCATTCCAGTTTTCTTTTGCCACAGTTAGAAAGAGATCTCTTGGGATATTGCTTTTCTGCCTGGGTGATATCAGCTGCAGAGCTCAGATAAGAAAGTCCTTTTGAGTTATTTCCTTCATCTGCCTTTTTCTATACATGATTGAATAGCCTTTTCTGCTGATTTGGTTATTTTTTTCTTGTGCAAAATGTGTATATACTTTTAGTGTGATTTCTCTTGGAGTACAACACCTATACTATTTAAACTCTTTCTGAGGTTCTGATGGGTTTTTAAACATTTTAAAGTGTTTTATGGCCATTTCTGCACAAAGGCCATTTTAACGCAGTTCCTGTCATTACCTCATGCTGCCAGAACCTCTAGTAATTTGCGACTGTTATTTCTGTTGATCAAATGTTTCTTTTGAAATATTTAACAGGAAAAACTAGCTGTTTCTGCAATTATTTGTTTTCTTTTGTGCTTTCGCTATTTTAAGTCTGAGCATATTCATTTAAATTGTGATTTTTGTTACCATTTTTTTGTGAAACATTTCTGAGAAGAATGTTTCTTAAGTTTATATGTATTTCCTTGCCTAAGGTTTAGATTTAATTATGTGATGTGATTAAATAGATTTACAATTTGTTAACAAATTTCTTGTTTAAATTGTGATTTTTGTTGCGTGACATTTTTGACAGGAATTTTACTTAATATACTTAACCCCAAAATAGCCTTAGACCAGGAATTATTTCCATTTATGTTCTACTAAAAATAGCTGTTATTTACTTATGTTGGGGTTTCATGTGATGTTTTATTGTTCTTTTTGCTGGATTACTGAAAGTGCTGTTTTTTTCCCACAATAAAGTATTTAGTGTAGCTTCCGTATAGAAATAAACTTCATTTTGCTGTTTACAGGGAACTTTGTGGGATTTTGTCCATTTTGTACTGGGCTGACCATGCAACCAGTATTTGGTATTGTTCTGGCTAATTTTTGCACCTTTCTTGAGGTGTAATAATCGTCCTCATTTGCACCTAAAAATTGAGAGTCAATAAAAAATATATATATATTTCAGTGTATGGCTTGGGACTCCACAGCAGCCTTAGTTTCTGACAGGCTATTGGACCACTCACCTTCTGTTGCCTCTAGGTCCCTTGGTGTGGTTATAGTATCACAACTGTGCATGTCTCGAAGGTCAGACAAATGCTTCAGTGCTGTGCCGTTGTCTGTTTTAGGTAAGGGAGAACCAAACCAAACCCTTTAGATGCAGGGAAAGTCAGGGTTGCAGACTTTGTTGCCAGTATTGATACTAACCCCCCATGGATTCTTCCACTTCTGTAGTGTATGCTAAAAAGAGACAGAAGGCCCTTCACACGTGGTGGTGTAGCAATCTCTGACTGGTTTCCCACCTGTGGCTTTGGATATATCCATGCTTTAGGCAATGTGCATACAAGGATTTTAGTAATGCTGACACTTCCATCCTGATCAGTCTTTTCTTTTTGAAAGAGATCCTGTGTCTGAGGACTCTGACCTTTCTGTGTTGGGTCATTTGATTTCCTCTGATGACAAACAGGTGCAGGGACCCAAACAGATGTTTACTTTTCCCTCTCTTGAACCCATTGTTGGGGGATGTCTTCTAGACGGCTTGTAGTTCTCTGCTCACTCGTTTAAAGAAGAGTTTAAAAAGTTAGGGTTGCTCATCCTCACTTGTCCCCCATACCTCTTTGTCTGTGGACCCTACTTTGGACTCCCAGTGACATTTGCTAATTAGAAGACCATGTCTTATTTTTACCCAATCTCTCTAGATTAACTAGGCAAGAGGCTAGAATCTCAGGGGAAGTAGGTGACGTAGTCTAGCATGGTAGGTTTTTAAGCGTTTAACTGTCGGTGTTTTATGTGGAAGTTTGCGTTCATAGTTTCATGGGTAAGTACTATGCTAGCTGCCCTTTTGGACTATTTTAAGCCTAGCCAGTTTCCTTTTTTGTGCTCTAATTAACTTCTCACTTGGTTAGAGATTGGCCTTACCTATCCCATGCCTGATAATTATATATTACCCCAATGAGAATAACTGGGATCCATACCATCAATGTTGAGATGCATGGACAGTTAAGATGACTTTGCTGCATCATTACCTGCAGTGCAAAATATTTATATTAAATATCTTGCGTCAAAGCATGCTCTAAAAAGTGCTTTGGAAGGGGCTGAAACTTTTTATAGAAATGTCAGTATTAACATAACAGTATCAGCATAACTCCTAGAATTTTTCTGATGAGTAAAAAATGAGATTATGAATGCTCTTCTTGAGTCTGATTGCGTGTTTGGTACATCAGCTAATCAGATCCTTAAGCACTGGGATGAGAGAAGTAATTTGATGGAAGGAGTATCCAAAATGTTTCATATTCCCATTCCTACTCCTTTAAGAAGGATCATTTTCAGTGGCCTATCAGTAGTCCCACCCAAACGAAATCCAAGGCAAAAAAAGAAAATGGCAAGATGACAGCTTTGCTAAGTGATTCATTTCATTGAACCTTCCTTCCAACGTACCACTATGCTGAAGTGTGGCACCCATCTTTATTAAGTCCCCCATCAGGTGCCTCTTCTCACCAGATAGCTGTCAAGAAGGCCTGGTCATCCGTGTTTTATGGCAAATGGGTACAAACAAATTTGGTCCATTTAAGGGACTTCCCCATGAACTACCAGACGAGACTTTATTCCTGCCTGTTCTCCAGCACATACTGGACATGGGTCATCGCATCATTCCTTTCTTTAAAAAGGTTTCTTTTCTCATATTTTTATGGTTCCCCAGTTAGAGCAGTCAACATGACTACTGTAGGCCCTTTCTTGTTTGAATATGTTTGTCAAGGTCCATCAATTCTAGATGCTCATTCTGCAGACAGTGCTTCCTCTGCTTCCAGGGCACTGTTTCATTGTGACCCTGGCCTTGACTGATGCCTTTCTTCATATCTCCATTGCTCATTACTTCAGGAGATCTCTGTGACTGGTTGTATACGGTTCACACTATCTGTTTTCTGTATTTCCCTTTAGGCTATTCACAGCAATGGAAGTGTTTACCAAATGCCTTGCTCCAGTGGTGGCCCACTGACAGACTCTAGGCATATACTTTTGTTTTCCTGTACTTGCACAACTTACTGATCTGTGCATGTGTAGAATTGCTAGAGTAGGGCTTGTTCTGACTCTGCCATCTAGGGTTCAAGTTGAACCTCCTAATGTCATGTTTGACACCCTTGCAAAGACTTGTCTCTCTGGGGTGCTTTATTGACTTCAATAATAGTCTGGCTTTTCTGCCTGAAGACAAGCTCCTGTCATACCAAGCACTGTTTCTGGAATTCTCCCAGAGGAATGTTGCTTCAAGAGAAGCTCTAGAAATTTTTGGACTGAGTGCATCAATTCTCATTTTACCACTGTCCTGTCTTCACATGAGAAAAATTCTATGGTATGTCTGAAATTGTTGGACATAGCACCTTCATTCCCTGGAATCCCAGTTGCCAAGTTTGGCCTTCATCAGGCAAGATTTACAGTGGTGTGGAGATCAGCTGAGTATCCATCTAGGGCTTCTTTCCTCCCATCTAATGCCAGTTCAGTCTCTCCAGACTGATTTGTCTAACTTTACCTGGGAGATGTGTCAATGGGGATGCAACTGCTAGTCACTTGGGAGCCTAAGGACACACAAAATCACAACAGTATCTAGGAGATGTTGGCAGTGTTTCACACCTTGAAAGTCCCTCACCACCTTTAGGAATCTTGGCCCTCTTCTGGTGGTTACAGAAGCAACCACTGTGATGTGGTACCTCAACAAACAAGTGGGGGTATGATGCCTTACCCTGTTCTTGACTGGGTGTGGTAGCCTGGGAGTGGGGTTCTCAATATTCTCTGCCTCTTCAGGCATCATACATACCATCAGAGAAGAACAGTGTGACAGACTGACTGACAGAACAGATCTTTTGCAGACCTGCATGAGTGGAAATGCAAGGCAGTGGTGCTCCAGGATCTAGTCCAGATGTGGGGAACATCCATAATAGATCAGTTTGGGTCCTTTCAAAATAGACAGCTGTAGAAATTCTGTTCCTGACATCCTTGCAGCAATGCTTGGAGGACAGATGCATTCTCATTCTCTGGGATGGGAATGTTCCTCATGTGTTTTCACCCTTTTCACTGATTCACAAGCACAGATCATTATGGTGACCACCTATTGGTCCAGGCAGTCTTGGTTCTCCCTGTTTATGGTATTGGTCAAGGGCAATTACCAGACGGTTCCTCCTATGCTGAACTTGCTCACACTGTCTCAGGTGAGATTATTGTACCCTGATTTGAAGAAACATCTATGGAATTACAAGGTCCATTGTGGTTAATTTCTCTCTGGTCTTGAAATTTTCAGGATGGCTTAGCATACGCATCCATTAAGGTGCATTTAGAGGCCATATCTGCTTTCTGCCAATGGATCCCCCCTCTTTCTTTCTTATCTTTTCTTCTTTTGTGACAAAACATTTGATGAAATGATTATTGCAGACCCCCCATAAGCAAATTCTCCTTTGTGGGATCTCAACTACGTTCTTGCAAAATTGACCCTGCCAACGTATGAACTGGCAGCTCTTGCTTATAAGCTCTTACTTTAGAAAACTGTTTTGCTTATTGCTCTGACATCTGCAAGGTGTGTTTCTGAGCTGCAAGCTGTCATAGTGGAACAACCTTACCTGATTTCTACAGGGATAGGGCTGTGTTGTGCACTTATCCTTTTTCAGGATGAAAGTGGTTTCATTCTTCAATTTCTGTCAGTCTTTTTATCTCCTTGTGTATTTTCCTGAACATACAAATAAGGGATGGATATTATTTTATTCATTGACTGTGTATAGACTGCTCAGGTAATACCCTGACAGAACAAAGTCCTTTAGGAAGGTTGAAAGATATCTTATTTCCTTTTCCAGGGCAAAGAAGGTCAGCCTTTCTCTAAGCAATTCATTGCACATGGATTGTCCTCTGGTATTAATTCTTGTTGCATCCACCATGGTGAGGTGAATCCAGGCAAGCTAAAGACACTTTTTACCAGGGTCTTTTCCTCTTCAGTGACATTTAGGAAAGAAGTGGACTCTATGTATCTTAGAGTCAACAACTTGGTCCTCCTCCTTACCTTCACGAAGCACTACAAACTGGATGCTTTTATAAATTCAGTGCAGGCTTTGCGAGGACCATTCTCCAAGGGGTTCTTAACCGTATCCTTCCCCTTCCTAGGTGGGGTAAACTTTGGGAATCGACACATGTGCCAGTAAGGCGGTGTGTTTGTTCAGCATAGTACAGTTGCATAAGTTCCACCTGTAACAGTAGATGTTTTTAGAACACGCCGCCTTTTTGCCAGTAGCCCCCCCCCCCCCATCACCCTTTGTTGGCTGTATATAGTCAGTTTGATTAAGTTGCTGTTGTGTTTTTGTTCAGCAAACTTTTTTGTTTTGTTTTTTGTATGTGTGTATTTGATATGGATCAGTAGGTGTTTGCAAAACTTGTGTTCTTATCCACTGATGTCCTTACATTCACTGCTGCAGTATTCCTTATGAATGGGTATTCCCTACCGTGAATCCCACTACCCGGCCAGTTTATAAAAGTTTACCATTGCTTTAAGGTACACTGAACGTCAACTGCACACTCCTTGTTTAGGGTAGGGCATAAAAGTGACATTCAGGCATACCATCCTCAGAACTTCTTTGCCCCCAGTCTGAATGCTGTTTTAACCATCGGCCTGTTACCTCCATCCGTTTTTTTTTTTTTACCCTTTCTGTCTGTTGGCATTCCTGCGCTTACTCCTGTTTGCTGTAGTCCTCACTTTTGCAGAAAAATACCCAGTTGTCTTTTTGGTCACTGTTTTCTGTTTGTTTTGTGCCGTTTGGGGTTAATGTCATCCAGGAAGGGTAAATGCCAGTGTGGGAGACTGATTCCCCATAAGGACTGCCATGATAAGTGTCTTTTTTGCCTAGGTGCTGCTCACGACCATACTTCTTTTTCAATTTGTCAGGCATTTGTCCCCAAAACGCTTTGTAGTAAGCTTTCTTTCCTTTCCTTATATCTTGAGAACCAGTGTCCTAAGCTTTTTGCTGCGGGTACTATGGATGGAACTTTCTGCCCCGAGGGTCAGCCATCAGGGAAGAAGGTGCATAAGGTAAGACCAGAATCGTTCACTGTCCAGCCTCTGCTGGGAGTTTCTTCCAAGGTTATTATGAACCTGAAGGTTCACCCGGTTGTTATCTCAGATTCTTTTACCGCATCTTGGTTGGAGGCAGGTGAGGATCTGGTGGGCAGCACATTCAGCTAGGCTTTGCAGGTGTCCGTTTTGGGCATTCAGAGGGAACCACAGTTGACTGTTTCCGAGAGGTCTAGAGAGGTTCCACAGTTTCTCTTTAGGGAATAGGTTCCTATTGCAGTTGTGGAATGCCATCCTGAGTCTGGGCCTTCTCAGGTTTCTAGGCCGGCTGTTCCCTTAAAAAAGAAACAGAAAGCTAATCGTGTTTCTTCTGCTCCTAGGGATCCACAAAGTGAGTAGAAGGCCATTACTCAGGGGTTATTTAATGCTTTACTGTCGCTGCGTCCTCCTCAAGGGGTTTCAGTTCCTGCTCCTCCTTGGTATTCCTCTTCCCCTAAAAGGGCCAGAGAATTGCATTCTTCTGAGGTTGGTTCTGATGATGACTCCCTTGCTTATTCTACCCAGTTTCCTCCTCCTTTAGACTATGGGTCTGAGGAGGAAGATTCTCATACTCTCGATAATCCTTCTGAGGAAATTTCCCTTGAAGACACGGTCTCTAGGATGATGGCATTTTTTAAGTGGGATTGTGCCCAGGTTTCAGATATCCATAAGAGGCACTATGAGTTACTGCAGATGGCATCTCCTATACCTGCGGACATTCCTCCTGTTTTGCCTGCTTTATTGGATGTTTTTTCCACTGCACCGGATTCCCTCCCCCCTGCTCCCAGGAAGTCGGATAGGTTTTATAGGGTGCTGGAGGATTGTTCCTTTTTGTTTGTTCCTTTTTGTTTATATGTCCTGCTGCTGACCCCTCTGTGGTGTCACCTCTGATAAGCCATCTCAATTGCTTTCTTTATCCAAGTTATTGGCTTCTGACAAGGATAGTAGAACCATGGATAGGCTGGGTAGGAAGGTTTATACTTCGGCTACCCTAACTTTTAGGGCTATTAATTATCAGACCCATATCTCTAGGTATGTCTTGGCTCTTCTTTCTCAGGCTTCTCAGATTCTTTCTGATCTTCCAGACTGAGTAAATTTTCCGCTTTTTCCTTACTTGGGACTTCCTTTCCGGTAGTTTGTTATTTTATCAGATGTAGTTATGATGCTGCAGGTGCCTCTTCTAGGGCTGGTTCAGTTCTGAGGAGATATTCATGACTTTGCTGTCAACCTTTGCCCGATGATATTAAGGCTAAGTCGATGGATGCTCCTCTGGATAATACAATTTTGTTTGGTGAGGCGGCAGTTGGTTTATTTGTCTCTTCAGGACAAGGGGAAGACTTTACAGGAGCTTAAGCATGTCTTTGTTTCTCTTGTGCCTAAATTTCACCAAAACTACCCTTCTAAGCCAGCCTTTGTTCGTAGGCTGTCTTGCCCTCCTTCTAAAGGTAAAAAGGGTAGTAAATGGACTCCTCCTGCTAAGGCCACTCAGACTGCAGGGATTCTTAAGCCTTCCTTTCCTGACAAACCAGGTGCTGTCCGACTATTCACCCGTTCCTAGCCACATTCCTCTTTCTCTTCGCCTTTGTCTTTCTCTTCCTGTTTGGCTCCAAATCACCCAGGATTCTTGGGTTCTGTCAATCATTCAGCAAAGCGTACTTCATGTTCTGGATTTCCTGCCCTCCTTTTAATGGCATTCCTCAGCCTCCTCTGGAACAGCTTCTTTTTTCCCAGAGGTTCTTTGAGACCTCTTGTCTTGAGGTACCATTCAAGAGGTGCCTGTGTCCCAAAAGGGGAAAGGGTTTTATTCAAGAATATTTATAGTGCCCAGAAAAGGACGCACTTGGAGACATATTTTAGACCTGTCTCATCTGAACATCTTTCTGAAGGTGCCTTCCTTTCGGATGTTGTCCCTTCAGTCCCTTTTTCCTCTTGCGCTCCCTCATGCCTGTCTGATGTCTCTTAACCTCAAGGATACTTATCTCCATATTCTGATCCATTCTCTTTTCAGGATATTTTTGTGTTTCTCTGTTGCTTCCTGGCATTTTAAATTCTGTGCTTTGGCCTTTCTACTGCCCCATGGGTGTTCACCAAATGCCTCGCTCCTGTGATTGCCTTTTACAAGCTTCAAGGGATCCAAATCTTTCCTTATTTGGATGACCTGCTGACTCAGGCATCTTCTCCAGAGGTCCTTTTGCAAAATCTTCATTTTACCATTTCTCTTCTTCAGAGCCTGGAGTTCACAATAAACTTCAAAAAATCTTCCCTGACTCCTTCTCCGGATAATGTCTTTCTGGGTTGCAGGTTTCAAACAGTGCCACTGTTGGCATCCCTGCCTCCTCTAAAGGCATTAACTCTCATTTTTTTCTTTCAAACTCTTCTTCCCCTGGCCTCCATTACAGCCAGGGAGTTTCTGAGAGCTCTGAGGTTCATGGCTCCCTCCATTTCAATGCTCCCTCTGGCCAAACTCCACATGAGGAAGTTCCAGTGGTGTCTGAAGTCATTGTGGCTTCAGCATGCGCATCCTCTAGACTTTCCTGTTCCTCTTCTCCCATGTCTCAAGAAAGAACTTCTGTGGTGGATTCAGCAGTTTTCTCTGAATCCAGGGCTCCCTTTTCAGGCTCCTCTTCCCTCTCAGGATCTGTTCACAGATGCTTCAGATGTTGGATGGGGAGCAGCGTTTGGCTCCCTGAGGGTTCAGGGAGTGTGGTCGCCTCGTCGGCGGAAGGAGCACATCAACATCAAAGAGATTGAGGGCTCTTATGCTGACTTTTCAGGTCTTTCATCCTCTCTTCTCTGCAGGGCCTCTCAAGGTAGTTGCAGACAATACCACTGTCATGTGGTATATCAACAAACAGGATGGGGGTACGAGATCTTACCGTCTTTGCTGGCTGGCACTTCTGGTATGGGATCTGGCTATCCACTGTCGAGTGACTCTTCAGGCAGTTTACATTCCTTCAGATCGGAACATTGTGGCAGTCTGAGCAGGTCCTTCACTCAATCCCACAAATTGATGCTTCACGGGATGTGTTTCTGGACATTGTTCACCAGTGGGGTACTCCTCAAGTAGATCTCTTTGCCTCCCCTCTGAACAGACAATTTCCTCTGTTTTGTGCCAGAGTCCCAGGTACTCCGGTATGGAAGGTGGACACCCTCTCATTTTCTTGGAAGGGGATGTTTCTTTATGCATTCCCTCCCCTTCCTCTCATTCTGAGAGTCCTGTTCAAGATTCAACAGGATGCCCCCAAAATCTTGTTGGTGACTCCCTTTTGGCCGCAACAGCACTGGTTCCCTCTACTTCTGCATCTAGCCAGGGGCAATCATCGCAGTTACCTCACAGGGTGGATCTCTTCACACAAGGTGAGGGGTGTCTCATCCATCCTCACCTGTCCATGCTTCAACTGACACTGTGGGTGATAGGGTTTTGATTCCTCATAGACACCTTTTTTTCTGAGCACATGCTACAGGTCCTTCAGGAGGCCAGGAAACCTACTACTAGGAAATCCTACTTATCTAAATGGAAGAGGTTTTCTATTTGGTGTCTTTCTCATGACCTGGACCCAATTTATGTGGATGTTCCTCTGGTTGTCTCTCATTTGTCTAGGTTGCTCAATGCTGGTTTGGCCTATTCTTCTATTAAGGCCCACTTATCAGCTCTTTCTACTTGTCCGCCTTTAACTCTTCCATTAGCTTCTAGATTTGAGGCTAAGCAATTTCTTAAAGGCATCCTTAATATTAACCCTCCCAGGAAGACTGTTCCTCCTCCCTGGGATCTTAATTTTTGTTTTTGGAAAACTTGACTCGGGCTCATTTTGAGCCTGCTTTTTCAGCTTCCTAGTAGCATTGTTCTTGGAAGACTGTTCTTTTGTTAGCTCTTATTTCTGCCAGATGGGTGTCCGAGTTGCAAGCCCTTGTGGCTTGTCCACCTTTTTTGATATTTCATGAGGACAGGGTGTCCTTGTGTACTAATCCTTCTTTAATGCCCAAGGTGGTTAAAGAGTTGTCACTTAATCAGTCTATTAATTTGCTTGCCTACTTTTTTTTTCCTTCTCCGCACTCTGACAGTGAGAGGGTGCTGCATACCTTAGATGTACATAGACTGCTCAGGTTTTATTTGGATAAAACTAAAGCTATAAGAAAATCTGACCAGTTATTTGTTTCCTTTCATGCTAGGTCTTTAGGATTGGCTATTTCCAAGCAAACTATTTCTACTTGGATTTCAAAGGCTATTTCTTTTTGTACACTCTTCATGACACAAGCCTTCCTTCTTCTGTAAAGGCTCATTCTACTAGTGTTGTGGCTTATACTGGTGCTATTTTCAAGGGCTCAGACACTAATTCTATTCTTGAAGTTGCTGCCTGGACTTCTGTGCATACCTTTACTAAACATTACCAGTTGGGTGGTATCTCCAGAGCTAGAGCTGGTTTTGTTGCTGCCATTCTTCATGGCTTCTTGGAGGGCTCTGCTGCTTCCTCCTCCCAAGTTTCTTCTTGAGCTTAGGCACTCTCCCATTCGTATGGAATACTGCAATGGTGAGTGTAAGGACGTAGTACAATTGTGTAAAATCTTACAATAACTTTCGATTTCCTTGCCTTCACCGCTGCAGTATTCACTCCCTCCATTCCCCTGGTCTTTTTTCCTTCTTGGATGTGTATGTTCTCCTTGGTTTTCCTTGGACTGATGTTCCTACTGGGGCAATCAGTTCTGAAGATGATATGCCTAAACGTCCCTTTTATGCCCTACCCTATGCAAGGAGTGTGTAGGTGACGTTCATTGTACCTTAAAGCAACGGTAGACTTTTGTAAACTGGCCTGACAGTGGGCTTCACAGCAGGGAATCCCCATTCATAAGGAATACTGCAGCAGTGAAGGCAAGGACATTTACATTTTATGGTGCGATTTTGCACAACTGTATTTTCCTTTTGTACCCTAGAAAAATGACAGAGTCCTGTCATATGTTTGGTCCTTCTCATTTTCAGACCAGCAGTGGGAGGAGTTCTGAGGTTTGATAGACTGCTAGAGGTAAGGTAGCAGGGCACTACTAGCCATATGCCAGTAAGGCAGGGCATTCTACGAATATCTACTGTCATAGGAAAGTGGAACTTGCACAAGTACACCTTCTTAGAACATATCTAGCATTCTTTAGAAATTGGTTTCACATTTATATTCTGCTGTTCCCCTCGGCTTTAGTTTTAATCATTAGGCAAATGCAAGTGAAGTATACAGATTATTATTAGTGTTATGGATTTATGTATTATTCTACAGTTTTGTTTAATCTGTTATTTTAAGTTTCTGTTTTTATGATTCTGTTTCATATACCAGTGAGCTTTTCTCCCTGGACCTAATCTGAAAAGGGGTTCCATGCCCATTTGGATTTTCCTGATAAATAAATGCAAATATTTCAAACAACAATGGATATAACAAGTGAAAGAGGACAAACGGCAGTACTTTTATGCATATTAGGCGAAAAGGTGCATAAGTTATATGAAACTGCGGCAAATGAAACTGACACATTGCACTGCTGTACAAGAGTTACTGACATGGGAGTCTTGCTAAAAGGAGTACAAATTCAAAAATGCAGGTCAGAAGCAAGATGAATCAGAATTGTCATACTAAGCAAGGCTAAAAGCATAGGAGCACATTTAGTTTCACATAGTTTGCTGCAGAGCTTAAAACATAACTAATACAGAAATTATGTGCACTTTGTAGAAAGTAGAATAATTTTGTTACAGTATGCAGAAGTAAATGTAAAACGTATTTCAAAGAAAATTTGTGTAATTTGCAAACTACACAGATCACAGTGATCTAGAGTTTGTGTATGTATATAGTGATAGAGATAAAAGTCTCAGAAGAGAAATAACTGTAACAATACAAGATCAGAGAGCAAAGATGTTGGTAGACTCCCTGGGACATCAGTTAACACAGTGGACTCTGACATGGGCTGCCATCACTGGTGGAAGCCCATTCTGATTTAGATTCAGGCCCATTGCAGTGGTCCTATGTGGACTGTGGGATCATTGTGGTGTGCTGTCTTCTCTGCTGAGCTATATGCTAATGAGGTATTCGAGGTGGGGGGGGCAGCCTTTGCAAATTTACCATGTACTCCCCCCGCCCCAGAAATGCTTGCGACAAAGCATTTTCCTAACCAAGAGTGTCAGAGAATTGCTCAGCTGTGTAAGTTAACTTAACCAAAAATTTTCATTGGTGCATTACTTTCAGTGGGTGAAATTGTGTTAGAGGTAAGTGCTGGGGAGTTTGGAGGACACACAGAGGACACACAGTGGTGGGGTATGTGTGCATGTGTGTTGCTACATGTATCAGTGTATGCAGAGGGATGATTGGCCTCAGGTGAGATAGCGAGTGTGTGTGTGTGTGTGTGTGTGTGTGTGTGTGTGTGTGTGTGTGTGTGTGTGTGTGTGTGTGTGTGTGTGTGTGTGTGTGTGTGTGTGTGCGTGCGTGTGTGTGTGCGTCCATGTGTGTGGGCGTGCGTGCATATATGTGTGTGTGTGGTGGGGGGGTGTTTGAATGTTGAGTGTGTTCGTGAATGGGAGGGAGGCTATGTTGGTGGGGGTAAGGAATTATGCCATGCCTCCAAACTCTCTTAGACTAACCAGCAAGTCCTGCATTTTTTGTGAGGGGGCACTAGATATCAGGGGAAATACCATTTAAAAAGTTAATAGACCAACAGATTTGCAGCAAGAAAGATGTGCAGGTGGAGGGGGGGGGGTGGCATTACATACCAACGATATTCTTTAAATATTTTTCAACAATCTTGTTGAAAGTTAATAGAAGAACAGTTTTGCAGCACAAAAGACATAAGGGTAGCGGATACTAAACACCTGGGATACTATATTATAATTGGTAAAAGGCTTCAAACCTTGTACGCTTGGTACAGAAAGCAGCTTGTTAACGAAGAGAAATGTAATCCTCTGAGTTAACACTCAACACCAGGGAGAGGATATATGTTACCCTAAGTCTTTATAAAAATAAAATGCAAGGGGATTCACCCTCTGGGTTAATACTAGATGCCAAGGAAACTATTTAGATAATATTGTAATTTACTTTAAAAACATGATGATAGGGGAAAAATGATCTAATTCTTGGTACAGAGAGCAGCTCCTTAATAAAGCAGAGCTGTAGTCCTCTAAGCCAGCTGAGTTAAAGGATAGCTTTTGCATCCTTATGTATTTTCTGAATAATAAGGAATATAGGTTCATAGGTTCATATGAAACTAATGTCTGGCATTCTATACTGACTATAACAGTCCATGGGACAAGGCAGTGTAAGAGGCACAACCAGTACAATTCTGTAAAATTGGGGACAGTTTAAAGAGATGGGGGTGTCCATTTATAGGAGATGGGGCTGACTTAACTTTAAACAGTCATGTTGGAGATTTCTGGACAAAGGTGGGAGGAGCACTGTATGACATCAGGGAGACTTTCTAAATATTACTTTAAGTCACTTAAATTAATAGAGCAGCAGGTCTAGCATCACACTGCATTTTCTGAACACAAAAGAAGAATTAAACTCTGTCTGGCATTATTGACTGGTTGTATTCGACTACAGTAGGGACATTCTGTGAAGTAAGGAAGAGATAAGACATATAGGGATGTACGTGTGTGTGTGTGTGTGTGTGTGTGTGTGTGTGTTTGTGTTTAAATGTGTGCTTATATATAGATGTATTATATATATATATATTTGTGGATTTAAATATGTAGGTGTTTGTGAGAATGAATGAATGAATGAACCTGGGGGTGTATGGGTTGCCAGAGGTGATTACAACAGCAAAGTTCTGATTTGCATTGGTGATAACACCATGCAATTCAGAAGCATGTAAATTAGCTGATAATGAGGTCCTTTCTCATTGTAGGTAGTGTGTTTCTGTATCACACAGCCCCTTTTGGCCACAGTTCTTTATGAATCCCAGGGTAAGACAAAATCCACAGCTAAGAAAGGAATACTGGGAATACAATTCATAGACGCTTCTTCCTTTAAAAGGTTGTTTGACAAGGCAGTAAAACTGAACAGAAAGGCAGATTGTGGTAGCTTTTCATGGGCTACTAGGAAAAGGTAAGTTATTGTTGAGGTACCTGCTAGAAAGAAAGCAACAGGTAGGCAGTATTAATGGGAGACTGACATTGTTGCTGCTGCTACTTCTGAGCAAGTACTGTGAACTGTTAGAAGTCAATGGTAAATCAAAAGTCATCAAGATCACCATTACGCAGATCATTCTTTCACATGTTTTGTACTGCAACACAGAGAGTTTCTTTCATTTAGAGAAACCATTGAAAAAGAGCTTTAAAAAGTTGGAAGACTGTTATAGTTGAACAGGTTTCAGCACCTTTGCTTTCTCTTATACTGACACAATCAAAACCCAAAGTCCAGTTGAGGTTTATCTATGAGAACAAATCTGACCATGATGAGAAAAAAGATCTTCCACTAGTTGTAGAAGACATGCATTGTTGAGTTGAATTGAGCAACTGTACTAAGCAATCTAAGTCTCCGGTCAGGCTGCCATAAGTATGACCTCCACCTTGAGACAAGCTCATAACTACTTTTTCCATGTGTTGGGTTAAGATCTTACAAAAGGCTAGTATTTGACATGTAATCCTGCTCTGCTGAGGTCATACAGCATGTCATCCAGCAGGTAGTCTAAGAGGTAACTGCAGCTAAAACATTTCAGTGGTGACATAATATTTTTTGCCAAGAATAAAGCAGAGCATGAAATGGTTTGCAGGTTGTACTAGAAAGTCTAAAAGGTGGTCTAGTACTAAAGAGAGAAATGAGTTTGACCAAAGTATACTAGATGTCCTTCTATATCACTGTTGCAGTGTTTTTCACCATAGGTATCTCTTGCTAAGGATAGCACAACATCTGGCCGGTATAGCAAAACTATTAGATCTTGCATGCACCTTGCATGTATGCTTCCCATTCAGGGTGTAGGGCATAAAGGTAATGTATGGATGCAGTTTCCAGAATTTCTTTGCCACCCATCCATTTACCATCGTTGCTCATCAGTCTGTACACTTTTTTGCTGAATACCTAGCCATCAGATAAATGGCCTATTGGGGTCTTTTTTTTCTTTTGGTCTTTTTTTTTTTTTTTTGGTTACTTAGAGTTACCTAGGATCATCATGAACAGTGACTTTTTTGTCTTGTTTCCTACAAACATACATCCTGTAGCATTTGTAAAGCATTTGTGCCTAAGACTCGTAGAAATCGGTCTTCCCTGGCCATCTGTCTTGAGAACCAGAGGCTTAAACTGTTAATCCAAGGTAGCATGGCTGAATGTTCTAACCCTGAAGTACTGTTAAGTAAGAAGAAGGCAAAGAAATCTTGGCTGGATTCTTTAGCTGTCCAGCCTCCACCTGACTTTTCTCTAGAAGCAGGTGATAGCTTTGTAGCCCATCTGTTGTCTATTTCAGATTCCAGTGCCATGACTTTGTTGGAGAACAGCATGGATCCTTCCTTTTGTACATGCTCTGAGGCTTTATAGGCATCTGCTCAGGATGCTGAGGGCTGACAGTGGTTGATCATCTTGGACGGTCCTAGAGGGATTCTGCAGATTCTGGTTAGAGAGGAGGTTCCGGGTACTGTTATTGAAACTCACGGGTCAGAACCCCTGATCTTTGTTGGGGCTGACGTCCCTACCAAGAAAAAGCAGAAGACTAAGCATACTTGTGTACACTCTAAGGATCCTCAAAGGGAATGGCAGGAGTTTACTTGGGGCCTGTTTAATGCCTTAATGGTCCTGAAGCCTTCCCAAAGTGTTTTTGTGCCTATCCTCTTTGGACTTATACTCTTTCCAAATGGGCTAAGGAAACCAATTCCTCAGAAGACAATTCAGAGTCTGATGATTGGTCCTTGTCTTACTCTTCCCATATGCCTCTGCCTTTGGCTTATGGTTCTGACCATACCTCTCCACCTAGAAACCTCAAAAATATGGAAAAGGCCCATGGAAAAATAGGTACAAATCTGTACACTGATTAACATAACATTTGCATATATAATTATGTAACCCCACCCACCCAACGGAATTGTGGGATACTAGCTTTCAAATGCAAAC
The DNA here is from genome assembly GCF_019279795.1 of Protopterus annectens. Lineage (NCBI taxonomy): Eukaryota > Metazoa > Chordata > Ceratodontiformes > Protopteridae > Protopterus > Protopterus annectens. The sequence continues at coordinate 825,676,807 of NC_056731.1, read as the reverse complement.
TGAAGAACAGCCAACCAAAATATGGCACCAGAGTCCCCCCTCCAACCATTCCAATGTCCCATTACCTGGCTATTTTGCCCCATTTACCATAAACACTAATGTGTGCATACTGCTTTACTTCTACAATGATTATTTGGATTTTATTCTTACATTTTATAGCACAAGCACTAATAGATGTATGCTAAACAAAGAAAGCAATACTATCTTACTATGAAAATAGACTTAGCGTTAAAACTTCTCTGCCTTGAAACTCATGTTCATTGAAACTCACACCACATCCAAAGAAAATGCATCTGGCCAGTGGTGGATAAAGATTACCTTTGGGCTGTTTTCAAAATTATAGGCCCCTTGCACACAAACCAAAAAAACATACATGTGTTCTTTGATGCATCTTCCTGACTTTATCAAATTATATTTCTTGTATAATACAGAACACTTGTTAGACTTAGAGCGCATTTTAAATTTGTTTGAACATTTTTCTAGTAGTCACTGAAACAAAATGCATGAACCAATAATGACAAAATTGGCAAATTCAGAACCTTTCCATCAAAAAAGTCTACTTACACACACACACAAAAAATATATATATTTATATATATATATATATATATATATATATATATATATATATATATATATACATACATAGAATGACAGTAGTGTAAGCCATAGGCATCTTGCACAGCTTCTCGCACTTATTTTCAATTTCAGTTTTTTTTTTTTCAGGGGGGGACAAAAGGCCAAAAACCAGGGACACATTTTAAACATTGCTTGTATAATTTTGGAAAAGTTGCTAGAATAAAATGTTATATTACCACCATGCATTTCACTGCCAAGGCTTGAACCCAGGACCCTGTGCAATACAATCAGAACAACATACCACTATGCCAAATCAGCAGCTTCCTGAAAGATAGGAAGACTGAAACTTATTTAGTGAATTCAATTCTCACTTCTCACCATAGCTCTCACCTCTTAGCCCAAAAAACCTGGACAAAGCCAATAACGGGGGAATACAGCCCCAAAATAGGGACATCTGAAATACTGATCTTATAAACTTAAAAAAACTGGTAGAATGCCATTTATTTTCTGAAGAATGTGAAGTCTGAAATTCGAATGTCTGTCATTAGTGAACTCAATCCTTCACTGATTTGCCACAAAAGATTTTATGAGGAACAGAATAAAAATATGAGGCATAAATTCACATGTGGTAGTGGCTAGGGACTTTAGGCTCTTTTCACATGTACCCAAGGTACAGGGTTTGAGCCTGAGTACCTGGAGCTACCAGGTGTATTTCACCTGGGGCATTTTCACTGCACAGACACAGCATATAGTATCCTAACCTCCAGCTGTACTATACCCCCCCACACACACACACACACTGACCTTATCTATCAGCAATGCTGCTAGTTAAATAAAATGCTCACTGCTGCTTTCAGCTGTGTGGCAAAACCCATTCTACATCTGGATCTCGGTCTTATCCACAAATCACATCAGAGGCTTACAGACATTATGTATGACTACAAAAAGAAATATCACACTACAGAAATTGTTAGATGTTTCTACTCAAAATTATTAATGAGACTGAATTAACACTATCTAAATTTATCTGGTCAACAAAATCTATTAGAATCAAATATTCAACACCATTAGCTAAATATAGTATTTTGTGTTCTCAGTGTATCCTATATTAAGTTTCTTTCTAATAGTTTTGTGAGTATTCTTTCCCTTAAATCATCCCAGATTTATTCACTTAGCCCCTTAAATGTGCCAGATTCATACATATTGCCCCTATTCTAACAGTCTATGATATTTTCCCCCTTAAATCATCTCAGATTCATGCATATGATCCTACATTTTAGATACTCTTAGCCATACAGTGAACAGTATCCACCCTCAAGGACATTCACTTATTTTCAGCTGACAGACCCAGCTTGAATAGTTGTGTACTTATTCTGTGAAACTCTAAATTTTTAGACAAATTATAGTGCAACATATAAGTTCAACCCATATGCTGTCCATATGTTCCCAGTCTCAATACTTTTTACACTTAAGCAGTTTTGCAACTGCCTTATTTTTACAGATAATCTCTTTCTCAGCACAAATGACTCCATCTCTGAAAGGTGCAAATATTTAATGGAGAATCCCTTTCACAGAATAGCATTGACAGAGTGAACAGCATACAATTCCACTATCACCCAAGCAACAGCATTCTAAAATGTTATCTGTTAAAACACATTTGCAAGTAAGAATCACCATAAGTAGCAAAAATGCCTTAATCTCCTCAACACTGCCCACCAAACACACAGCAGTATAACAAAACACATCTCAGCAGCTCTGCTCTATCCACATACAACAACAATTTAAGAGAAAATACCTCACCAGTCCTGCCCCACCCACAGACAGCAACAACATGAGAAAAACACATCTGACCAACCCATCTCAGCAGTATTTGTTATGGAAGAATTATGAAGCACACTTCAGCACTTGTCAGGTGAGCCAGATAACGCAAAGATATTACAAACAGAACAGAACATTAATTAAAGATAAAATATTCCTTGATGTCCAAACTAATTTTGAGTGCTGTAGTATTTTATCAAATATATACTCATTTTCATTTTTACATTAGTAGCCTCGTATTTGTTAATTTATCATAATCTGCAATGGTAAAGAAAAAAAAAAAAAGACCACCTTACTAGAACCAAGTATGGTTTCACTATCAGATGGTCTCTTGATTCCATGGCTGTCACCATTTAGGAAACCACTCTTCTGCAAGATGCAGTATATGATCTACAAATTTATTACCCAAGTTAGAGCATGCAAAGAGTACAGGTGGTCTTGTCCATGCTAAAAACAATTCATTACAGTGATTTTGAAAGTCAGTTCTCCAGGAAATATTCAAATTTATGAATGCAAGACTTGGTAGCATCTGTTTTAGCAAACTTAACTATAATAATAGATCATTACACAATGTGCTTCTCATGGAGCAACTTCAGTGAGCTCAGTGGCTATTACAAATATCCAATTAAAACTGACCAAAACACAAGAGCTACAGTGCACACATTATTACTATAGCAGTAAATATTTTATTCAACTAATTTGCCTAAAATTGCATTTTGTTTTATTTGAAAAATGCATTGGAAGTGATCTCTCAAGTCTAAGCATTCATTTTGGCACTGATTGGAGAAGGGGCCAAGGCTATCCTTGTCTGCCGAAGGTCTTAACAGAAAATGATAACAGAAAAACATATATCGTGAAGGTAGGAGATAGCTGGTAAATGTTTCTAACATGTATTGCTGCATTTCTCAACTTCTTACCACACACACACACACACACACACACCTACCTGAAATGTTCAAAAGAATAAAATACTTTTCAAAACAGCACAATACGATACTTCAATTCAAAGCAGTCCAGACTCCACCACGCTTGCTCAAGTAGCTCTGCAGTACTTCCAGCCAGCATTCAATTCCCACTCGCACTCACAGAAGTAAACAGTCATCCTTCTTGGGCAGTTCAGTTGCTTGTCCTTCAATTCCTGCTTGCACTTGCAAAAAATTTAAAGCCCTTCCTGGCCGGCAGAAACCAGAAATATGTGCATGTGAGCTCTTGAGCTCAATTCTGACAGGCTAACGGAGCTGACGCTATCACGCACACAATGACTTCAGCTCACAAATTTAAAAATAAGCTGGGAAAATCCAGCTCAAAAAGTGGAAAAAACACAAATTTAAAAATAAGCTGGGAAAATTAGAAATGAAGGGGTGCCACTCGGGAATCATGGCACCCCATTATTTGGACCCCAACAATCGGTAAAAAACAAGTAATTTGGTATGGTTGAGAGGTGTGGTTCTGATGAAGAAGAGTCTGTTAGTCTTGATTCTCCTTTTGAGGAATTATCCTTTGGAGACACTATAGCTAGAATCATGGAATATATTAAGTGGGATTGTTCTGAAGTGTCTGATATACAGAAAAGGTATTATGAGCTACTTCAGTTGGACACTCTTAAACCTTCTGCAGTGCTTTCTGTGTTGGCTGCTTTGTTGGGCACCTTTATAGCTACTTCTAAGTCTCCTGATTTTCAGCCTCCTGCTCCAAAGAAATGTGGTTCTGTAAGGCTTCTGAGGATTGCCAATTCTTACTTAAGTATCCTTCTGCTGACCCTGCTGTGGTGTCTGTATCCTCTGACAAGCCTTCCAAACATTTGCCCTCTTCCAAGCTTCTGCCTTCAGATAAGGATAGTAGGGCAATGGAGAGAATTGGGAAAAAGGTTTATACTGCTTCTACTTTGGACTTTCAGGCCATCAATTACCAGACTCATATGGCCAGATATGCTCCGGCCTTGAATGGCCAGGCTCGTCAGGTTCTTTCCAACCTCCCTGATTCTGAGGCATAACCTGCTCTTTTTGTTTTGGGTTCTACCTCTCAGGTGGCTCATCACTCTATCAAGTGTAGTTATGATGCTGCTATTGCATTTTCCAGAGCTACTGCCTTTGGGTCTGTCATGGAGCATTATTCTTGGCTTTGCCTGCAGTCATTAACTGAAGACATTAAAGCCAAGTTGCTGGATGCTCCTTTGGATAATTGAAATCTCTTTGGGTTTTTTTGTTGCTGCTATGTTTAAGCCTCTTCAAGAAAAAAGTAAGGCTTTGCAGGACATTAAACATATATGTAAGAGTGTTCAATCTTGCCATTTGTTCTTACACACTGGTTCGGAGCCGATCCTCGGCTCCGAGTCGGCCGAATTGCAAAACTCTGAATCTCAGAGAAGCTCGAGACCAGCCCATATCCCACAATCCTCCCTGCCATTACTCAGATCTAGTTTGCCGCTGCAACAGATCGGATCGAGGAGAGCTCGGACCAGATAGAAACTTGAGTTGTTGATTTCTTCAGATAAGAATTCTAATTTTTTTCTTGTTGATACTTCCTTATAGTTAGTAGTTATTGTAGAAGTGCTGTGTGTGTGTGATATATATATGTATACCCATTTTTCTTCTTCAGGCACCCTTGTGGCCTAACCATTTTTTCTTGGGTGTGTTTTTTTTTGTGAGAGTTTTATATATATAACCTGTTTAGTATACATATATTGCTAGGATTAGTAATTTTTTTCCTATTATAGTTATTGTCATTGTTACTGTACGATGTCAGAAAAAGCCAAATCTGGCTTTAAAAGATGTCAGTGTGGGCAGAAAATGTCCATTACTGACAATCATGCTTCCTGTGTCTACTGTCTTGGCCCTCTCCATCTCCAAGAGGATTGCTCTATTTGTCATTCCTTTAGCGGGAGGGTCATGACAGATAGACGCAGGAAGCTTATTGACAGAGGATTGTTGTTCGCCGGTTCCACAGATCTCGGGGCCGAGAGTCGAACATTTATCTTTTACTGAGCCCCAGATCTTGGAACCGGTGTCGGAACTGCCACCACCGTCCATTCTTTGGTCGGTGCCATCTTCGGCTCCTCCGACCTGTTCTTCCAGACCCTTGTCTGACACAGATGTGGATCGTGTCGTGCAGAAACTCATGGAGAACACGGCCCTTTCCAAGTTAATTGCAGTTTCCTCCCAGTTGGTGTCGAAACTAGAAGGCCTCCCCATATCTCCAACGGGTCCTCCTTCGAGACCCATCCAGATCTCGGAGCCGGGAGAAGATGACTTGATGATAGTGGAGCCCTCGGTGCCAAAACTGTCCATTGCACGATCGACACCTTTGACTTCGACTCCTTCGGAACCGTTAGGGGAGTCGCGGAGCCGACGGTCTTTGCTCGGTTCCGGGACCGAGAGTCGTACCGACCTGTCAGTGCCGACTCTCCCTCTCGGGGCCTCGGCACAGACTGGTTCGGCTCCGTCCTCGGGGTCGGAGGCCACGGCACCTGGTTCTGGGATGCTTCCGTGTTCTTCGGAACCGGGGGAGCCCTTAGCCAGGGGTTCGGGGTCCTTTGACCTTATGAGGAAGGTACTGTCTGCACAGACAACCACATCATCAGGGGAATCTTCTCCTTCCCCAAAAGGGCCACTTTCTGTTTCTGCTCCCACGATCCATCCCAAGCGTCGAGCCCAATTGCCTCAGCCACCCACAGAGGGTTCCCCCTGTTCCTTGGAGGCCTCACCAGAAGCCCTCTCTGATGAGGTCCCAAGGAAATGGTTGTGCAAGAGGAGGCACATAGATTCCCCACAGGAATCTCTAACGTCTGACACCGACTTGGATGAGGCAGAGGGGTCCCCCAAATCACCCTCGGAGGATGTGTCATTTGCAGACATCCTGGAGATCTTGAAACAGAGGGGTGATTGGCAGTCCCTAGCCCCCTCTGAGGACAAGTCGGTGCTGCTGAAGGCTTTTGGGGCTCAACCTTCTACCTCCTGGGTGACCCCGCCCTTCGATGAATTAATGGATTTGATTGCTCGAAGGGCGTGGGAGACACTTGACACAGTGGAACCAGTACCTAGGAAACCAAACAAGTTCATCACTGCCCCCCAAGATAAATCTTATCTCACCAAGGGAGTCCCTGTCGACGCTATGGTGGTGGCGGCAGCCACAAAAAAGGAGATGTCTTAGTCTTCCTCATCTGTTCATCCTCCTAATAAGGATTCTAGGACTATGGACAGATATGGGAAGCGCATTTTTAGTTCAGCGACTTTTTCCATGCGTTCGCTAAACTACCTGACCCATTTCACACGTTTGCAGAGGGATCTCATCAAGGAGCTGACAGATACCCTCCAGGGTAACACAGATGCTGCTGTTTCAGATAAGGTAACAGCACAACTTAACACCCTCACATCCATAGTAAACTCATCCATGAGGCTCATCTCGTATGCAGCTGTGAGGGATCGAGTAGAGCTGCAGCTTCAGCGATTGCTCTTCGAAGACAATCATGGATGCGGCTGTGCTCCTTTGCGGAAGCCTTCAAGTCTTCCTTTGCCAATGCCCCTTTTGATGGTGCCACACTTTTCGGGCCCAAGGTTAAGAAGACTCTCACTCGGTGCGAGCAAGAGGGAAAGACCCTGTCTGCTGTCGGGGTCCGTTTTTCCGCTCCTACTAGACCGTACCCCAAAGGGCAACGAGGCGGAAAAATGTGGTTCCGTAAGAATCAGGGATCTTTCCAGACCACACAGAGTGATACCCCCTCCAGAGGCAGAGGAGGGGGTAGAAATGGAAGACGCCACCCCGGCAGCAGAGGGGGTCCGCATAACCAAGGCGACAGGGATTCCGTCCCTGGGAAGCCTTTCCAGCACTCCTGAACGGAGGCCCGGCTGTCCTGCTCTGGAGGCAGTCGGGGGTCACTTAGCTTTATACCCACTGGCCTGGCTAAACATTACTTCAGATTCTTGGGTAAAAAGCATTATAACCAGAGGATACAAAATCCCCTTCATTTCAACACCACCTCTACAAAGAAAATTTCCAGACGTGCCACCCCGTCTGTGAAAACTAGCAGCTTTAGAAATTTCAAAGCTGCTCGAAAACAGAGTCATCCAACCAGTCCCGGCGGACCAAAGAGGATTCGGAACTTACTCAAGGTTCTTTTTAGTTCCAAAAAAGACAGGGGACTGGAGACCGATCTTAGATCTCAGCCATCTCAACAACTTCGTGAAGAAGGAAAAGTTCTGGATGGTCACGCTTCAATCGATCCTTCCATTCTTACAGAAGGACGATTGGATGTGCTCTATAGATCTCAAAGACGCGTACTACCACATCAAAATGGCCAGACCGTCCAGAGATCACCTGCGCTTCCGGCTGGGGGCCAGTCACTTTCAGTTTCGAGCTCTGCCCTTTGGACTCACCTCAGCCCCCAGGGTATTCACCAAATGCATGGCAGTAGTTGCGGCTCACTTGACAAGGATTCCGGGTGTTTCCCTATCTGGACGACTGGCTCCTCACCGCCACCACCGAGCGTCGACTATTGCAAGCCAGAGACTATACAATCGGCCTTTGTTCCCACTTAGGGATATCCATAAACTTCGAAAAGTCTTGCTTATCGCCCTCACAGTGTATTTCCTTCATCGGAGCAGATCTAAATACACGATTGACACTACTAAAACTCCCCCCAGTAAGAGCTTTAATGCTCAAACAGCAGGTCCTACTTCTTCTAGTCAGCAAGAAAGCCCCGGCCAAACTGGTGTTAAAAGTGTTGGGACTGATGGCAGCCGCACTAATTGCAGTCCCTATGGGAAGGTTACACATGAGGATTCTTCAATGGCTGCTCTTTGCGCAGTGGTCATTCCAGCACCTACCCCTAACGCACGAGATCAGGATAACAGAATCTTGCAGACGGGACCTCTCATGGTGGGTGCGCGACCAGAACCTCACTGTGGGTCGTCCGTTCATTCTACCCATTCCAACAGCCACAATAACCATGGACACTTCCCTGATAGGGTGGGGGGGCCTTTTTCAGGGAAGAACAGTCCAAGGAGAATGGTCCAGCATGGAGTACACTCTACATATAAATGTTCTGGGGTTGAGGGCGGTGTTCCTAGCGTTGCAACACTTCCAAGCCCTCTTACCTCTAGGGACAGTAGCAGTTCAGACAGACAACATGTCTGTAGTCTGGTACATAAACAAGCAAGGGGGAACCAGGTCTTACCCGTTATGCAGAGAGGCCATGAGAATTTGGCAATGGGCAGAGTCCACGGGTCGCTTTCTGATAGCAACGCACATCCCGGGGTCATCCAACGTCATTGTGGACAGGTTGAGCAGAGCCATCCTGTTACCTCACGAGTGGTCCCTGAATTCACAGACGGCGGAAAAGATCTTCCGCAAATGGGGCCAGCCTTGCTGTGATCTGTTTGCTTCCCCATTGAATGCAAAATGCAGAAGCTACTTTGCCCTTCTACCCCCTCCGGGGGATGTCCCCAGGGACGCACTGATACACGATTGGCCCCCGGGGCTCCTATATGCATTCCCACCGACTCCATTGATTCCCAGATTTCTACAGAAAGCCAGGAGCCTGGAAAGGACAATAATACTCATAGCCCCATTCTGGCCTCGTCAAATATGGTTTCCCTTTCTTCGAGCTCATCAAATAGAGGAACCGTGTATTCTGGACCCAGTGCCAGACCTGCTGACACATTCGTCGGGAGTTCCTCACCCGTCTCTACAGTCCCTCAAACTAGCAGCTTGGCTGCTCCGCTTCCCTGCCTAGCCAGGTCTCCTCTACTCCTTCCGTCAGTTCAACACATCCTAGTTGCTTCTCATAAAGCCTCTACTACTAAGCTCTATACGAGTAAGTGGAAACGCTTTGTATATTGGGCATCTAGTCAAAACTTAGATCCCTTCGTAGCTCCTCTACATAAAATTTTAGATTTCTTATCCATCCTTTTTCACGAAGGAGCTTCTACTTCCACTCTAAGAGTACAGTTGGCGGCCATATCAAACTTCCATATTGGTGAGGGAGGTTCTTCCATTATGTCTCACAGGCTTTGTAAAGCCTTTTTGAAAGGAACCTTCCATCTTAGACCGCCTGTCAGAAAACCTTTCTTTCCATGGAGCGTGAATTTGCTGCTGTCGCAACTCATGTTGCCACCTTTTGAACCTGCTTCGTCATGCCTCCTAAAGTTCTTGTCGTGGAAAACGCTGTTTCTCGTCACCGTGACCTCAGCTCGTAGTATCTCAGAGCTGCAGGCATTATCGGTCAGACCACCTTACCTGATATTCCATCTAGACAGGGTTTCTTTGCGTACAAATCCATCTTTCCTTCCAAAAGTATGTTCAGTTATGAATATTAACCAGTCTTTAGAACTCCCTACCATTTTCAAAAACCATACTAACAAACTGGAGTATATGTTGCACAAGTTGGATGTTCACAGGCAGCTAAGATTTTATTTAGACAGGACCAAAGCTTTCAGAAAAACGGATCAACTCTTCGTCGCTTTTGCAGACAATAAAAAGGGCATGGCAATTACTAAACATACACTATCTAAATGGCTTGCTGACTGTATAACATTTGTATACTCTAAATCAAACCAATCCTTACCAAACAAACCTAAGGCCCATTCTACCAGATCCGTTTCCACCTCCTTAGCTCATGCAGCTCGCTTGCCTTTGGATACTATTTGTGCAGCAGCCACGTGGTCTAAACCACATACTTTCATCACTCATTATAGAGTGGACAAGGTCTCCAAGGATAGGACATCATTTGGTTCCACTGTGCTTAGGAACGTTCTTCCATGAGTCACTCGGGGTCACGGAGCTAGGGACGCTACCCGTGTGTAAGAACAAACGGCGAGATTGAACACTCTTACATAAAGAAGTTATGTCCTTACCATAACGTTCCATGTAGAGTGTTCATCTCGCCTTTGTTCTTGCATTCCCTCCCTTCCCCCCCATGTGTTTGGAAGAACTGGTAGGATTAGAGTCTGATCGACGTGTCTTGACCCTTTGCGGGGTATATGGTCCCGTATGTCATGGGATATATGCTTAGACCATTAGTTATTGCTATGGTGAGAGAGTGTCTCTGAATGGCTGAAGAGAGTGTATACTTCTCCTTTTGTCTGGTTTGCTTGCAAACTAGATCTGAGTAACGGTAGGGAGGATTGTGGGATATGGGCTGGTCTCGAGCTTCTGTGAGATTCAGAGCTTTGCAATTCGGCCGACTCGGAGCCGAGGATCGGCTCTGAACCCGTGTGTAAGAACAAAGGCGAGATGAACACTCTACATGGAACGTTATGGTAAGGACATAACTTCTTTTTTTGTCTGTTCTGTCCCCAAGTTCCAGCGGAATTATCGATAGGCCTGGTTTTGTTTGCAGGAAGCCTTGTCAGGCCACTAAAGGCAGTAAGAGTGGTAGGAGAGCTCCTCCTGCTAAGTCGTCTTAGGCTTCTGTGGCCCAGAAGCCTCCTTTTATCTGACAAGCCTGCTTGTCTTTGACATATTGCCCCCCCCCCTTTGACATATTGCCCCCTACCCCTTGGCCAGGTTCTCTTGTCCCTTTGTCTCTCCATCTGTCTTCCAAATTGACATCTCATCACCTCAAATTCTTGGGTTCTATCTGTCATCCGTCAGGGTTACTTCATGGTGTGGAAGTCTCTCGCTCCTTTTTCAGGGATTCACCAACCTCCTTTGGGACAACTTCCTCATTTATCAGAGGTCCTTGGGTCCCTGGTGAAACAGGGAACTATTAAGCCTGCCCTTCCTTCCCAAATAGCAAAGGAATTTTACTCCAGGGTGTTCCTGGTCCCTTGAGAGGAGGGCAGTTGGAGACCTATTCTGTATCTCTTCATGTTCAACATCTTTTTCAAGGTTCCTTCTTTTTGTATACTTAGTTTTAAAACCCTGTTTCCTCTCTAAATAGCCTATGTTTTTCTAGTGTCCTTGAATCTGAAGGATGCTTACCTTTATATTCCTATTAACCATCTTTTCAGGAAGTTTTTCTGTTTTTCTGTTTCTTAGTCTCACTTTCAGTTCTGTGCTTTGCCCTTTGGCTTCTCTGCTGCTCCGAGTGTATTCACAAAAATACCTAGCCCCTGTGATCTCCTTTTGCAGGCTCCAAGGCATTCAGATTTTTCCATACTAGATGACCTGTTGCTTCAAGCACCTTTTGTCAGTTGCCTTTTACAGGATCTAGAGCTCATCGTATCTCTCCTTCACAGTCTGGGGTTCACTATCGGCTTCCAAAAGCCTTCCTGACACCCTCTCAAGATCATGTGTATCTGGGTTGCAGACCTTTCTTCCACCTCCAAAAGTTCTGTCCTTGACAGCTTTCTTCCAGTCTATTTTTCCTCTGCCTGCTATTCCAACCAAAGATTATCTTCCAGCTTTGGGATGTATGGCCTCTTCTGTTCCACTGTTCTTTCTTGCCAGACTGCACATGCCGAAACTTCACTGGAACCCCAAATCAGTTTGGCTCCAGCATTGTCATCCTCTGGATTTCAGAGTGCCTGTCCTTTATTGTCTGAAGAGGTAATTCAAGTGGTGGATTCAGCAACTTACCCTCACCCCAGGCTTGCCTTTCAGCTTCTGGTTCCTTCTTCAGAACTGTTCACCAACACTTCAGACATGGGGTTGGGAGCTTCCTGTGGTCACCTGAAAGGTCAAGGTCTTTTGCTCCCCATTCAGAAGTTGGGCCATATCAACATCAAAGAGATGAGAGTGCTAATTATAGACATTCCAGCTTTTTGCCCCATGCTTTTTCCAGGCCCTTTGGAGGTTTTCATGAAAAATGCCACAGTGATGTGGTATGTCAACAAGCAAACGACACAAAGTCCTACCTTTTCTGTAGGCTGACTTCTTCAGACCTAGGATCTGGCTCTAAGTTATCAGTTAACTCTTCAGGCAGTGTATATTTCTTCAGAGCAGAATCTAGTTGCAGACGCTTCTTTGAGCAGATCTAAAACACAGGCTCATGAATAGATGCTTCACATAGATGTGTTTCTGGACATAGTCTATCAATGGGGTATTTCTTCGGTAGATCTTTTTGCTTTCTCTTGGGACAGGCAGCTCCCTCTTTTCTGTTCACTTTTTTTAATTTCTCCAAATCTTTTGGGTTTCTAATATATGATAGGAATGGACCCCATTTCTAAGTCAAAGTACGATTAAAGTTCATAAAGTTAGTATTGTTTCAATCTTTGATGTCAGCCAAAAGTGGTCTTCGTAGCACCTGCAGTGTGCCCAGTAATGAATCCTACTGCAATTCGTACGAGGTTACATGGATTGGTAAAATATCTAAAGACGATTGTAAATTATTTTTTATAAGACCCATTGCTCATACTACTACTGGAACTGTCTGGATATCTTTCTTCTACATTGTTCTCATTTCTGCCTGCAGATCCTGATATTTTATGACTTTGTTTCTCTCTGTACGCAAGATGCTATAGTCACTGGGTGGCAATTTCAATGATCATTGCTACTCCTGTCTTCTTTTCTTGGACCACTGTATCTTTTGAACTGTTGACTTCTTCATTTTCTATGATGCTTTGTGGCTCAAGTTTCCAGTGTTTTTCAGCTACTTCAGTACCATAATGTTTGCACAATCCCCAGTGCAACAGTTTCGCCACATTATTATGCCTTTCAGTATACAGTCCTCCTGTTGTGCAATGAGGTGTGCGACTGTATCCAATTCGGTTTTACAAAACCTACATTTGTCTCTTTCTCCCACATATTCAATGAGCTTTATAAACCAATGTGTATGCAGCTCACTATCTTGGGCTGCCAATATTAACTTTTCATCTCTTGGTTTGAATTCACCTCTCCTTAACCATTCCGTCATTCATTCCTGATCAACATGTGGTTCTTCCAGACGTTTTCTATACTTGCAACTATATTTATGCTTTTTCCACATTTCTTGCCTTCTCAACTGATCCTTCACCTTGTATTCTTTCTTTTGTTTTTTTTTTTTTGGCACATTCAGTTTCTGCCTAATTTTTATCTACTTCTGGTTTGATTTCCATTCCTGCTTGCCGCTGAAATGCTTCTGCTGGATTAAGCAGAGAAGTCATCTTAGATTTATTCTCCTCCTGTTTCAAAACTTTCACTATGTTTGGGTCTTGTGAGGTCAACAGATGTATTGAGTCCCACGATTGCATATCTGTACATAGAATCAATTTCAAGGAGGCCCATCCCTCCTTCAGAATGGGGAATATATAATCTTGGTATGCACTGATTTTTATAAATCATTTGGTGAGCATGAAGCATCCTTCATGACACCTGTTCCAGAGTGCCATGCTATCTGGTGTGGAAGATAGATGCCCTTTCTTTTCCTTGGAAGGAGATGTTTCTCTATGCCCTCCCTTCTACTTCCAAGAGTCCTGCAGAAGCTGGACTCCCAAAAATCTTGCTAGTGACTCCCTTTTGGCCAAGCCCAGATCTGGTTCCCCCTCTTAATGCATCTGGGCAGGGGCAGTCCCCACAAGTTACTTCCATTGATTGGACATCCTTACACAGGACAGGCGGTCAGTCATCCATCCTCACTTGTCCACACTTCAGCTGACACTGTGTGTGATAGGATTTTGATCCCTTTTAGGCACCTGTTTTCTGAGGATGTGCTCAGGGTTTTACAGGAGGCAAGACAACCTGCAACCAGAAAGTCTTATACGTCCAAATAGAAGAAATTTTCTGTCTGGTGTCATGCTCATAACCAGGACTCTTTTTTTAGTAGGGGTCCTTTTTGTGTGAATTGCTCCAGTCTGACTCGGTCTATTTTTCCATACAGGCCCATTTGTCAGCTATTTCTGCTTATCTGCACTTGAATCCTCCTTTGACTTCGTGTTTTGAGGTCAAACCATTTCTTAAAGGTGTCTTGCTTCTTAGGCTTCCAGGGAAGCCCATTTATCTTCCTTGGGATCTTAATTTTGTTTTAGAAAAATTGACCCAGGTTCCTTTTGAGCCTGCAGGTTCAGCTACTCTGCAACATTGTACCTGGAAGATTGTCTTATTGCTTGCTCTTACTTCTGCTTGGAGAGTTTCTATGCTTCAGGCCCTTATGGCCATCCCTCATTTTTAGGTTTTTCACAGGAACAAGGTATTCATTCATAGTAATCCTTCTATGCCCAAGGTGGTTAATGAGTTGTTTTTGAATCTGGCAGTACAACTCCCTGTTTTCCTCCTCTCCTCAGTCTGCTATTGAAAGGGTTCTACATACCTTGGATTTGTACAGACATCTCCGGTATTATTTGGATAAAACTAAGGCCATTTGTAAGTCTGACCAGCTTTTAATTTCTTTTCATCCCAGGACAATGGGTTTAGCTGTTTCTAAGCAAGCCATCTCCTCCTGGATATCTGAGGCCATTTCCTTTTGTTACTCTTTTCATGGCAAATGTCTTCTTCCATTAGGACTCACTTCACTAGGGCGTTTGCCTCTTCTGGTGCTTTCTTCATGGGGTTGGGCACCAATTCCATACTTGAAGCTGCTGCTTGGTCTTCAGTGCATACCTTTACTAAGCATAGTAAATTGGATATGGTTTCTACGTCCAGAGCAGGTTTTGCTAGAGCCATTCTGCATGGGTTTGTTGAAGGCTCTTCCTAGCCTTCCACCTCCCAATGCTTTTCTTGAGCTTTTTGTACTCTCCCTATGATGAAGAATATTGCAGCAGTGATATAGGGCATAGTACAGTTGTGCAAAATCTTACCATAACAATAGATGTCCTTCTCTTCAGTGTTGCAGTATTTGCTGCCTCGTTCCATCCCCCTTTTTTCTTTTGGGCTTTGTTTTGGTTTCTGTCCTGGCTGAGGGTCATCCTTTTCCATCTGCATTTTCTCCCTCCTGGGTGTGCATAGCTTCTTTAGCCCTATGGAGACCATTCTTTAGTGGGGCAATTCGGTTCTGAGTAACTGTGTCTATAGATAATCTTTATGCCCTACTTCCTGAAAAGGGAACATACATGAGGCACATGCAAGATCTAAAGCTTTGGTGTACTGGCTGGACATTAGAGTATCCTTGGCTGGAGATCCCTACAGTGACAAATACTGCAACAGTGAATAGAAGGAAATCTACGGTCATGGTAAGATTTTACACAACTGTATTTATATGACTTCCTATTCTTACAAAAAGGTTTGAACCCATTACTCAAAAGTCTGAACATTACAGTGATTTAGAACAATCAAATTGTGCCAGAGATGGGAGTTCACTGAGTACAGCTAACCACAATGCACGGTGTATAAAATATTTTACCACATTAACTGACTTGCTGAGAAGGTCAACTAAGAAAGCCTGTGCATTTCATTGGATTGAAAGCTATCAAAAGTGTCTAGCTGTACAGAAAAAGCCTGTAGTCATCAAGTACATCGGCAGTTTACTTCAGCCTTCATTCTCTGACAGTAGAAGTAGTTGCGAGTACTACAGGATCTGCTGCAGCTCTGAGTCAAAAAAGGAAGGACAGCTCAAATACTCTGCTTGTATCAGAAGACCATTTGCTGAAGTTGAGATTAGGTATTCTCAAATAGGGAAACAAGTGCCCTTAATTATAATGTGGTAATATGAACACCTTCACTTATATGTGTTTACAACCAACTGTTTTGTTGACAGGTTACAGAAGCTTGGAGAGGATCTTCAGCAAACTCAAATCTATATCACCAGTACCATAGAGAGACTGCCCCTGAGGTTAATGCCCTACAGGTTTATGGTAGTATGTAAGAGAGGCAAGTGCAACATTACAGAACATCTTTCAAGGTATCAACTCATCGAACGAGTGAGGAGAAGAACTATTACAAACTAACAGAAGACTGTTAATCTCAATCCAGAATATGCTGCCATTAGAACATTGCCTTTAGCTAAAGTAAAATAAAAAGGAGAGGGAAATAGTTTTGCAAAATGACAGTGACAAGATAGGAAGCAGTACAACATGGGCCAATACAGTCCACAGGCTAATATTTTAAAGAAATATGACTCTTGTCGAATAAATTAATAGTTATAAACCAGGACAAAAGACGGACTGCTGCAATTTCACTACAAAGAAAAAAACTGACGCAGTTTATGAAACGCATCTGAACCTAGTAAAATGTTTTGAAGAGAAGGTATGTTTTCTCTGATTTGGTAATATTATAGAGACTGTTCTCAGAAATGCATGCTGTATCTTGAAGATGTCAAGGCCCATAGAATGAAGTCAACTTTAAACTTAAAAGAGATACTAATACCTACCCCTCTACTTCTTCCCCCTTATCTCTTAAAACCTCCTTTTCTTTTAAACCTGTACCCACTGCTTATATTCGATCTCTTCTCAGTAAACTCAGAACATGCTCCCCTTCAGTCGATAACTTGCCACCTCTGTTCCTTAAGCTAGCTGCTAAAAGCATTGCTCATCCAGTCTCCATACTGATCAATAGATCCATCCAAGAAAACACAATTGCTGATATCTGGAAAAAATCCAGTGTTATTCCCCTTCATAAAGGAGGAAACTCTACTGACCCCTGTAACTACAGATGTATTGCTATTATATCTCCTCTATCAAAGATTTTGGAAAAATGTATCCATAAACAGCTCCTCACTTATCTATTGCAAGAAAATCTTCTCACACAAACCCAACACAGCTTCTGCCCTAACCACAGTACATCCACCACACTAATATATTTTACACAAACTATCTCAAGATCTAGAGACAACAGTAAACTTGTATCATGTCTCTTCCTTGACCTCTCAAAGGCCTTTGATATGGTCTCCCACAAACTACTTCTGTCCAAACTCTCATCTTAATTTCTCCAATTCTGCTCTTTTCTCTGGTTCTCTAGCTATCTCTCCAGTAGATTTCAGTCTGTAAGATGGCTCTTGGCAACCTCCCCTTTCCTCCAAGTCCAAACTGGGGTTCCCCATGACTCCATCCTTGGACCCTTCTTATTCAATATCTTCACTAACAATCCCCATCTCTCCTGCCCCAACTCCTCCTTAATTCGATATGCCAATGACTCCACAATTATTTCTACCTCTGACAATTTCTCCCACCTAGTTTTCCATACCCAGGAATCTCTTCATTCAGTTGAAAAATGGCTGACAGCTCACCAACTCCTATTCAACCCAAACAAAACTAAACTCCTCCTTTCCCTCCCTAAGTCTCTTCAACAACACAAAGCCACCTTTACTGTCTTCTGTCTCAACAACACAACTATCAAGGTTAAACCTCACACTAAACTTCTAGGGGTCATTACTGATGACCAAATAAAATTCGATCTTCACATTCAAAAGTGTATTAAGAAAACCCATCAGAAACTAGGCCTTCTCTCTCTCTCTCTCTTTTGGCTTTTCCCGGTTAGGGGTCACCACATAGGATCACCTTGTCTATAGAAACAAAAGATTCCTCACAAATGAATCTAAATTTACTCTAGTACAAGCCTATCTACTACCCGCACTATTATATGCTGCCCCAATCCTCACCAACCTTCAATCAAATCTGATGACAAAAGTTGAACTCACCTATAATAAAATTGCTAGATTTGCTGCTAACCAACTGTACAGCTCACACTATCCCTAAAAAACCTATAGTGGCTAGAATTTCACCATCAGTTGTTATTGCCCCAGCTACATTTGACTTGCTCGTCTTAAACCAACCTCACTTGTGTCCTCCTGTCTCAACCATAACCTCTCCTTACACTCCTAACTATACAACTCCACAGCTCAGAGCAGCACCTCCTACAGATCTACAAACTCAATAAAACCATTGGCAAACTCCTCTATAATCAATCTGTGGCCACTGCTTGGAATAAACTGCCCCCACATTTCAGATCAATTTCCAGCACTAACTGCTTCAAAAAAATTAAAAGATGTTTTATTAAACTCTAGGACTTACTCCTGAGCTGATCCTACTTAATACTATTTTAACCCTAAGTTTAAATATGTTCCTACATCTGTAAGAATTAGTACTGTGACTATGATGAAATTGTACTGTGATTTCTGTTTATATTTGTATTTTTATTTCAGTGACTATGCAAGTAGAAAACCATAATGTGACTATTATTACCAGTTGTTACCACCATTTACCTATAATGTTGTTTACTCTTACACTATGTTGCTTTTCGAGCTTTTCTCCACATGTCTCCTCTGAAAAAGGGTATCTGGCCAGTCGGACTAACCCAGTCAACAAATGTCAAATAAAAAATAAATAAAGTTTATCTAGATAACCTTTTAAGGGAATCTGAGAGTATGTTAATGATATATTTCTGAGATGATTAACTGAGTGTGTGTTATTTCACTGAAGTGGAAAAACCTGTGATTTTTTTAGGGGAATTTATTCTGGGAGGCTTGTGCTTCTCTAACTCAGAGGGCTTCATTCCCACATCCCCATTACTTATGGTGACTAGTGCTGAGGTCAGACCAAGCACAGGGAAATAGGTAAAAATATTACCCAAGCAATTAAACATTTTCTAGTTAATGATGTATGGCAGGGACCTGGTAATGATTTCTGCACATTTTGTAAAAGGAAAAGTAAAGAAAGAGAGGATCAGCAGCTTCTGGCAGAGTAGGAATCCTGTTTGTAAGTGTGAAGTGATTATTACAGTATGTCAAGAAGGGTGAGAAAACTGCCAGAACAGTCATTGTCTCTTGGAGGAGGATTGCTGATGACTGGAAATAAGGGGTCCATAGTTTGTAGTTTTGAGGCTGACGACCTTTTGTTTCCTTTAAATTTCAGACCAGAACCTTTTTTGATTGGGTTTATGGTTGAACCTTGCCCTGCCAGACATTGCAAGGGAAATCTTGAAAAAAAAATCTGTTACATTAACAACAGCCCCCACAACCTTGTATCTCTAAATGTACTAACTCCAAGATCTTGTAATTTTGGGAGTAAGGGTAAACTTCTTTATCACCACAGTTCTACAGTCTCATTGCTGTCAATTGATTTACTTCAACATGAGAGTCCGTTAAGTGCAATAGACTCTTCCCATTTCAAGTACAACTAATGTTATCAGTACCACCCTTTTGGAGTACCTAGAAAATTTTGCTGCTGTCAGTGGTATTCATTTAGTTCTATTTGATAACTTGGTAAGCCCACTATGTACACTAGCCAAGCACAAATGCTCTTTACAGGGGTGACCTGAGAGCACTGTCTAATTTAATGATGTGCTTGAGTAGCATAGTCTGCAAATGAAAACTGAAGAAATCACATCCAGGACTACATGATGATTTTTGTTAGGAGCTCATAACTGTAAACCCTCTTTGCTGAACTGCTAGTTGAGGTCTTTACAGGAATAACATCAGTAATCATCATCTCCTGTAATTAATGATGACACTGACTAATGTGAGACATGTAGATATATTGACTAGTTTTGTTCAGGACCAATTATGAAGCAACCAATCAAGTAAGTTACTGTAGGTGCTGTTACAGTTCACATTGAGGTCACCAAGTGGGACAAATTTTGGTTTGCGTAACCGGAGTAGAAATTCTGATATACGTTTTAAGAAGTTGGAGGATGAAGATGACATGTACTTTAGTTTTTAGATGACTACCAGCTATTAGTCGCATTATTGTTCACCTTGATGAGGCATCCACATGAAAGTTCTCTAGGATTTGGAGGTGCCTTTTTATAATGCATTGCTCTCTCTCTCTCTCTCACTTGATTTCAGAGTAGGTGTGTCACATTTAAGTCTGTGCTAAGTAGTTGGCAGCTTTAAGAGTTGTTTTCAGCACTCTTCAGGAATGCATCTGTGTGTTTTATATGTAGGCATGCCAAAGTGGTTACATTTCTTGTTTTGTTTGCCTAGTGTGAGCAGTTGTAAGAGCATGTCTTGTCTGGTTGTAGGACATTGACAAGTAACCATCCAGCAAAATGGTGTAGGCTGAACAGGTTGTTTAAAAGTTGCAGTGAGAGAACTTAAATCTCTGTTATTAATCAGTGTATGCATGCGTGTGTATGTATACAATATACAGTCATTAGTTAAGATAGCTGTATGGAAATAACTTAGTCACATCAAGATACCAAGTTACAAATTTGGGGCAAGAGCTAGGAATGTAGGGAAAATAGTTGTCTTGTCTTCAGTACTTAATTTAGAGAGATGTCTAGAGGTGTTAAGAGTTCATTAAAGGTTACAGTTAAAGTACTTCTGAACAGCAAAAAATAAAAGTTAAAGCTTTCTTGTTATTTCCAGTATTCACTAGAGTTAAGGTGTAATAAAATATTCAGATGTTCACTTCAGGGAGTGCTAACAGAATGTATAAAATCACTTCAGGGAGTGCAAACAGAATGTATAACATGGATTATAATGCAAGTATTTTAGCTGTGTTATAATTATTAGATGTTTATAGAACTTGCTGTACCAGGTAAAATTTGGGAAATAGTTTTAAGTATTACATGCTGTTTGGATAAACACCATTAAATTTTTGGACGCCCTGTAAATTGGATTGCATAGTAAGAGGATAGAAGGCAAGGGGAAGGAGAAAGAAGGGAAACTGGTTCAAAGTGAGTGAGATTCTGCCAAGTTCACAGGGAAGCAATTTATAGAATAAAATATGGGAATATTTTGACCAGTATGTATTTGCTCAGTGTTCCATTGTCCTTTAATTTTGTGCAGTCAGATATTCAGATATTTTCACCCACTGTAGTAATTATGATTCTTTGAACAATAACAGTTTTTGAAAATATTCCAAGTTGTAGTGGTTTGAGTTTGTTAGTATCCATCGGTGAATACTGTTTCAGGCACTTGCAGCTTACCAGATGTTAAAATAGCCTTCAGTGTGGTAAAGTTAAGGAAGGATGTAACCGCTTCTTTTACAGATTATATTGACACAATTTAAATAATGACATGGGTGCACATATGGTTATAAAAAAGAAAGCAAATTATTGTCTATATTTGTCATGCGTTTCATGTTTTGTTTTCTTTTTTAGCCATTACCATTCACTCTGTTGCATAAATTGATCAAATCCTGCATTCCCTTAAATTTCACTTGACTTTTTGAACATTATTTTGCATGTATTGTTCCCACAAATTCCATGTTCTATGTAATTTGCTTATTCCCTTCTCTAAAGCTCTCCCTTCTAGTTATTTTTAACTCATTTACAATATTCAATGCTTTTGTTATGGTTGGTTTAGATTTTATGTTCCATTTCTAGTAATTGCTTTATTTGCATCAAATAGTATTAAACTTAGCATGGCCTAGATCCTATATCCTAGCCCAAAAGAATCAGTTTCTTAGTTACAATCATACAATGCATCTTCTGCTTCTAGGATGTTCAGCAAATGCATATCAGTAGGAACAGCTCACCAACGTCTGCAGTCTTCCAAGATTAACCCAGTTCAGGTGGCTCCTTTCTGCTATCCTTCAGAATGTATAGGGTACACACATAGGAGTCTGTCCGGTAACTGTTGGATTCTCATGTAGCAGCAGTGAGTCTTGCATCTATCTATCCATCCATAACCCCTTTTTTCCCATTTTACACACTGGGTCAGGGTTTTACTTCAACAGTGACAAGTCATCTTGAGCCATGGTTTACACTGCCAGGTGGCTAGCCCTGCCACGGTAGTTCATCCACACACACACTCGTCACTCGTCCCTATGGCCAATTTAGAGTATTCAGTCCACTTACTGCATGTCTTTGGAATGTGGGAGGAAACCAGAGCATCCAGAGTAAACCCACATGACCGCAGGGAGTACATGCAGACTCCGCACAGAAAGCACCCCAGCTGAGAATCGAACCGGAGAACCTCTTGCTGTGAGGCAATAACACTAACCGCTGCACCACCGTGGATGCCCTTTCATGGTGAAATTTAATTCCCATTTCACTTTCTTACTTTCGTAAGTGAAGTGTAGCCACCACAGTTTGAATCATTCTACCTTGGGACAGTTAAGTTTTTAGTAGGTAATTGCCTTATTTCTCTCGGGTCAGTTTGTGCTAGAAGGGTTTTGTCTGAAAATGATATAATCTTTGCTATATTTCCCAGATATCTCAAGAAATAACTGATAGTGCAAAGAAAAAAAAAATACTTCTGAACTAAAGTACAAACCCAACTACTACACATTCTCATTATTTAAAAAAAAAAAAAAAAACTACCAAAAGCTCTACTCAATGGAAATTTTGACAATCACTGCAGTCAACTAGTCAGTTTCTGGGAGATGGTGCTCTGATATTTCAGAAAAAAACTAAAGAAGATAGTTAATGAAATAGTTGGGGGTCTGGTTTGGATGATGCATGAAATATCTGCTATTGTTGGATTGGGGGGAATGCTTCATGACTCATTACTTCGACGCTCATGAAACTAATTTTCCTAAACATACAGTACAAGATGGTTCACATTTCACTTGCCAAGCCTCTCTCACATGTTCAGTACATGCATGTAAATACTTGTGTGTGCACTTGCTCACATGTAACACACATGCATATATGAGTAAAATTGTGTTTGTGTGTGTGTGTTTGTGTGTGTGTGTTTGTGTGTGTGTGTTTGTGTGTGTGTTTGTGTGTGTGTGTTTGTGTGTGTACTTACGGTTGGGCCTTTACTGCAGAGGATTAAGGCTATTAGCTAGCCTGTAGTCCAGTGGTTTGTGTCCCCCAGCTTCCATTTGTCTACTGTGAGACTGTAAATGTCAAGTAAACAGTTCTATAGGACCACCCCTGTAAAGTGGCACTTGTGTGCACTGGGTTTATTTAGCAAATAAACAAAGACATAAAAATTAAATGGTGCATGCATGCATGCGTGTGGATGTATGAATGTATGCATAAAAGCATGTGTATATACACACACACACACACACACACACACACACTGATAACTGGGAGGTCTGAAAGTGAGGTTGCTCAGCACGATTACAGCCTTACATTAAATGTTCACCCTCTGCATTTTTTGTCATTATTCCATCTTTTACATTTTAGCAAAGTGCAACTCCTCCTATTATTACAGCACTGAGTTGCAACTTTATTGCATTTTTCTCTTCTGCACTACTAAGAGTATTCCTATTTGCTCTTAAATTGGATTATGTAATAAGTTTAATGTAGTATATACTGTGTGTTAACCAACATTTTAGGAAAGTTTTGCTCAGGATTTCTTTTTCAGCCCTATGGGAATTTGGCTACAGGCCAAATTTCATTTCAAGACGTTAGTGTTCTCTGTGCACTTGGTCATTTCCTATTCATCTGCATTTAATTGCTGTGCTCTGGTAGCGCTATTCTTTCTTGCCAAAGGACTTTTCCGTCAAAAATCATCAGACTTCCTCACTGTTTAACCCTATGTCTAGGTATGTATTCCCTCACAGATATAACAGGCATTTTCTTATTTTGCTATTTTAGCTGCATAACACCCATATGAAACATTTTTGTTATATATTGTTATTTAGTGGTTGTGGGAAATTATAAATGTCAATAGCTGTTGCAGTATTCGTGTCCTAGGCTTGTGTAATAATGCTGTGAGCTATGTAGTAGGATGTATACTACCTCTAGTGGGCAACTTTGTTTTAAAAACAAAATAAGTACTTCTGTATATTTTAAACTGTGCACTAAACTGTTTTCTGAAACTGGTGCACTTTCTGGTATATCACTGAAGATCAGAGAAGAATGACATGGTAAAAGAACATCCTTTTGGTAAAAGAACATCCTTTTAACAGAAAACATAGGTAGTGAAATCAAATGCCAGTCTTTGTTTCCATAAGGATTTCAAGTTTCATGATGCTATCTCTGTCCCCGCCTCTCATTTTGCCAGTTGACTACCCACTCTGCTCTTCCTTCTGTCCTTGTCATATTCAAAATTATGTTGATGGCACTGATCTTGTCACATGCCAGACTGATATGCTTACACTACCAGCTTTTCTGTAAAGTCATATTTTTTTAAATCTTACATGACTGCTAATGCTGTATGTTCCTGCTTAAGTGCACTTAAATATTTTCAGTATTTTTCTGCAGATCGTATATATTTTGAAGATGCTATCAAATTGTTATTAAGTGATGCTTTTCTGAACCATAGAACCATTATCCAAATCTACAGTTTGCTTTTCTGAACCATACAAGCAAGATATAAAAATGGAAGCTGCGGTGGTGCAGCGGTAGCGTTGTCACCTCACAGCAAGAGAGTCTCCCGTTCGATTCTCGGCTGGAGCGCCTTCTGTGTGGAGTCTGCATGTCCTCCCCGCGGTCGAGTGGCGTTCGAAAGACATGCCTAAATGAGCGTGCCTTCGTTGAAGGATGGGCGTCAAGCTGGCACCTTGGCATCATAAAAATCAACTGCCAATCATTAGTGGACCGGAGTTCTGCTGTGGCGGCCCCTAACCGGGAAAAGCCGAAAGAAGAAGAACAACAAGTAAGATACAAAAATGCAGTTAAATTCAACAATGTATAAATAATGTTAATTATTAATGTGAATAAAAATTACAAAATTAATAAGGTGTACAACAGAAAATAAAGGTACCAATAGCTATCATAATGTGTTGTGGTTATAATAAGTATAGATTACTGTAGGGTATATAAAGCACAGAAACGTCTTATTCATCTTATCATCTTTTCCAGATCTATAGACTCTATTTGGTCTACTAGATTGAAAGCAACTGTAAGGAATTGTTTAATTTTCTCTGAAAAAAGAAAATGTTGAGAATGTAACATGTTATTAATAAATAACATTAACAATTGGCCACAGGGCATAGAGAATATATTTTCACAAAAAAAAAAAACTTGTATGAACTTCACAAAAAGCAAAGATTTACATGGCACTATGGTGTAGGTAGATTGATCCCCGACTGTGACAGCAGTGACCAGAGTTTGATTAACCCCCTCAGACACTAAAGAACTCAGCAGAGGGTAGAACAGAGTATTCTGTATGAGCTTGTCCATGTCTGTGAAATGAGTGGATTTCTGCTTGTGGCTGGGTCCTTCTCTTGAAAGTATGGTGGTTGATACTGAGGTCAGAGCCAGGCTGCTGAATGTTTAATAGTGGAGAGGGGAAATGGAGTTGATGCCACATACAGTGACGCACATGGTGTCACCTTGTGCAGTATCCCACTTAAGCCTTTTCCTTACTTTGCAAAATAAAATTTCTGTCTCACCCATGCTTATGATGCACATCCCTTACTCTTGCCTGAGTTACTGCTATAGGAGGTGGCTCTAAGAACATTTTCTGTCTTGAGAAGAATAACCTGCCTGTTGGCAAGAATATGGCAAGATCTTGGTTCTCCCACAAGAGGGAAAGAGTAAGTCAGTAATCACATATTAGGACAGACATCGGGGTGGAGGTGGACATCACTGATTTCAAGTACATTTGGTACTTCAGATTCTACATGAAGACTCCAGAGAGAGTTATGCCATTTTTATTGCATAGCACCTGGATGCTGACAGTGGACATGGCGAGCTGCTTTTAGCATGTGACTGAGTAAAGTTTGCATGGAATGCTCCTTCAGTTTGCACTGGTAAGCCTCTCTTTCAAAAGCCAGATGTTGCTGTTTAATCTCTACTTTGCATCTTTAGTGTTTGCTAAGGTGCTAGCCTTGGTGTTGGAAGCCTTTCAGGAGAAGATAATTCTTGTGTCCCCTTAACTGGAAGACTGGCTTTTGATGTCTGTGTTAAGGGACACCCTGGTAGCATCGCTGGCTTGGGCAGTCACACAATTACAGACCCCTCTGGTCTCTACAAGCTAGGATAAGCTCTGTCTTATTTATTATCTGAGTATCCTGCTGTTTGTGGTAGGGATGAAAACTCTCCACTGATTATGATTTTAATCCATGGTGAAGGCTTAGTAGGCTTTGGAAGCCTTGGTGAGGTCATAGCTCAGGCCTGTGGCCCAGACCCTCCCATGTATCCAGGGCCATATTTTGGCTATGACCTTCCATTTGTATGCTTAACAATGTGCTTTCTGTAGTGGACTATAATAATTCAGTGGCCTCAAATCACCACACCATCACATCTTCTGTTAGTGCCTGACCAGTTTCACAAGTTTTCAGAGAGCCAGGTGATTTTTACCAGTTTCAGTGTGGGCTTTCCCTTTTCTGCAGTAAATCTATCACGGATCTTCACAATGGATGCTTCACTGATGGATTAAGGAGTTCACCAGGGCTTCTACTACGTCCAGGAAAGGTGGATTTCCAAAGGAACAGTAGTTTTCCAAATGCAAGCTGGAGTGCCAAGGCTCTGGAAGAGAATTTGAGATCAAACCCCCATCCTGCAATGCCAGAGTAAAGGTCACGATATGGTCATGATATGAAAGATGAACAGATAGGGCTACACATGATTGTGACATCCTTGTCTGTTACTAGAAGACAGAAGTCTTGCAGAGGAACATAGACTGGGGCACATGAACTCTTACCTTAGGAAAGCAATTGAATCAGATGTAGATATGCATATGTGTCTTTGTGTGTGTGTGTATGTATGTATATATCTATATATATATATATATATATATATATATATATATATATGTATATATATATATATATATATCTATCTACACTAGCTGTACCCGGCCACGCGTTGCTGTGGCTCAGTCTGGTTAAATGGAAAAGAAAGAAAAGAGAAAGCGCACGTTTCTAATATGTTTAATTTCACAATGCTTGTGGGTATACAATATTTTTTGTTCCATTGTCTGTGCAGATATAGAGATTGTGTGGTTTGCCGACTCTAGAACATGCAACATATAATTGTCCATGTGAGAAGCAATCCGTGTGTAGATCTAAAGCGCACAATTCTAAAGATTGGCGCTGAGCTTTGTTGATGGTGATTGCAAACACCAATTGAATTGGGAATTGCAATCTCTTAAATTGAAATGGCATATCCATTGGAATCATAGGAAGGTGAGGAATGAGGACATCTTCACCTTTGAGAGGTCGTGTCAAGATTGTTGCTTCTATGATGTTGCTCATTAATTTTTTTACTGCAAGCCGCGTGCCGTTGCAAAGTTTTGGCTGATTGATATTTCGCAGCATGATAATTGGCACGCCGGTTTTCAATTGCAGTACGTGCGGTGGCATCCCTGGCAGATCGAGTGAATTCAAAAATTCTATTGGATAATTAACCGCTTCATCTGCTTCCACAACAGTGTCGACGGACTTGTATGTGACTGCCTCGCTTTAAATGTTAGACTGAATAATATTGTTAAGTTCGTAGACGTCTTTGTTCTTGGCCGCAAGAATAGCTCGTTCAGTCAGCCAATCGTGATTCTTATAATTGGTTTGAATATTGGGAAATACTTTTTCAACCAATTCTTCTTTTGACGTCACTAAATTGCAGAAGTTATGAGGCAATGAACTTCGTCCTGAGGTCAGATCAACCGGCACCTTTCCGTTCCCAATTTCTCAATATCTCAGCTGATCGATCATTTTGCAGCTGGACACGCATATTTGTAGTTAATTTTAACGTCTTTACTTGTCGCCACAAAGTAGAGTATTTCAGGCAAGCATTTATTTTGTCCACTGTTGTCGATCGAGGCGAATGAAGCAGATCTGAAGCTGCAGAACGTGATCGCTGTGCTCGCAACCGTGCAGTTAAGTCTGGCTGCACATCGCTCTGCTGCTTCCTCGGCACTTATTTGAGCCATTCTTTGTTTCGCTCGTTCACTGATGCCCGTTCTTCCTCAGTTTGATTTGCAATTACTTGTCGCACTGCTTCCGCTCTGTGAGTACGATGACCTAAGTTTGCTCTTCTGTGAGGCATTATTTGGATGAGCTAAAGCAGGTCGATTGCACTAAAAAAGAAGTAAGAAAGTTATAACAAAAGCATATAAAATTGCAAATTGTTGTACAAATATATAGAATCCATAGTAGGTATATAAAAACACGCGTGTATTCGAATGCAACGTGTGACATCTATATAATAGTAGGTATAGAAAAACACGCTCGTATTCGAATGCAACATTGTGTGAAAATTCAACGCAATCGGTGAAGAACTTTAGGAGATTTAAGATTTTGAACAAACGAACATTTACATTTTTATTTATATATAGGATCTGTACTGTCTATCGAGCAGCTGTTTCACCGAAAGTGAAATGGCCGAGCACACTTTTGCGAGTGCTTTTCACCGAAAAAGTACCTTTGTGACAGTGGGCTAAAAAATAGAGAAAAACGTGGGGAAATGGATGTTGCTAAGATTGTAGCACAGTGGGGATAAGGGAATATTCCCTTTTTCCCACTGTAGTGCGATCTCGGAGTGAGAATATAAAAGTAGGGGGTGGGGGGCACAGGCGGGCTTGCCTCCCTGCGTAAATGTGAGTTGTTTGTTTGTTTTGTTTTTTTTTTTGTTTTTTTTATTTTGTTATTTATTATTTTTTTGCACACTTTAGCGAAGGTGCTTTTCCGGTGAAAAGCACTTTCGTTAAAGTGTGTTCGACTGTTTTAGTTTCGGTTAAAAGCTGTTTTGTTCGGGAGTCCTAGATCTATGTATGTATGTGTATGTGTGTGTGTATATATATATATATATATATATATATATATATATATATATATTTATATACACACACACACGCGCACATTTTCTTACTCAAGAGAAACCAAAGGTGGCCAATATAGTTCATTTTGATGAAATTTAACTAGATAAATCTTCAAACAGATGAAACAAACTGGTCAAAGTTTCAACTTGATGAAATCTATTATGAAAAATGTGTACGTATATATATTTGTGTGTGTGTGTGTGTGTATATATAAATATATATATATATATATATATATATATATATATGTGCATTTATATGTATAATTATATATATATATATATATATATATATATATATATATATATATATAAAATGCATATATAATATATATTTTTTTTTTTTTGAGGAAAGCAAGCCCTCTGCAGCCTCCTCCCCACCATATACACGCATGCACACACACTTGTATACATTCCATCTCCATAATTGCAAAGTCATGCAGAAAAAATAAAAACTCAAATGTGGTTGCACAATAATAAAAAAATATATACTGGCACTGGTTTCCATTTGAATATGTGAACAAAATCAGATAATAAAACATGATGAAACTCGTGTGGGTTACATTTGATCAGGAGTAAAGATGCTGTTTGTGCCGTTGCACATCACTACAACATCAGAGCAGGACCTTTGTTGGCTCGTGCAGGACAACAGTTGAGTGTCCTGTCTCAATCCACTGCCTATTGACTTCTATCAGAATGATTCTGTTTTGAAGATCTGGTGAATCTGTTCAAACATATATTTAACAGAATGTTCAGTAATAAACATACAAGTGCATTGCAGGTGTTTCAGCTGACTAAAATGCTTTATTCAGTAGTTGGCCATGTGCCATGTTTACATTTTGAAAGAGTAACTCAGGAGGTTACACCCCCTGTTAAAGTCCCAGAGCATACTATGATCTGAGAGTTGAGGAGTTCACTATTTGTCATCAAGATAATAAGGTTGTCATTTGTATATAGATGTGGTACATTTGTAGTGTGTGTATGTATGTATATATATATATATATATATATGTATATATATGTGTGTGTGTGTGTGGCAACAATAATAAGCGTTGACCACCTATGCTGAACAAGAGGCATGTGGTGTCTTCTGCAAATGTTGCCTACAGAGAAAGTTCTACATTGGTCATTGTGGATGAGATTCTGAAGGTATGGTTGCATGGTACAGATGTGTGGTTATTCTGATATTATTAATGCCTTATTGAATACATAGGTTTTTATTTGATGATGTGCTTGCCCTGTGGATATGTGAGACTGAACATTTGTTTTCACTTACTAAATACCACTCCATTTAATTTATGTCCCATCCAGTTTAAGAATACTGAACTTAAAAGTGCATGCATTTTGTCAGCAAAGGATATTCACCATTTGGTTGACTCAAACAGATGGTCAGCAGGTGTGCAAGATGGACATTCCCTAACCCTGAGTAGGGGTATATCTTCTTTCCTCAGGGATTGTGCATTCTCTGAGTTAGTGTATACAATTGGGGTATGGGGGGTGAAGGGGGCTTGCCCCCTGGAAAAACATTTGCCTTTGGTTTAGTCTGCTCCAGGGTAATCCTCAGAATATGCTCAGAATGTACCAATGTTTGTGAATTCAATGTTATGACTATCTTCTGTGTGTTGGCATAGTGTACAGTTGACGGGGTGCCTTACACTTGTATTTGTGTGTGTTTCTGTGCCTGTATGTATATAAAAAAATATATATATATATATAAATTGTAAAATGCACATACACACACTTGTAATATTCCCTTTACTCTGAGATACCGCTGTCTCAGGCTTGGGTATTTATGTTATGCATGTATGTGTGTGTGGGTGTGTTTTCTGTGTGACATTGTGAACAGTGGGGAGTGAAGAATTTGCCCTTTGCCCACTGTCATCTGATGTCTAAGTTAATTTGCAGGAGGTGTGAAGGGCACAGCACAGCCCCCCCCCCCCCCCCGCATCTGGGTTTGACCCCCTTCAAAACATTTTCTGTGTTGTATTTGTGTTACAGTTTTGCTTGATAGTTTAACATTTTATGGTGATTATTAGACATGTATATAAGTATGTATAGATGTATATGTGTGCGTGTGTGTTTGTGCATATGCATCTGTATATGTGTGTGTGTGTGTGTGTATGTGTGTGTGTGTAGCAGAGGTGGGGGAATAATGTCCTGTTCTAAAAACTATTCATATAGTTTTACAGCAAGCTTTGATTTCAACAGCTTGAAGTATAAAATATACTTCATTGTTGCATTTTTGGGGATCACAGTTTTGGGTCTTGCTCATGCAGTTGGTTGCCTGCTGTGTATTCATTGAGAAAATAAGTTTACAGTTGCACACAAAATGTGCAGTTCTGAAAGAAAATGAGATATAGTTTCATATATAGTAGCCAGGTCTGTATGTGGGTGGGGGTGGGAATCACTTTAGATAGTGCATAAATCTTTGGACTTGGAGCCCAGATGCATGGGTTAGGTATAAACTTGCCATGAAATACATTGGTCTGTTATGTAATGGTTTAGAGTTTAGAGTACTGGTGACTATACCTAATTTTTTTTCAACATTTTGTAATTCGTGTCAGCTGAACTTCCCAGCCATTGGCTATAGCCATTTGTTTGCTGCTGTGGGCAATAGCTTGACTGCAGCATGCCTGTCAATCAGCGACCATGAATCAGTTAATGCGTTAAACACTAACCATTTTCCTATGCACATGCCTTTGCAAATGCCTAGAGCATAGATCATTACAGCACAGAAGGGCTGTGGATAATATAGTCCCTGCAAGTATAGCCTGCATGCCTGATAAGCAAAGTTGTCCTTTATATTATTTTCCTAAATGAGTTAGCATTGTTCTTATTACTCATTTTAAAAATCCAGTCCCGGAATTTTATCATACTGGTTGCAATTTAAAACTCTAAGCTAAGAACCTTAGAGGCTACATTTCAGTATTCGTTATTTTTATTTAATCCTGATTCTGAAAAGCATGAAGACAAGCTAAGGTAAATTAACAATACAGGGAAGAAATATTACACTGTATCAGAGTGACACAGTGCTGAAACCTACACACTGTACTACCAGAGCATCAGAAAGGCTCAAGTAAAAACACTGCAGGATCAGCCAATTAACAATAGCTTTTTAAGCGACAGAATCAAGTAGAAAATGCAGTCTGTTAACAAAGCATCAGATAAAGCTCAACATTCCTGTGCTGCAATGCTCTTAAACTGTGGCATTACTTTTAAAAAGAAATGCCTAGCTTTTTTTTTTTCTTTTTTTTTTTTTTTTTTAATTGTCACTGTATCGTCTGTTATTTGTTGCTGTCTTTCTCGTCCAGCAAAGATTTGAGCCAATAAAACTAAAATAAGTTAATTGCATGTATGCACACCTTTCAACTTGAGAATATGAATGCATTATATTGTTAATGTAGTTTGCAGCTATTTTAATGTGGCTGTTGTGTTTTTATGTGAATACAGATATTTAAAGCACCACAAAAGAGTCTTATCATTCTGTAAGTTGGGTGACAAATCATTTTGTTTTTACCTGGAAAGATGTTTCATTTAAATATAATTTTACATTTGATCATCAGTTAGCGTTGAATGACATTTTTTATATATGCATTTTCTTCCCATAGCCTGTTTGACCATAAGCTGTCCTGTTTTTCAACCAGCCCTTTCATTCCTCAGTGGCAAGAGCTGGCTTAAGGAGACATCAACCACATAGCCATCAAATGTTTTCTTATTTATGGCCTAAACCTCTCCTGGATTGCAGACATGTGACCTGCTTCTTCACAAAGGCCACTATGCTTACCTTATGTGGGTGCACATGTCTACACACCCACAATGAAGACTACTGCAAAGTGGGTTGGAGAACCACCCCCATGGTCACATTCATGTCTGCTGCCACTCCTCAGAGAGGCATCATGGCACCTTGCAACCCAAAGTCACTTCTTAAGTCTTAGGGTAGGCATTCCCGTCATCCCTTTTTTTGGCATGAAAATAACAGATTTGTTTTTTTTTTTTTTTTTTTTTTTTTTAGAGATTTTCATTGTCACACTGATTCTTTATCTACTTACTAATGTGTTCTAACCCCGTCCGTGCCTCCAATCCTAACCTTACACTTTACCTTGGATAAAGCCCTTTCTGCTATACTACCACTTCACCAGACAGACACATCACGTACAGCAGTGCGCACACACACAAAAAAAACACTAAATTGGTTCCACTTCCCTAGCCCTTACTCTAATCTTATCCCACAAGTGCTTGTGCACATATACAGTTATCCCTCATGATAGATCATTCGGCATAGCCAAAAGTTTCAGCATTAAAAATCCAAGCCCACACTTAACCATATCCATATGCATTCTGTCTTGTTTAGCAGTCTCCATCACTTGAGAAAGACTGCTTTCAACAAATTTTCCAAGCACTTCATTCTGCCGACAAACTTACTGTTTGACAGAGTGAAGTGGACCCATATATGTCTGTGCATGTGTATAAAGATGGTTAAGTAAAGTGTTCAGGTCATCAACAGTGGTATTATTTCCTTTGCTTTTAAACTATTTTTCAGTTTCATAATGTTATGTTTTCTTCCATGCGTCAAGATATTGCAGTCAAAATCAGACTGCTTTTTGTTTAAAAATAATGTTGGGCTATTTTGCATTTTTTTTTTCTTCTAAAGCTGTTGACGTTTGTTTCAGAAATTTTAATTCTATGTATTTTCAGGAAATTTTCTGTGGCTTGCATGACGGGGCGTGATGGTTAAGTGTAATTTTTGTGTGTTATTTTAAGGCAAAGTCAAATCCTGTATATTGCCATTTCTTCATTTGAGCATTGGAAAGGAGATAGAATGAAGAAAAAAGCGATCTGCAGAAAACATGTCCATTACCAGTTTTATTTTTGCCTGTCATGTAAATTGGATGTGAATGATGGTATTGTATTTGGCACTTCTTTGTATTTTGGGCAACTAGGTAGGAAAAGAAAAACATGGAAAACAAAACTTTAAAATGTTAGCATTGACACTGCAGCCCTTCCCTGGCTGCATTTACTGCCAGCTGTTATTGAAACCAAGTGTACCCCTAGCTTGTTAGTCTGCACAGCTGAGAGAGCTCTGCACTAGCAGGAAACCAGGGCATTTATTACTGAGTTCCTGTTATTGACTTGCTTGAGGTGGAATGCCAAGTTTTACTAGACTTAGTACAGTAGAACCAGTGTAAGACTTGTGTGGGAATGCTGTTTTGATATACTAGACTGCCTATTTTGCCCTTTGACTTGTACTTTTTATGACTTATTAAACTCAGCTGTCTTCTTAATGTCTGTAACAACTTAAGTAATTTGTAAAAGGACAAGTGCCAGAGTTAGTAAACTTTGAGCATATGTTTGAATATATTTCAGCAGCACGATAGCCACAGTGCAAAGGTGTGAGCGTTTTTGTCTGTGATGGTTTTAAATAAACTGCATAGAAAACTCCATTATGTGGTTCTATGCCCATTAAAGCAATGTTGAGACCTTCTGTTTGTGCTGTAGTGAATGACAGTTCTGTTTTGCCTAAGATTGCAACTCTGTGGGCTCAGGTGAAGGAGTACACACACACACACACACCAACAAATATATATATATATGTATATATATATATATATATATATATATATATATATATATAATTTATATTTATGTAGACAAACACACATACATATATAAAACACAAGTGTATATGTACATGTTCACAAACATGCAAATATATAAATGTGTTTATATAATTGTGTAGTCACAGTCATGCACACAAATATGTATAGATATACACACATTTACAAGTATAAATTAATTTAGACTTGCACTAGATACTTGAGTATGTATGCTCATTCTTCAGGTATATGTGAATGTGCATATTATGCATGAAAGTTTGTTTTATGTCAACTGTGTGCATCAAATGAGAATCAGGTATACTTAGCATGAGCTGAACCTTTTATTAGCAGAGTATGTGACCACTGTAAGTGGGGACCTGTGTGACTGTGAACAAATGGAAATAAACCTTTTATGTGACAGCTAGCACAGGCGCACAACTCTGTTCCTCTAAAATCTAGTAGGTCTGACCACAGTTTTTTTTACCATGTATTGGCAATTTTTTTCTGGCACTTTTACCCCTCAATATTTTGTGTGGACAGATTATGCTTATATTTGTTGCTTGCTAGCAGTAGGTCTTGTATCTTTTGTACCTGTCAGATAAATTTTTGAGAGAATTTGTATCTAGCATGTGTTTGGAACCATTCATTAATTAATGCTTATTTTGAGTGTTTCCTTGCGTGCTATGAGTGCTTTCGAGAAGTGTTGTACATCTCGTGTGCTAAGTTTTTATAAACGTCTTAATTACCATTTTGTTCTGCCTTCCCACTGTCCATTTCCCCCCTTTTTTGGTAGAACATGTGTCCATGTATTTTAAACACCATTTACCATGCATGTAAATTTGATTTCTACTGTTCACCTGCCATTGCTTATCTGGGGTACAATTTAAGGTGTACTTTGTCTTTTTTCTGTGGTGTTGGTGTACTTTCCTCATCTCACTGAACTTCTTTTATCATTTGGTTGATCTTAGAAGTGAACCCTGACACTGGATGGTTACCTGTGGGGCACCACAAGTATTAGTATTGTAGTTTGTTTTTTTGTGTTTGTGTCTTAAGTGATATTGTACAATTTAAAGACTGAACAATATGTAGATTTGATAATGGCATAAAGGTAAGTAACAGCAGTGGTTGTTCAAAGTTTTCTTTCTTGTTGGGACACATTGGTGGGGCTTGTAGGACATTTAAAGACTTGAAAAAGAAAATTATAGGATGCATGGTAACAATTCCCCCACAATTCAGTGGTGAGCATGGAAGATGATTTCCTGTATTTCCCTATTAAAAATAAATTCCAATGTTTGATAACATATTTGCACATTTTACATGTCCTGGCAATATGCATGCCACAGAGAATAAATACATTTCTCTTACTCAAGGATTATGGTTTGGACAACGTAGTAGTAGGTTGCAGTGTAACAAATCAAGTTGGTAGCTAACTATACAGCAGAAGTGGGAGAATGGCACAAACACATTTGTGCCTCAGTAAAAAGAGAAATTTAATCTTGTGGCACAAATTCAGAAAAAACAATTTGCACTGGTTTACACTGATTAGGGATTTGGATTTAATTTAAAACTTATTTCAAATTGTTCAGCAAAAACAGCCATTTGCTAAACAAAACCAAACACTCTTACATTGAAAACAGACTTGTGAGAAATAGTAAACTTCTCTTCTGATGAAACTCCCATGTATTGAAAATGCATCTGGCAATCCATTAAACTACGAGACCTGCTGTGATTCCTAGTTGAACATCGTATAGTGAAACACTAATTACTGACTAGGTGAAGGGTACAATAATTCAAAATATAAATGAGTAATGCATCTGGTACCAGGTTGGGATCACCCACAGATCACAAGTGTCCCTTTTTCAGGAGCAGTCCAGGAGGTGCTGTCTGACATGGGTCCCTATTATTTCATCAAAAGATGACATCATTGAACGGCATTTTGAACAGCACTTTATTGAACATGTCGTTTGTTGAACTATTCTGACTGAGATCGCATTATGGTAGGGATCAGGAAATTTGCCCTTTCTCCACTGTAGTGCAATCTCAGAGTTGGTATATATAATTAGTGGGGGTTGTGTGTGTGTGTGGGGGGTCTATGGACAGCATTTCCAATGAAATGCCATTTGACAGTGTGATCCTTCGATGATATAATGTAGACACCTGATGACTTGACTTGATCAGAGTCACACAGAAGATAAAGGCTGAGGCAATCAAACTCTAGGAAGCAGCTCATAAACAGCTCATAGCCTTACTCATCTGCACTAAGCTCTAGACAAACTGTTATAGCCCAAGCACAGTGCATTTCACACCAATTTACCTGCAAAAAGAAATCGAAATTAAAAATGCATTCATAGCTAAAATATTAAAATTAGATCTCTAAACTTCTAATTGTCCAGTTTACTCTCAGCAAATAATAAACGCACTGTCAACATTCAACAAAACATGGAAATCAAGAATGATATCCAAAGAACGCGTCTCGTATGATGTTCCTGTTTACTGCAATTGGTTCCTTCTTTTCCATTGTAACCACACTGGGATGCAGGAACCAAGTGTTTATATATACATAAGAGCACATACATTCACAGATGTGACCATTCATTACAGACTCTTGTATGGCCATGTGTACATTAGATCTTTTCTTATGATTAAATGAATGAACAGTGACCTAGAAGTGCATTTCATCTTGCTTCTGTGAGAACCATGCAGTGCGCCACCATGCCCTCCCAACCTCTTAACTCAAGAATCAGTCAAGACTCCCCAAATCAGGAACATATTTTAAATATTGGTCTCATATACTTAGAAAGTTTGCTAGGATAGCATGTTTTTCATTATCAAGCATTTTCTGAAAGGTATGAAGTCTGTAACAAACATGTTTGCAGTTGTTTAGTGACTGCAGTGTGTGAAGATATGTGAAGGTTGCCAGCCCAGCTAGATAGAATTTTATAGATAATTCTATGTCATTGTAAATATGAATATAATCCACAGGCTTGTCCTCTTAAATGTAAGAAAATTGTATTAACTGCTGAACTTCAAAAATGTAACCACGGTGCACTCTGTTGGAAGAGAGCTGATAAGTCAAGCATTGTATGATTGTTTGATCTCAAAGCTCGGAGACATAATGTCTGGACTGAGGAATTCCTTCTATTATTTTGAGACCAGAGTTAATTGCTAGAATTTACATATATAATGTCTTTTATTGCTATAGTTTCCTGGTCAGGTGCAAGATCAAAGAAATGTTAAAACTCTGAGTTTCTGTTAGCCTGGGAACCAGAGGAGAATGATGTAATCTAAAATGAGTCAGCAGTGATGTATTACCAATTTAAGAGATCTCAGAGAGGGCATTTTGGATTTTGTCTGTAGAACATCACTCACCAGTACTCTGCCTTTGCTCTGTATGTAAGTTTATTTAGAACTGTAATTGCTCTTAGATTTAGATAAGAATTTAGTCAGATTTAGTCTAGCTGTTTTCTATATTTATGCCAGACTGTTCTACAGTATTATTTTAAGCATTTTCCTGTGATTTCTGAACTCTTGACTAGCACTGTGTTGAATTAACACAATATTCTTACATTTAAGAGGACAAGTCTGTGGATTATATTCATATTTACAATGACATAGAATTATCTACAAAAATTCTGTCTAGCAAGGCTGGCAGCCTTCACATATCTTCACACAGTGCACAGCACTTTACCTGACATGTATGATCTGTTACTTGTACAATTTTTGGCTTTCGGTAAACAAATTGAGAGCAGTTGAGAATTATATCCTGAGCATGTACTTGTGTGCACACACCTGCACAAATCCATCAATTACAGCCATGTGTATGACTGTACACCTCTGAATTTGCTTGAGATCAAGTGGATGAATAAAATCATATTGACCCAGAAATGTATCTCAGCCAACTGCTGTCAGAGCCTTACAGTGCAAATCCCCTCCACTTTCTCAACTTCTTAGCTCAAGAATCCGAATCTTAGTGACAAAATCAGGAACACGTTTTAAATATTTCTCTCATATACTTAGAAAGTTGTTTGAATAACAAGTTTTGTGTTACCAAGCATTTTTTGAAGGATACAAGTTTGAAACTCACATGCTTGACATTATTTAGTGAGTACAGTATTCAGCAGTTTGTCAGAAAATCACAAACTTTACAAGGAACAGACCAAAACACCTCTCAATTTCTTTGCTGAAGAATTCTGGATAATGCCAAATATAATAGAGGAACACAATTTGAATATTATTCTATGCATTTCTTAACTAGGTAAACCCCTTGTACAAAGTGTCCCCTATCATGGTTGACCTGGGATTTCAAGTATTCAAACTTTGCACTTTTGACTACAGAAAACAGTTTTGTATCTCTGATCCATAAGTCCCAGACGACTCCAAGTCACTTAAAATGTTAACAGAACAACAAGTGCTGCACGAATGTGCATTTTCTGAACATAAATAGTACAAAACTATAATGACTGGCATTACTGACTGACTGTAATCCTCAGTGATATACCAGAAAAAAGAAGTTAGAGGGTTGACGCAAAAGTAAATATATCATGCAAGATCAGAGATAGAGAGGAGGCAGATTATCAAAAATAAAAAGATTTTGCATAAGCATGCATTTTCTGAAAAAAAAAGCTATGACATTCTAATAACTGGTATTGACTGCAAACCTCGGTGATGTTTAATCTTCAGTGATTAATTAGAAACTGAAGAACTTGAGTGAAGAACTGGCAGTTAATCCAGAAAATTAAAGCTATAAGCCCTTAATGAGGTGCTTCCTGTAGTTGGGGATAAAGGGTTTGATTGTTTCTACTTCCATTTGCCTACTGTGTGACTGTGAGCAAGTCACTTAAGCAGATGGTGCTCCTTGTTGCAATTTTTTTTTTTTTTTTTTTTTTTTGCATTTTCCTCCCACCTTTCCATCATTTTTACTGGCCCTCTCGTAATGTCCCATCTGCACTGGGTCTACCGGTCACAGATAAAAACCAATGGGGCTCAGCACATCTGCGCTTCCATCCAAGGTGGGTCTTAGTTGGCCTATCCTGTTTTTCCAAGCCAAAATGACAATAAACCGAGTTATCAATCTTGGTGCTGGTCTCCTTTTTCGATTTTGTGTCTACACTATTTTTCCCCCATCTCTTTATAACAGCATGGTATGAGTGGGTGGGCATGCAATGTGGGCTTGCAGTGTATTGCCCCACCTTTTCATCAGCTCACCCAGGCCTACCATCACCTGCTGATCATGCCTTTTCTGGCGACATCCCTGGCCTCCACCAGGGCTCAGCCAGGCACACCATCACCTGCTGATCATGCCTTTTCTGGTGACATCCCTGGCCTCCCCCAGGGATCGTCATCAAGAGGCTGCCATGTACCAGCCCCCCCAGATGGGTATGCCCATCCCTTCCTGTCACTCTGTCAGTCACCCAAGACGCTAATTAAAACTGTGTTTCCTTGGTCATGCAGTTAAACTCATGCGTACTTCTTTTTTTGTTTAAAAAAATAATAATTTATAAGTAGTTTGCACTAGTGAAAAAATGTTTCAACATTACCATTCTTTGAAGGTCTCTGGGACATCCTTAAGGTTATCTATTCCAGGGCTAGGAGATGGCCCCATCTTGATACAAATCCACACATATGCTCTCAGTTCAGATTTTGATACTGCAGTGATTTGCAGTTGCAGCAAAGGTCAGTTAAAAAGTTGAAATTCCTCATGCTAGTTCAGTTTGGAAGTGTCCACTTTGCTCTCATTCTAATGATTGTGCTGTTATTGGTCTGAATGTACTCTACATTCGAACCAGTGAAAAGTATGGAGTGAAAAGTATCCCACAAATTGATATCCTTATCCCAGATTATTATTTCCAGATGCTTGCTTGAACTGCACAGTTACAAGACCTAGAGCTTCCTCTAGGTGTCATCCAAGTGGTGAGCCAATGCCATCTCATGCCCCCCAGAAGGAGCTACCCAACAATAGCCATTCTCTTCTATCCTTGCCTGTCCATCTCTTCCAGCACCTGAGACACTCACTTGAACTTGCTGCACATTTGTGTTGTACCACGTTATTGTTCTGTTTTGGAGCATGTTATGCATAAATAAAATGGGAGTAGTTAAAGGCAATGCGTGTAATGAATGAAAGCACTTTTAGCTGCAAAACAGTGCTGTTACAAAAGAAAATATATTATGAGCTTAAATTAGAAGGAACAGTCCTACACAGCATATAACTTCTCTGAAGAGTAAAATATATGTGGTAATTTTCCTTCAGTAAAATGAACCTAGTAAGCCTGCTTTAAAAATATATATTTATATCTGTTAAGTTATTTTAATAAATTTACTTATAAATATATATTTATGTTGGTTAGTTAACTGTTTATTGTAATATACTTGCTATTTACTACTTCTCTTAATTCTGCTGGACATTCTAACTAACTTCTGTGTTTGTAAGCTTAATACTGCTTTTATGCAAATCGCTGGGCTTTGGGCAGGTGTGGCTCATCAGCTTGGGAAGGCAACCCACTTAGGAGAAGGTAAACTCTGATTTTAAACCCCCCACTACCTTGCGGCAATACCTAGTCATGGTGAAGGCTTCGGGAGTAAACCCTGAGGAAAAATCCAGAGATGGAGCCACTAAGGCAGTTCGAGGCTATACTTGACCTCTGTCTCTAAGCTGCTGCGAAGACACTGATGCCAAGTTGTACTGGCCTTGCCTTTCCCATTGGATTGCATCAATGGTGTGGAGAGGGGGACCTTGTTGCTGGGCATCAGTTGTTTCCTCAAATTCACTTGTCTAGGCTTGCACCCTGGAGAGGACACACCAGCTTTGCTTTGTGAATGGTGACACAACATGGGAATTAGCAGTTACCAGTAATAAGTCAATCACTTGCTGTAGAGTGAGGCACCAGGGGCTGCTTCCAAATTGTGGGAGAGATGCTTTGATCTCTTTGAGCAGCTACCACCTGCCTTAAGCTGGGCAGCCCCCAGCCAAGTATTTGCTGCCTCGCCATGGTCCACTTGCTCCACTGGGTGTGTGGGGCTTAGGGAACCCCAACAGGTGGATTGTTAACCATATACTTGGAAAAACAAAAAAGCAACAAAATAAAACCAGCCTGTAGGCTAGGCACATGGAACGTAAGGACAATGACTCCAGGCCTTACAGATCTACAGAACATCAATGATGCTTGGAAGACAGCAGTCATTAACAAGGAGTTGAGCAGTTTGCAGGTGGACATTGTGGCTCTCCTGGAAACAAGGCTGCTATCCACTGGATGTCTCTTGGAACAAATACTTTACTTTTTTCTTGCATGGGAAGCTTTCAGAAGAGACCAGGGAACATGGTGTTGGTTTTGCAATTGGAAACAACTTTGTTGGCTCAGTCATACCAACAAATATGGAAATGAATGACTGCTGAAAATTAATCTGCAGTTAACAGTGGCCATGGTCAACATCTTCAGCATCTACGTTCAAGTCAAGGGCAAATTCTATGATGAACTTAGTGCTGCCATCAGTGAGGTCCCTTCCTGTGAACCATTATTCATTCTTAGTGAATGCCAGAGTTGGCAATGACCTCAAAGCAGGCCATCATGTCTGGGACAGTTTGGAACAGGAAAGATGAATGAAAATGGACAGCATCACCTTGAACGTTGTTCCCAATATGATCTCTGCATAACTGAAACCTTCAATGCCATGCCCCAGCAAAAAGTTTCATGGCGACTCCCAAGATCGAAACATTGACACCAACTTTACCTTGATGTTCTTGGTGTTTCACTGTTGCAGTCATTACATTTGGGTAGAATCCCAAAGCTATGGTTGGGGGGCTGGAACTAAACAGCATTAGGTGTGGCTATAAGGTCCTGCCGCACTGCAGTGGCAAAGCTTGCCCTGGACTTAGAGTAGAGAGGCAAATGGTAATGCTTTGTAAAGGTGTGAACAGAACTCCAAGTAGCAGCCTCTAAAATGTCTTTGGTTGGTACTCCTCTGAGAAAGGCTGCCGAAGTAGCTGCAGCACTGGCGGAATGAGACCTAATGCCCTTGGGCACAGGTTTACCATGGTGTAAGTAGCGGAAATGGATGCAGTGGCCTATCCACTTTGAAATTGTCTGCTTTGAGATAGCCTTTCCTTCTGATCCTGCAGTATATGACACTAGTAATTGCTCAGTTTTTCTTAGAGCTTTTGTCCTGCTCAAGTAGAATCTTAGCTGTCTGTGCACATCCAAGGAATGCAGAATTCTCTCCCCTTTGTTCTGCGGATTTGGATAAAACGTTGGCAGATGAATTGTTTGGTTAAGTGCCGCACTGGAAACCACCTTAGGCATAAAATTAGGATTTGTCCTCAGAGACACCCTGACTGGGTAAAATATGATAAAAGGCTCTACAACCATGAGGGCCTGTAGCTCTGAAACTCTTCTTGCTAAAGTAATTGCTAGTAGCAGAGCTGTCTTCCATGATAAGAACTTTATATCAGCGGTTGCAGCTGGTTCATATGGAGGCAGGGTGAGCTTTTCCAA
Organism: Protopterus annectens; assembly: GCF_019279795.1. Lineage (NCBI taxonomy): Eukaryota > Metazoa > Chordata > Ceratodontiformes > Protopteridae > Protopterus > Protopterus annectens. Next base: position 825,633,999 of record NC_056731.1, on the reverse strand, counting down.
CACATAATTGAGGTCCCATGCAGGTAATGGTAATCTTCTAGGAGGCCTTAGGTTTTTGGCTCTTCTAAGATACTGCTTTAGTAAAGGATGAGAAAAGATTGGTGGCTCTGTATTGTAATGAGCCAAAATGGCAGAGGCATGGATTTTGATTGATGGGAAAGATAAGCCTCTGTCAAGCATCTCAGTTAAGTATTCTAATATCTGAGGAATATGTGGTTCTGCTTATCAGTTCCTTATGCTTGATTTCAAGCACAAAATCTCTTTCATTTGTCAGCATAAGATTTTTTAGTACTAGGCCTTCTGGCTTCCAAAATGACATCCATCACAGCTTTACTGCGAGGTGTCGATCATATGATTACATGATTAGCCAAGCTGCCATATATGCAACATAGTACAGTTGTGTACACTTACAATAAATGTAGATGTTCGAGTGTATTCACTGTTGCAGTCCATGTTACCCTCCCGCCATCCCCCTGTCATTCTACAGTTTATCTTTCCTTCTCCATCTTCTACAACCTATGTGGTGTATTTGCTTGTAGATGAAGGTCTAGTTTATATTGATGCATGTGTATGTATATATATATATATGTATAATATTGCTACCTTTTTGGGGGCACCTGACATCGGGGGCAAGAAAAACTGAAGAAAATGGCGTCGGCTGCATGTTTTATACCCCTGATGACCTGTCGTCATGGAAGAGAAGACAGCAACTGACGCAGGACCCAAGACTTTGGAATTCAGGCCGACTGAGGGCAACCTGCCAGCAGATTACCCAAATGTAATGACTGCAAGAGTGAATACACTCGAACATCTACATTTATGGTAAGTGTACATAAATGTACTTTCTCACCAAATGCAGCAGTTTTGTTAGTGTCAGGGTAACATGCAGTTACCACAGCACAGACTGATACCAACCACTTGCTCGTGTGTAGTAAGGTGAACATCTAGCCATGAAGGTTCTTTCACACTAAAAAGGAAGGGAGGCCACACATTGACATAAGCAAGACTCGTGACCCTTCAAACGTACACAGGTTTGTTCAAGGCTTGAAGAGGCTTTGTCCTGCCTGGATGACACTAACACCAGCAAGAGATGGGAAGAACTATGGGATGCTCTCTATAACACTGCAACCCTTCAAACGTACACAGGTTTGTTCAAGGCTTGAAGAGGCTTTGTCCTGCCTGGATGACACTAACACCAGCAAGAGATGGGAAGAACTATGGGATGCTCTCTATAACACTGCAATATCTTTGGAAAGAAGACAGTCAAGTGTGCTGATATATTTGAAACCCACACTAAAGTGCTGACATCCCTGATTGAAAAAGAGAAGAGAGGCACTAGCTGCAGACAGGTCCTCTCCAAATGAAGAGAACTTGCAGGCAGTCAGGTGTGCTCGGTCAAATGCAGCACAGCCAAGTACAGCAGGTAGTTCGGTGGTGTGCAAATGATTATTGGCTCAAACTTTGCTTTAAGATCAGCAGGCCAAGGACATTGATAACATGCAAGGGATGTATGATGGAATCAAGCAAGCCATCAGCCCATCACAAAGGAAGATCATCCCACTTAAGTTGTCTGCAGGGGATGTCTTGAAGGACAGAACCAAGCAGACAGAACACTGGGTAGAGTACTACTTGTAGCTGTATGCCAGAGAGACTATAGTTATGGAGAGAGCCCTGAATGCTATCGAGCCTCTGCCAACTATGACTGAACTCTATGCTAAGCCCATGTTGGAGGAACTCAACAATGCACTAAAAGCACTCTCCTCAGGAAAAGCCCGTGAGAAAGATTTTATTCCATCAGAACTTTTTAAATGTACCAGCAGTACCCTAATCTCAAAGCTGGATACAACACTTTGCCAATGCTGGAGAGAAGGTAGTGTACTCCAAGATATTAGTGATGCTAACATAGTTGTCACCTGTAAGAATAAGAGTGACAAAAGTGATTGTAAGAACTGTTGTGGCATCTTCTTTCTCTGTACCATGGGGAAGCTGTTTGCACGTATTGTTCTGAAGAGGCTTCACATTCTTGCAGAGGGATTTTACCCCGAGTCTGAGTGTGGATTCAGAGCTGGACAGTCTATTATAGACATGGTTTTCTCTGTTAGGCCACTACAAGAAAATTGCAGGGAGCAGAACAAACGTTTATATATTGCCTTCATTGATCTGACCACGGCATTCGACTTCATCAGTAGGAAAGGTTTGTTTGCAATTCTGGCAAATATCGTCTGTCCTCAAATATTGATTAGCATTATTAGGGTCTTCAGTGAAGCCATGAAGGGGACCATCATGTTTGACGGATCCCACATTTGAAGTTTTTGAAATTCCAAGTGGAGTAAAGCAGGGGTGTGCATTGGCTCCAACATTGTTTAGTATCTTCTTTTCAGTTCTGTTGAAATTTGCTTTTGGAACTGCTACAGAGGGCATCTTTCTCCAAACCAGAATGGAAGGCAGCCTCTTCAAACTGTCGAGACTTAGATCAAAGACCAGGGTGCCTAGGAAGCAAATAAGGGAGTTCTTGTTTACTGATGCCATCGTGGCTCACACTCAGCAGGAACTTCAGTCACTTATGACTCACTTTGTGGATGCATGTTTGGAATTTGGCCTCATGATCAGTTTAAATAAGACCCAGGTGATGGGCCAAAATGTGGGCAATGAGCCATCAGTCATGGTGAGTGACTATGAGCGGGAGGTTGTACATGAGTTCATGTAACTAAGCTCTACAGTCTGACAACTTTTCGTTTGATAGTGAGATCAACAAGTTCATTGGAAAAAACGCCACAATAGTTTCTAGGCTGGCAGCGAGTACGGGGCTAATAATAAGCTCACTGTGCACACAAAGGTGCAGTTTTACACAGCCTGTGTTTTGAGTACATTACTTTATGCCAGTGAAACATGGCCTCTGCACTCAAAACAGGAGCAGTGGCTCAGTGTATTCCATATGCGCTGCCTTAGGCGCATACTTGGTGACTCGAAGCAGGATAAGATCCCCAACAGCACAGTGCTTGAGAAGATGAGCACCACCTCCATGTTCACCCTCCTGCAGCAGAGATATGTGCATTGGTTGGGTCATGTCTCACGCTAGACACATGGCCGAATACCAAAAGACCTCCTTTTTGGAGAGTTGGTGTATGGAAAGAGGCCGATAGGGTGACCCGAATTACGCTACAAGGATGTATGCAAGAGTGACCTCAGTGCTCTCTCAATCAGAGTGAACGGCTGGTATTCTGTTACTTCAGACAAGATTTCCTGGAAACGGGAAATGAAGGAAGCTCTTACTATGTATGAAACCACCTTGGCAAGGAGAACAGAGGATAAGGGACCCACAGGAAGATCCGTGCCCATGATACCAGACCAACATCTGCCTTCTGCTGCTTAGAGTGTGGAAAGGACTGCCATTCTCGGATTGAATTGCATAGCCACCAAAGACATTGCTCAAATCAGTCAAATAGTGGTGCAAACCCACAAGCCTTTGGGATCAAAGGGTGCCTACAGGGACTTTCCTAAAGTGTTTTATGATTTTTACTGGGAAACTGTTTATGTGCTTCATTTTGAAGTTCTGATAAGAAAATATTGCATATTTCACCCTTTTCTTCATTTATATTTATTTATTTATTTATTTATGTCTTTATTCTGTTTTACATTTGTTAACCAGAATAATCCAACTGGACTAGGTCTATTTTCAGTGGAGGCCCGGGGAGAAAAGCTCCACAATTAGATTAAGTAACAAAAATAGACAGACAATGATAGCAGAGAGACATGCGTAATAACAATAGTGAGCTTAAACTGTTCCAATAAACTATGAAATAATTGCAAGTCTACAAGTCTAGACCTTCTAATCTTGTGTTATTTCAACAGTAGGAAGATTAGGAAGGAGGCAAAGCAGAATAAGAAATAGTCATCTTTATGTTATACATGGGCACATCCAGATATTCCTGATGTGTGATTTGAGTGATTTTTTTTTTTGAACTGTGTGATAGTAGAGGAAGAAGTTATAGAAGAAGGGGGGGTTATTCCAGTTTTTAGCTATGGTATGAAAGTATAGAGTTTTCCCTGCAGTAGTGTTGGCAGTAGTTATACAGAAGAGAGATTTATTGGTAGAATGAAGTGGACGATTAGTAGAATATTAGGAAAGTAGTTGTAGAGCTGGAGTTTTGTAAGGGTACTTCAGGATGCTGATGGCACTGACTAGCTGTTTGTAGGTGAGTAGTTGAGGAAATTCTAGCCAATTAATATCCCTAAGTGCCTGGCAGTGATGGGTTCTGAAGGTAGAGTTGTTAGCAAATTCGGCAGCATTGTTATAACATGACTCATTTTTGTCAAGGTCAGTTTTTCTAATGTTGGTCAGGATTGGTGTTGCATACATAAGGGTAGACAGTAGGTGAGTTTGAGCTAAGGTGATTCATGCTTTATCGGTGAGAAAATTCTTGTGTCTATAAAGAGTTCCCATTTTTTATGGACTTTTTGGATGGTCTGAGCAATATGGACATCAAAGAAAAGATTTTTGTCTATTTCTACCCCAAGGAGCTTAGGAGAGATAACAGTGCCATTTCTAGAGGTGATAGAGAAAGTTAGGGGAGTAGATTTAGATTTATTAGGGGTGAACAGGAGTAATTTAGTCTTGTTGGGGTTTAGAATAAGTTGCTTTCAACAGAGGTAAAGGATTCTTGGGTCAGCTGCTGTAGGGTGGTCAGTGATGGGGCTGAGCAAATAAGTGTTGAGTCATCTGCATACTGTATAAGTGTGGCCTGCTGGGTCGCAGTATGTAGATTGCTTGTGAAGATAGAAAAAAGTAGTGGGTCCAGGATTCAGCCTTGTGGTACACCTATGGTAGTTGGAAATAGAGGAGATGGTTCACCTTGCCATTGGACAGATTACTGTCTGTCTGAGAGTTTTTGACCCAGGAGATGGCAGAGGGGCAAATGATAGGGAGGTTAGAGCATCTAATAGGTTTGTGTGTGAGACCATGTCGAAAGCTTTGGAGAGATCTAAAAAAATAGCAGATACATAATTATTATTGTTTCTGTGCTGGTTAACCTGTTTAGTAAAAAAGAGAAGAGCAGTAGTTGTGCTGTGGTGTGGGCGGAAGCCGTGTTAACTGGTGGGGAGGAGTTTATGTGTGTTGAGGAATTGCATAATGTGGGAGTGAATACATTTCTCAAGAAGCTTAGATAAGGGAGGAAGTATGGATATTTGACGGTAGTTTGAGAAATCATAAGAATTGCCACCTTTATGTAAAGATATAAAGGGATTAAATTGATCAGTCATAGTATGAAGTTATGGGAAAGAGTAGTGGAAGCTAGGTTAAGAAGGGAGGTGATGATTAGTGATCAGCAGTATGGTTTCATGTCAGGAAAGAGCACTACAGATGTGATGTTTGCTCTGAGTGTGTTGATGGAGAAGTACAGAGGAGGTCAAAAGTTGTTGCATTGTGTCTTTGTGGACTTAGAGAAAGCATATGACAGGGTACCTAGAGAGGAGTTGTGGTTTTGTATGAGGAAGTCGGGAGTGTCAGAGAAGTTTGTAAGAGTAGTACAGGATATGTACGAGGGTATTGTGACATCGGTGAGGTCTGCGGTGGGAGTGGCGGATGCGTTTAAGGTGGAGGTGGGATTACATCAAGGATCAGCTCTGTGCCCTTTCTTATTTGCAATGATGATGGACAGGTTGACAGATGAGATCAGACAGGAGTCCCTGTGGACTATGATGTTTGCAGATGACATTGTGATCTGTATTGAGAGTAGGGAACAGGTGGAGGAGACCCTGGAGAGGTGGAGATATGCTCTAGAGAGAGGAGGAATGAAGGTCAGCAGGACTAAGACAGAATATATGTGTGTGAATGAGAGGGAGGATAGAGGAATGGTGAGGATGCAGGGAGTAGAGGTGGTGAAGGTAGATGAGTTTAAATACTTGGGATCAACAGTAGAGAGTAATAGTGAGTGTGGAAGAGAGGTGAAGAAGAGAGTACAGGCAGGATGGAGTGGGTGGAGGAGAGTGTCAGGAGTGATTTGTGACAGATGAGTACCAGTAAGTGTGAAAGGGAAGGTCTACAAGAGGGTAGTGAGACCAGCTATGATGTTCATCTTGTTTCACTTTTGCAGTCCTATCCAATGGTTATCTGGCTCCTGGTAGCCCTCGATCGGCCAGAATACCAAATGTAAGTAAAAATGACGTCGGCTGTCATCAGTTGTAAAGGATGTCAGGGCGTCTGATACAAAAGGAGGCAGCCAACGTCACTTCCTCTGTGTTCCTTGCCACGGAGCCCGAAGCAGAAGCATTTCTTGCGCGAGTGCCGGTCGGCAGTTTACCTTTTTTGTTTCTGACTACAAAGTTGAAGTCCACTACAGCTAAGTACCCCATTGGGGATCCTCTTTTCTTGCCTTAGTGAATGTCAGAAAAGGTTAATAATTGTTTTACCTGTGGAAAGCAGATTCCCCATAGAGATTTTCATTCCTATTGTATTTGTTTAGGCCTTGGCCATGACATTCCTAATTGTGATCTTTGTGCTTCCTTTAATCTGCGTACTATTCGTCATCGGGCTAAGCGTTTAGCTAAGCATTTTGGAGTTTGGCCTAAGGTTGTTGGCATGGCGTCTGCTGGCCTTCAGGCTTCGGATATCCCCAAGAAGCATAAAGATAAGGACAGCGACATGTGTCCGAAGGTCAAGTCCTCTGATGATGTTAGGTTGGTCGTCAGTCATGCGGTAGCCAGTGAGGTGCCTTTGCAGCCCCAACCTGCAGATTGTCAACCGCAGGTCTTGGTTGAGATCATTTCAGAGGCCCCCAGGCCTCCAGCTTCCATTTTGCCTTCTGATCTTCTGCATGTTGCCTCTTCAGCTGGATCCGGAGCCGCAAAGCTGACTCCGGTGTCCAAGACCTCCGTTCTTCGTTTAGACAGCAAGCTCATACCAACGACTTTGGCTGCAACTTCGGTGGTTGCCGGGCCTCCCGAGTCCTTTAGACTTGCAGGTAAATCTTCCAGTTGTAAGCCTGTGAAGAAGCAGGCTTCAGTTTCCTCTCATTCCCCTCATTCTCAAATGGTTAAAATGGCTGATGACCTTTTGACCCTTATTAGGGGTTCACAGTCTCCTCCTTCAAAAAGAGGTAGGGATGTCTCTCCTGAGGCTTTGTCCTTTTCAGGTTCTGATACTTCTAGCATTTCTGTTAATGAATAGGAAGTTTCTCAAGCTTTCTTTCCTTTTGAAGATTCAGACACAGAGAAGTCCATCCCTTCTGCTTCTCCTCCAGAAGATTTCTCTTTTGGCGATACTTTAAATCCTCTCAGGGAACATTTTAAATGGGAAAGTCAGGATTATCCCCAATCTAAGAAAAGGATTAGAGAGGTTTTGGATTTGCCTCAGCAAAAGCCTTTGGCTATTCCACCGGTGTTGGAAGTAGTTGATGTTTTTCTAGAAAATTCCTTGACTCCAAATTCGCTTCCTCCTGCTCCCAGGAAACCTGACAGATACTATAGATTCCCTGATTCTCATTTTGTTTCTTTTCAGGAATTCGTTGGCTGATCCAGAGGTTATTTCTCAAGGTCCTAAAGGAGTTAAGGCCACTGTTACTAAAAATCCTGTTCCTTCTGACAGGGAATCCAGGAACCTAGATAGGTGGGTTAAAAAGGTTTATACCTCTGCCACTCTTGCTATTAGGTCTACTAATTGTCTTTTTCATATGCTGAAGTACCAGCAGCACACCTTGGAAGCTATTAAGTCTAGGATAGCAGGTGTGCCTCAGTTGGCGGAGAGTAAGGATATGCAGGAATTGCTGAATTCTGCCAGTCTAGTCAATAAACATTCATTACATTGTGGTTTTGACATTCTAGAAGCCTCCTGTAGGGCTACAGCTACTGGCTGTGTTATTAGAAGGCATGCTTGGCTCGGGGAGCAGCCCCTACCAGACCCTGTTAAGGCTAAACTTTTAGATGCACCTTTGCATAAGGACAATCTTTTTGGCAGCAAAGCAGAGGAAGTGCTCAAGAAGATGGATGACAAGGCCAAGTCTATGCAGAAAGTTAGACTTTCTGCAAGTTCAGCCTCCTCGCTTTAGCAGGAATTACCCTTCTAAGAGTTGGATGTTCCCTGATACTAGCAGACAGAGCCGTTCTAGGACTAGAGGTTACAAATCTTCTAGGGGACAGGTGGCTACCCCTCAAAGGTTTAAGCGTTGGCAGGCTTCCTCTTCCAAGGCGGGAAGTTCTAAGCCTGCATCTCAATCTAAACATTCTCAATGACTCTATCCAAATTCTGCCTGTTCTTGCCTGCCCGGAGAGTCCTTTAGGGGGAAGGGTGGCCCTTTTTACAAATGTCTGGGCCACCATCACAGATGACAAATGGGTACTCAGAACTGTATCCCTAGGGCATAAGTTTTCTTTCCACACCTTTCCAATACCCAAAGGGTTTCCGGATGCTCACAAAGTGCCTAGCTCCAGTCATTGCTTTTTGCAGGCAAAAGAAAATTTGGATTTATCCATACTTGGATGACTGTCTAATTCAAGCAAATTCTCAGGAACAGCTTGTTAAAGGATCTAGAATTTGTAAAGACTCTTCTGTCTTCCCTGGGTTACACTCTCAACATGTGATGCCATCCAAAGAGATAACATTCCTGGGAGCAAGTCTGAACACAGCCGCCCAGATGATGCATCTCACCCAGGAGATGCAGACAACTCTTTCGGTTTACTTCAAGGACTTGGCAAGCCTGTCCCAGCTCCCTGCAAGGAAATACCTGCATGCTCTTGGATTCATGACCTCTTGCATTCTCATGATTCTCTATGCAAAACTGCATATGAGAAAATTGCAATGGTACCTCAAGAACACTTGGTGTCAACACACACAGGACCTTGATGTGATAATTCCACTGCTTCCATGTTTGCGGACAGAATTTCTGTGGTGGGCAACAGCCTGTATACAGAACAAAGGCATGCCTTTTCGCCCACCCCTGGCCACTCAAGTTCTTACCAAAGATGCAGCAGACAATGCCTGGGAGCTCACTTGGATGGCAGATGTATACAGGGAAATTGGAATGCCCAGCAGATGCACCTGCACATAAATTTAAAGGGGTTGATAGCAGTCCAGCAAGCCTTACTAGCTTTCAAGCATCTTCTTTCTCCAGGGATCCTGCTTGTCAAGACAGACAACACCACAGTCATATGGTACACCAACAAGCAGGGAAGGACTCATTCTTACCTCCTGTGCAGACAGAGCATGAGTCTTTGGTCCGTAGCAGCATCCCTGGGCCTGCATCTCCTAGCTCAGTTTCTTCCCAGAAGGCTCAGTGTTTTGGCAGACCAGTTGAGCAGACAGACCCTGGATCCTCATGAGTGGCAGCTGAACAGAGCAGTTTTTTTTTTACAGCATCATTCAACGTTGGGGCACTCCTCAAGTGGATCTCTTCTCCTCTCCAGACAACCATCTTCTACCTCTTTTTGCACCAGACAGCATCACAGCAGAGCCTGGAAAGTGGGTGCTCTGTCCTTCCCTTGGACGCTGCTGTCAGTTTATGCCTTCACTCCTCTTCCCAGAGTATTATTGAAGATCAGGGACGGACGACCAAGGACTATTCTCATAGCTCCGGACTGACCCAGGCAGAATTGGTATCTACTGCTTCGTAGTCTCTCCCAATTTCCTCCTTGGCATCTTTCTCTGAAGGCGGATCTTTTGGTTCAGGAAGGGGGAAACATTCTACATCCTCATCTTCAGTCTCTCATTTTGGCAGCATGGCTCATTGTATGACTCCATCCTTTTTTCTTCCCTTTCCCAGCAGGTGGTTGACGTGCTGAGGGAGGCCAGGAGGCCTAGCACTACGACGTCTTATGCTGGCAAATGGGAAAGATTCTCTCTTTGGATGCAGGCTAGAGGGGAATCTTCTTCTCAGCCTACCCTTCCTGTGATCCTGGAATACCTGGTTGATTTGCTTCAGGGTGGTCTTTCTTTTGCTCTATCAAGATCCATGCTTCAGCCATTTCTGCTCATTGTTGTTTTGAACAACCCATTTTCTCTCATCCTGTGATGAAAATGTTTCTCAGAGGTGCTAGCAACTTAAATCCTCTCAGAAGGGCGCCTACTCCAGCCTGGGATCTTCATTTCATTCTAGAGAAACTTGCTCTTCCTCCTTTTGAGCCAGCTGCTACTGCAGATTTAAAGTTTCTCTCCTGGAAGACTGCCTTCCTCTTGGCTATAACTTCAGCAAGGAGGGTTTCAGAGCTGCATGCTTTGCTGGCTGTGGAGCCTTTCCTTATTTTCCATGCAGATAGGGTCTCTCCGAGAACCAGCCCCTCCTTTATGCCTAAGGTGGTTTCTAGCCGGACTCTTATTCTGTCCATACACCTTCCTACCTTCTTTCCTAATCCTCGAAATAGAGGTGAAAGGATCCTACATTCTCTTGATGTGCATAGACAGCTCAGGTTTTACCTGGACAGGACTAAAGACCTTCTGAAATCAGCTCAGCTATTGGTCAGCTTTGCCCCTGGAGCCCAGGGCAAGGCTATTTCTAAACAAAACATTTCCAAATGGATTGCTCATTGTATTACTTTTTGTTATTCCTTTCATGGCAAGGTTCCTCCTCAAGGGGTTAGGACCCACTCAACTAGAGCAGCTTCCAATTCTGCAGCCTTTTTAAGGGGTGTCCCTACTAAAGACATTTTGAAGGCTGCCACATGGTCTTCTGTTCACACTTTCACAAAGCATTATAATTTGAATTTGTTTTCAAGAGCCAGGGCAGGGTTTGCCACTGCTGTTCTGCAGGGCATTATCTCCAGTCCTTGATTGTGTTGGTTTCTCCTCCCTTTTCTCTGGCTTTGGTAATCAATCCATTGTTTAGGACTGCAACAGTGAAACACGATGAACATAGTACAGTTGTGTACACTTGCCATAAATGTAGATGTTCGAGTGTATTCACTGTTGCAGTCCTGGTTTCCCTCCCTCCTTCCCCCTTTTCTCTTTTCCTAAGGTACAGGCTAAATTTAGTTTAAGCCTTGTTTTCTGGGGGCTTCTGACTGTTATGGCAAGAAAGACTGAGGAAGTGACGTTGGCTGCCACCTTTTGTATCGGACGCCCTGACGTCCTTTACAACTGATGACAGGCAACATCATTTTTACTTACCTTTGGTATTCTGGCCGATTGAGGGCTACCGGGAGCCGGATAACCCATTGGTTAGGACTGCAACAGTGAATACACTCAAACATCTACATTTATGGTAAGTGTACACAACTGTACTTTATATGGGCTGGAGACAGTGGCATTGACAAAAAGGCAGGAGTCAGAGCTGGACGTGGCAGAGTTAAAGATGTTAAAATTTGCACTGGGTGTGACGAGGGTGGACAAGATTAGGAATAAGTATATTAGAGGGTCAGCCCAGGTTGGAAGGTTTGGAGACAAAGCCAGAGAGGCAAGATTACGTTGGTTTGGACATGTGCTGAGGAGGAATGCAGAGTATATTGGGAAAAAGATGCTAAGGATGAAGCTGCCAGGTAACAGGAAAAGAGGAAGGCCTAAGATAAGGTTTATGGATGTGGTGAGAGAGGACATGCAGGTGGTTGGTATGACAGTAAGATGCAGAGGACAGGAAGAAATGGAAACGGATGATTCACTGTGGCGACCCCTAACAGGAGCAGCCAAAAGAAGAAGAAGATGATGTAAAGGTATAACATATGATATCTTCCATAGTAGAGGGACATAGGCTTCTTAAATTGCTTGGTTGATAAGTATTGAAACTGGGCAAGATAAGGATTCAGCTGCTATTTTTAGGAAGTTAGCAGGTATACTGTCAGCTGCAAGAGTGATAGGTTTCAAGTTTAGGAGGAGTTTTTTTGATTTTAGAGATTGGAACAGGTGAGAGGGTGAAGGAAGGGCATATCATCTGGACATTTACTAGAGGCAGATGAAGAGCTATTTTTGGATAGTTGGGTGGACAGCATCTGGATTGAGTTAGTAAAATTATAATTTAAGTTGGGAAGCTGTGTCGTTATTATTATTATTATTGGGGGAGGTGGGGGTAGGAGTGGTTGTTTTTCCAGGTTTTAATAGAGAATTGATAGCATGCCAAAAATTTTGGGGTCTTTTGAATGTCTGCTTTGGTGACCAAGGAAGTAGTTTTATTTATCAAGTTTGGTTTGTTTTTTAGCCAGATTCTTAAGTTGTTTGTTGTTTTGATTGGCTTGGTTAGAGCTATTCTTTTTCCATTGCTTCCAGGCCTTGTCTCTAGACTTTAGTAAGACTCTTGTGTCCCTACTTAGCCATGGAGCATAATTTGCCTTAGCCCTAATTTTCCTGACTGGATAAACTGAATTGAGGACACTAGTGAATATATTGTTAAAGTAGTCCACCGCCTGATCTAATCCTAAGGTTTGTAGAGGTTCCCATTTGCACTGTTTTAATATATTGTTTATATCCTGTGGGTTTAGTTTGCGGACATCCCTGATTTGTCTATAGATTATAGGCTTGGGATTGCTGGTACATTTCATTAGGAGGAATATAGGCTGGTGATCACTAAACCCATCTGGTAGGCATCCTGTCTGGTAGTTTTGTTTGGAGCTGTTCACTAGTGTCCAATCAATAATGGATTTCTTTTTGGGATTTTGTATCTATTCTGGTGGGTTCTTGAATAAGCTGAGTAAATCCAAACAGGTTGATTTGGTTGGTCGGATTGTTAGAGTAACAGGCTAGCCAGTCAGTATTTAGGTCACCTAGTAGAATCGTCTCTTGTGGAAGGTTATGTCTGACCCATTGAAGGATTTCTTCAATTATGGGGGTGTTGTTTCCTGGAGGGGATATAGCTACAGTGAATGTTGGGGTTTTTTTTGTGTGATTTATAGCTAGAATGGAGCCTAAGGTTTCAGCATTTTGAAGTTTGGGTAGAGGGGTTTGTAGAGATTGGAGGTTGAGTGATTTGTTGAAAAGAATTGCTACTCCACCTCCCTTCCTACCTGTTCTGTCTGATATCATATTCTGGAGAGAGAATTTCTTCATTTTGGGTGCTAGGTTTTAGCCAGGTCTCTGTTATGGTTAGTATACCAGGGGAGTAGTGGGTTTATAAATGCATGTAGGTCAGGGAGTTTGATTTATTTATATGATATTTACTACTGATTTAACACTGCGATAGCCATTTTTATAGTTAAATCATGATCTTAACAAATTACTTTATTGGCATTTTCTGTAGAGATGTTTTCATTTCTGGTATGGAAAACTCTAATGCTATTTATGTTGCTTTAAAAAGTTTGTTTGATTTCAGGGCATATATTTGATTTTTGGCACTATCTGGACAAGTGTGCCTGCTGTTCTTTACCACACTGTGTAGGTTGTAGAACAAGGCTTAGCACATTTTAAATTCTTTCTGCTGTATTTAATGCAGTTTAGCAGTATTTCCTGTGTGAGGACATAGTTTATATTTTCTATTATTGCTGCCCTTAGTTAGCCATTCATAGTGTCTGTGTATTATTTTAGCTGGTGTTTTCCCCTTACTTGATAAAACCTGATATGGCTACCTCCCATCAAATGCAGTTGCACCTAAAAAGAAAATACACAAAAACATGGCCACAGTTTGTGAATCTGTTTTTGCCTTAAGCCAGCCAGCATGCCACTTCTTCCCCATCACCCTCTGGAGTGAGCCTGCAATCCTCTATGGAAACAGTCACCAAGGCCATTGACGAGGGGAAGGTGGTCCACACAGCCTACCTGGACCTCGCAAAAGCCTTCGATACAATACCCCACTCAGACATTATAGATAAGCTCACCAGCTTAAATATAAACCCCTATGTCACTAGATGGGTTGCAAACTGGCTCAAGGACAGAACCCACATGGTTAGAATTGCTGGAGCCATGTCAGACTCCAAACCAGTTACAAGTGGCGTCCCACAAGGCTCAGTCCTGGGACCTCTCTTGTTCGGTATATATTTCTCGGAGGTACAGGCCAACATGGAAGGACTGTGGCTGACCAAGTTCGCAGATGACTACAAACTGGGCGCCATAATCGACTCTCCAGCCGACACAAGCATCTTCCAAAAGGGCCTCATCGAAACAGACAACTGGTGCCAGAGCCATGGCCTCAAGCTAAATGCCAAAAAGTGTATAGCCATCCCCTTTGGCAAAAACAAAGTGCCCACAAATTACCACATAGGTGGTAATCCATTAAGTACAGAAGAAGTAATTAGGGACCTGGGGACCCAAGTTGATAGCAATCTCTCATTTGATTACCACGTGGCCAAAGTGGTTAGAAAAACATTTTATATAGCCCACCTAATCATGAAGGGATTCACATCTAGATCAGGGGAGGTCATCGTGCCTCTTTACTCATCCCTCATCAGGCCCATGATTGAGTACAATGCCCCTTTTAGGATGTACCTTACCAGACACCTGCAGCAACTGGAAAGACCCCAAAAGTACCTCACCAAGAGGATCAAAGGGCTCAAACAGATGCCATATGCTGCCCAGTTAAAGAAACTCCAGCTCTACTCAGTGGCATACCGCCTGCTCAGAGGCGATCTGTGCCTGATGTATAAAGCCATGTCCAAACTGGAATTAATGGACATGCTGCACCTCAGAAAATCCAAATCCCATCGAGCTACGCGCTCAAGAGACTTGAACCTCAGCACTGAAATAAATAGGACATGCTGGAGGGACAGATTCATAACCCAGAGGCTCCCTTCACTCTGGAATAAAATCCCAGTCCAGGTTAGGCAGAGTCCCTCATTGACTCTCTTCAAAAGGAATCTTGATGAGTGGATGGGAGATCGTAGGTTTACCCCGGGTATCGCTTCTGTGTCACTGTTAGACAGAGGCACAGTATACTAACCTCGAAAAAGGGCATAGCAAAATTAATTTAAAATGGGTGGCGAAAGCCAAACACACTCCGGCTAGGCTTATAAATGCCCTAGGGCAGATAGCCTAGTATGAACCTATGAACCTATGACTGGAAGTCAGATGCATCCTCTGGGGCTGTTCCAGTTCCTGGTTCAGATATGGAAGAGTCAAAACACTTTAGGTATAGGAGAGGTCTGGGGTAAAAGACCCCTTGCCAGACATAGGGTCATAGGTGTTTACTAGGCTAACAACCACAAGGGCCTTTTTAAGCCTAGCCATGCATCCCAAATCTCTGACAAGTTCTGATACCCTTGATGAGTATAAGCCTGGGCCTGGGAGATAAACTACTTACAGGTTACCTGTTTGCATTACAGACATAGGTGCCAAACCAGGGAGGAATTTCCGGTTTCCCATCCAGTTATCCAAACTGCACTTGGATTGGGTTAGGGAGGAACTCTGTTTCACATGGATGGGGAGCCTGTTCCATATATGGGGTTGTCTCTGGGATACATACCAATCTCTTCAGCAGGTCCTATTTATATCACAGGCAAGGTTCAAGTCTTTAGAATGGAAAATTCTGGTACTGTTTGTTTTGTGGATATCCAGGAGGTCCATCAGAGTGGGGTCCGACAATGCCCTGTATGCCAGGCATAGATCTCCCCTCACAAAGCCTATAGGAGAGAGAATAGAGGGATAGAGCCTTGAGGCAGTCTGCATAGGACATATTACTTACGCCCTGTATCCTTTTAGTAAGGAACTTCTGTGGACATTCCAGTTGTTGGATATGCCTGGTTAGGTACATATCAAAGGGGGAATTGTACTCAGTGATGGGTCTGATAAATGCCAAATACAGTGGAACAATGACTTACATGGACTGAGATATGACATACCTTTGTTTATAAGTTGCAGAACATAGAATGATTTCCTCGCCACTGTAGACATGTGATGATCAAAGGCTAGATTACTATCTATATAATGAGCTTTGTTTTATCTTCATGAATTTTATACAGCTCCCCCCCAAAAAAAAAAAAGAAATTTGAAACTGTCTCAGAATGTTCCACAACACTGAGATGTCCTTTTCTTTTTTTTATAAGGCTTATCAGCCTCATCCTTCTCTAATTTTGCCATATACAAGTCTTCTAAAAATATTTCCATTTGCGCCTTTTCTTTATTTCCACATTTCTCTGCTTTATTACAAATTTTGGTACTTGCATATTATTGCAACCAGATTTCAGAACTGGCATACTTTATTGTCTTTCTCAGAAAACAGGTTTGTTAAGCTTTAGAGGGATGTTATGCAAGTAAGTAGTTGTGTCCCTGACGGTTTGAGGCAGGGAGAGAAGAAACCTTCAAATTTTGTACTTGTGAGAGGCATGTGTCATTATGTTAGTGAACTCCACCATACCATGCTGCATCGTAAATCCTGCTTTGCTGATTACAACCTCAGCAAAGGGAGGTTGGTCAGGAATATTCTGTCCGACTGCTCAGGGTCAGTACCCATCCAAAACAAAGGTGCCTGCAAGAAATACTAAGGGGACAGTGATTCCTCAGGGACTGATGCCTTTCTCCCCAGCGGGATCCCTCGGCTGGAAGTGCTAAACGGTTATCCTGCTTCAGACAGATACTCCTGTTCATGTGAAGTTGTGTAGCCGCAGCAGACACTTATAGTACTACCAACAGGTGCTGCACATGCTGAATGATTCACACACACATGTCCCAAACGTATCAATCACCCCCTGCAGTGTGTACACCTAAACAGAATTTAAATGGACTGGTTGCCTTTGGGTAAAGGTGCTGAGTACTGAAATCTGGCTGCGATAATACGCCAAGTACCAACATTTTCAAAAATATCTTTAATACCTTTACAGAATCTCTGGTTATTTTCTCTTTTTATAGGATCCCTAAGTTTGGCAGTAACTCTTTCTAGTTTCTGTTGCCCAAGTCCTAATAAAAGTTTTTGTGTTCTGGAAATATCATAAAAAAAAAGTTGCTTAGCAGTAATCTTTCTAAACTCATGGTTAATATCCAGGCACTCCTTATTTTCTCTTTAGCACTCTGCAGCTGCACTCCTCCTTGTTCTGTGGCATTCCCCTTACTCTGCAATTCTTAAACGTTGTTAGTCTCTCAAAATAATTCTTTTCACTTCTTAGCCAGTAACTTTCTTTTATTTCTATCCTATTTTTAAACTCTACTATCATTTTATCCCACTCACTAGCTTTAACTTCTGAAGTACTTTCTACCGTCCCTGGTAAATCCCATAATTTCCACTATCCATTTCTTAAATTCCTCTTTTTACAAGTAGGTGGGAAAGCGCCAGTGTCTCCATTTTATTTCATTACCGTGCATTTTTGTTTTACTTAATTACTGGATGTGTGTCAGTTGAAGAGTGGAGTGGTGGGGATGGATGAGAAATCCCTTGTCCTGTGTGAGTAGGTCCACCTTGTGAGTTAAATTGTGATGACTGCCCTTGGTTAAATGAAGAAGAGGAAACCAATATTGTCCTGGTCACCAACAAGAATTTGGGAGCATCCTTTTGAATTCCAAAGAGGACTTTTGGAATGAGAGGAAAAGGAGGGAAAACATGGGAAACATCCCTTTTCAAGAAAAGGATCGGGCACCCACCTTCCAAACCAGAGGACCTGGGACTCTGGCACAAAATAGAAGAAGCTGTCTGTTCAGCAGGGAGGCAAAAAGATCTATTTGAGGAGTACCTCACTGGTGTGCAATGTCCAGAAACGCATCCCTGTAAAGCATCCATTTGTGGGACTGAGTTATGGACCTGCTCAGAGAATCTGCCAGAATGTTTTGAGATGAGGGAATGTAAATTGCCTGAAGAGCCACTTGATACTAGATAGCAAAACTTCAGAAATGTGTTTAGAATGAGACAGGTCTAGACTTTGTCTCCAAGTACCCTCTTTCCTGGACACTAGGAACATTATAAATTAACTACCCCCCTTTGGGAAACTGGAACTTCTTGAATAGCACCCTGAGTCAAGAGATCCCGAAACACCCCTGGAAAGAAGGACAGCTGTTCCTGAGGGAGCTGATGAATTCCCATAAAAGGGCGAAGAAATTTCCAGACCATGAAATACCCTTGGCAGAAATGGACATAACCCAGGAGTCCTGAGTAATCTTTAACCAAACAGGAAAGACAGAAAGGCGAAGAGAAAGAGTAATGTGGCTGGGAAGAAAAGGATAGTAAAACAGCACCTGGTTTATCAGGAAAAGGAGACTTCTGGGGCACAGACGTCTGAGTAGCCTTAACAGGAGGATCATACTTCTCACCTTTTTTTACCCTTGTGAGGAGGGCAAGACTGCCTACGAACAGAGAGAGAGAGAGACGTGTTTCACAGTTGCAGACGTCACACTTGGGTTGATTCCCATAGCTGAGGAAGGGTGGAGGCAGTCATGAAGAGATAGGGCTGGCTAGTAGCCCTTGCAAGACCGCTGTAGCAAATCCAGCTCTGGATTTAGAAAAGGTTGGTACATGGTAATGCTTGGTGAAGGTGTGAACATAACTCCCTTGTTGCAGCTTCCAGAATGTCCCTGGTATGGACTCCCCTCAGAAATGCTGTAGAGGTGGAAGTAGCCCTAGTGGAATGTGGTCTGATCCCCTGTGCGGTAGGTTTTCCATGGTGCTTGCAGCAGAAATGGATGCAGTGTGCTATCCATTTGGAAACAGTTTGCTTTGAAATGGCCTTACCCTCTGCCCCAGAAGCAAAGCTGACTAGCAGCTGGTCAGATTTTTCTGAAAGGCTTAGTCCTGTCAAGGTAGAACCTGAGCTGTCTGTGTACATGCAAGGAGTGCAGCATCCTTTCCCTTTATTCTGAGAGTTAGGGAAGAAGGTTGGCAAATGGATGGATTGGTTTAGAGCCACACTGGACACCACCTTAGGCATAAAAGATGGGTTAGTCCTGAGAGAAACCCTGTCAGCATGGCAAATAATGAAGGGTTCCACAGCCATTAGTGCCTGTAACTCAGACGCTCTTCTTGCTGAAGCTGTGGCTAAAAGCAAGTCTGTTTTACAAGAGAGGAATTTTAACTGCTGAAGCTGCAGGTTCAAAGGGGGGAAGCGTGAGCTTTTCCAGTACAAAGTTAAGTTCCCTGGCAGGGGTGGGAGCTCTCCTAGGGGGCCTTAAGGTGTTAGCCCCTCTCAGGAACTGTTTGATGAGAGGGTGAGAAAATAGAGGTGGCTCAGTATTATAATGAGCTGAGATGGCAGAGGCATGAATCTTAATGGAGGAGAAGGGATAGGCCTCTGTGGAGTAGCTCTGCTAGGTAATCCAGGATTAGCGGTAAGGAGGGCACTGCTGTGTTCCTCCCTTGAGACTGATTCCAAGAACAATATCTTTTCCACTTTTCAGCATAGGATTTGCTAGTACTAGGCCTTCTGGCTTCAATAATGATGTCCAGCACCTGTTTGCTGAGGGTTGCTGGTGGTGTATTCAAGGGATAAGCCAGGCTGCAAGGTTTTGGGATTGCAATTGTGGATGCAAAATCTGTCCCTCCTGCTGGGACAGCAGGGTAGGAGTCTGGTGAAGGTGCCAGGGTGGCACTGTTGTCAGACTGCACAGGAGTGGGTACCAGTGCTGGCGTGGCCAGTCTGGCGCAATAAGGATTGCCCTTGGCCTGTCCTATTTTATCTTGAGTAGTACATTTGAGAGGAGGGGCAAAGGGGGAAAGGCATAAATTGAGAGATTTTCCCATTGAAAGGATAGGGCATCCACCTTCCAGGCTTTGCTGTGAGGGTTCCTGGTGCAGAATTTGCTCAAATGGTGGTTCTCCGGGGAGGCAAATAGGTCCACCTCCGGTGTCCCCCACCACCTCTGGATCAGGGGCTCCAATTTCCACTCATGTGGGTCTAGGAGATTTCTGCTTAAGTCGTCTGCCAGTGAATTTTGTTTGCCTGGCAGGAATTGAGCTTGTAGATGCACTTGGTTGCTTAAGGCTGTGTTCCACAGGGCCATGGTTAACCTGCAGAGTGGGTAAGAATGGGTTCCCCCCTGCTTGTTTATGTACCACATAACTGTGGTGTTGTCTGTTTTTATAAGCAGTTGTCCTGGAAGGATTAGGTATTTGAAGGCTGTCAGAGCATTCTGTACAGCTAGCATCTCTTTTTGATTGATGTGTAGGAGAGTCTGGGCTGGGCTGCAGTGGCTCTGAATGCATTTGCCTGCCATTTGAGCCCCCATGCATAGTCTGATGCATCTGTTTTCAGGGTTTGGGTGATGAGGGGTTGAGAGAAAAGCAGTCCCTTGTTGTGGTTGCATGCTTCTTCCCACCAAAGGAACTCTACCCTTAGACAAGGTATGATTGGAATGACTGTTTCCAGGTCCTGAGAATGCTGGCACCAAAGACTTTTTAAGTACCATTGAAGTTTCCTCATATGCAGTCTTGTATATGGAATTAGCAGAATACATGAGGCCATGAACCCTAGGGCTTGCAGTATTTTTCTTGCAGATAGCTGGGTTCTGGTGGCCATTTGTTTGAAGTAGCTTGTCAGGTAGACCTGTTTTTCTGAAGTGAGAAATGCCATCTGGGAAGTTGTGTCCAAGCTTGTTCCTAGGAATACAATCTTTTGACTGGGCACCAGTTGTGATTTCTTTTCATTGATGGTGTACCCCAGTGAAGTGAGAAGGCTTTTTACAAATGCCAGGTGCTGAAGTAGCAATTCCTGACTGTCCACCTGAATCAGGCAATTGTCCAAGTATGGGAAAATGTGGATATTTCTCTGCCTGCATTATGCACTGGCTGGAGCCAGGCACTTTGTGAATACTCTGGGCGCAGTAGATAAGCCAAAGGGAAGTGCAAAGGACTGGAATAGAAACCTTGTCGCCTTTGTTCTACTGGAACAGGTTGAATATAGCTCTGATAGTGAGCAGGGAAAATATTTGCTTTTGAGCCACTGCCCACTGGTTTGGAGGAAGGTCTGGAAACCCGCTTGGGGTTGGCAGTGTATGGAAGTAGAACCCTGGGATACAATGTTTAGGACCCATCTGTCCTGAGTAATAGACATCCAGTTTTTTGCATGAAGGGTGAGTTTTCCTCCTAGGGGCACAAGTAATTGGGCAGGGCTGGGAAGGATAATTGAGAAGTCATTGTGAACTTTTTCCATAAGAGGGCGACTTACCACTCCCTGTTTTTGAGGTGGGACCACTCATTGTTTTGATCTCTGCATACCCTGAGACTGTAGTTTGGGTGGTCTGTTTCCCTTGGGTTTGGTCTGAGAAGGCCTGGAAGGGGCTGGAATGGACCAGTTTTTAGAAGGCCAATGCCTACTGAATCTAGGTGGTTGCACTTGTACGAAATCTTTAACAGTTTGCATAGATTTAGCTTTTTCTTCCATCTTTTTAAGAACTACTTCTGCTTTGGTGCCAAATAAACAGTCCTTATTTTTAGTAATTTGGATTTGACATGATCTGGCAAGGTTTGTTCCTTCAGCCAAGCATGTCTTAGTACAGACCCAGTGACGGCAGCCCTGCAAGATGCTTCTAGGGCATCAAAGTATGCTTACTAACTTGGTTTGCAGATTGTATTAGCTCTTGTAAATCTTTATTTTCTGCACAATCTGGAAGTAGCACCATTTTTTTTAATTAGTTCCATAATATGCTGCTGGTACTTCAACATGTGAAACTGGCAACTCAGTGCTCTGATAGCTAGAGTTGCAGAGGTATATAACTTCTTACCCCATCTGTCTAAAGCTCTTGAATCACTGTCTGAAGGGGTAGGATTTTTAGCTGTAGTAGACTTAATACCTTTAGGTCCCTGGGAAATGGTCTCTGGATCCGCAGTGGGGTTCTTGGAGAGAAATTTGTGGGAATCAGGTACTCTGTAGTACCTGTCAGGTTTCCTAGGGGCCGGGGGTTAAAGGATCTGGAGTAAGCCTGGATTCCATAAAAACATCATCTACAACATCCAAGGCAGGGGGATATAGCTAGATGCCTGTGCTGAGGTAACTCTAAAAATTCCCTGAGTCTCTTTTTGGACTGAGGGTAGTCCTGGCATTCCCAGCGGAAATGCTCTCTTAAAGTATGCAAGGTTTCACCAAAAGAAAAATTCTCTGGGCAGAATGCAGAGGGAATGGATTCCTCTGCATCTAAATCCTCATAAGTTGATAAGGGCATGTCCTGATAATCAGAAGGTTCAGAGTCATCGGACTCCTTGTCTGTAGAATCATAATGAAACTAAATTCTTTGTCTGTTAGCAGGAGAAGGCTGGCTTCCCTTAATTAGAGTAATAAGGTCTTCAGCCATTCTAAGCATTTGTTTTTCTGGCGTGGGAGCTTGAGCATGCTCTTTGGTCGAAGGTTTTCTAGGCGTAGTGCTCTAGGCCTCAGAAACTTGGTAGTTTTAGCTAAAAACAAAGTCGTCTGTGTAATTCAAACATCGGTAGATTGGATTAAACCCTCAGAAGCCAGTGCCTGCACAGCGGCTCCGGACCCATCCAAGGTTATGACATCCACAGGTTCCATCGTCGAAGAAGCATCTTGTGGCAAACCAGACTCTGAATGGGTCTCAGCAGAGGCCTGCGAATCTGTAGAAGCAGGCATCAGGGGCTGCAAAGTCGTTTCACTGAGTACCGGCAGACTGACGACTAGCTTAACGGAAGCATCTTTGGCAGTTTTGGACCCATCTGGTCTAGCTCTGTCTTTATCTTTACATTTTTTCAGAAGATCGGTAGTCTGATGGCTTATCGAAGCCATTTCAGAATACGGAGAATGAGAGAGAAAGAATTTGGCGACAAAAATAGCCTGATGACGAATGGTTCGGGAACTGAACAAGGCACAAAACTGACAGCGAGGGATGTCGTGGTTTGGGCTTAAACAGGTGACGCAGTAAGAATGAAAATCTGTGTGAGGTATTTGCTTTCCACAAGCAAGACAATTGTTAACTTTTTCTGACATCGGTTATAGCAAGAAAAAAGGATCCCCAACGGGGTACTTAGCTTTAGAAGACTTCAGGATTACAAACTCGAAAACGAAAATTTCAGGTAGCAGCCGACCGGCACTTGTGAACTGCTTCTGCTTCGGGCTCCTCCTCGGTAAGAAAAGCTGATGTAATGGCGTTGGCTGCCTGCCCTATACCCCTGACATCATGAAAGAAGCAAGAGCAACCAACGCAGAAATCCCATGACTCTGGCATTCGGGCCGACCGAGGGCCACCCGCAGGCAGGATAACCCAAGTGCCACAACCGCAACAGTGAAACACAAAGAACATCCCAGGTTCACAGATTAGTAATAGGCTAACTGCCCTTCTGGGTTATTTTTAAGCCTAGCCAATTATCCCATGTGAGAATCAAACCCTGCACCTTGTGTCTGTAAGGTGAACACCTTCACCATTAGGCCAATTAGGCCAATCTCCCACACTAGGGAGAAACTGGATCCCGTACCGGAGGATGAAGTAGAAAAATACCTTTGAAAAAAGCCTTGGAATTCTTGAGGGAAGCCAAGGGCATACTATCTCTACAGATTTTAGTTGCAAACATCATGCGTCACTTACAATCTATCCAGTCACTGTCAGTCAAACATTACATAGCTCATTCAAACCCTACCTCCTTTTAAACCTCATTCCTTGTCTGCATGTAATGTTCCCATATTTTCCATTTTTTATATGTAATTTGTTCCTACCCTTTTCTAACGATTCCATTTCCAGTTGTTTTATCTCTTGTTACTATATTCACTATTTCTAGTACAGTCAGTTTAGACATTGATTTCCATTTCCTAGTAATTGCTGATGTTCTTCATCTCACATTGCTGCAGTCCTTACACTTGGGTAGTCCGCTGTCCTCGGTCGGCCCGAATATCAAAGTATTAGGCTGACGTCGGTCAAGGCGCTTAAGACTGACATCAGGACGTCAGGGTACAAATGCGCATGACCGACGTCATATCCTCAGTCTTTTTTGCCGCATGGTCCGATGCAGAAGCAGCGTTGCAAGTGCCGTTCGGCGTTCTGAAATTTTTCGAATTCGGAGTTTCAGACCGAGTCAAAGTTGGCTAAGTACCCCGTTGGGGAATATTTTAGTTTTTTCTTGCCTCAGTGGTTTCCGGATGTCAGAAAAAGTGAATAACTGTATTTCTTGTGGGAAACAGATACCGCATAGAGATTATCATACTTTGTGTATTCCTTGTTTGGGTCCTGAGCACGGCGTTGTTGGGTGTCGCTTTTGTGCTAGGTTCAATAAACGCACTATTAGCGAAGGTTAGATTGTGCCAGGTTGGTCTTGAAGCGGTGCAATTATAATATGCCGTCGGATGCTCCGCGCCGCTTCGAGAAGAAGCGCAAAGACAAAGCAGCTAAACCCAGGCAAGAAGAGTCATCCGTGCGGATGCGGTTCTTTAGAGGTGTCAGTGGAACCGGTGGTTCCGCGGAGGTTTCTCTGGAGTCCCAGGGGGAGACTTTGTTATTGCAGGATGTGGCTTCTCAGGAGGCAGGTCAGGCTGAAGGGGCTTCTCAGGTTACTGTACTCCCCTCCCTTCCTAGGGTGGTTAGGCCCTCTCCTTCTGTTTCCAAGGCTTCTCCCAGAGGCAGGCCAGGTTTAGCTTCTGTTGGTGTCACTCCTAGTTCATCAGGATCTGTGCCCAAGAAGCACATGCTTAAAATGGCAGAAGATTTAATTACTTTGATTAGAGGTTCTTTGCCCCCTCCTGATAAGAGGCCTAGGATGGAACCAGAGTTGGGGAGTTTTGAGCAGGCTTCGGATGTTTCAGAGTCTTCGGCTGAAGACTTGCAGGAGTATTCTCCTTATTCTGATTCTGATGTGGATGATTCTACTCCTTCTGCTTCTCCTCCAGAGGATTTTTCTTTTCAGAGACTCTTCATTCCATGAGGGAACATTTTAAGTGGGAAGGTCAGGACTTCTCTGATTCCAGGAAAAGGCTTAGGGAATTTTTGCTTTTACCCCAGCATAGGCCTTTGGCTATACCTCCTGTTCTGGATGTTGTGGAAGATCTGTTTGCAGAGGCTTCACTTAATCCTGATTCTTTGCCTCCTGCTCCTGTTAAACCGGATAGGTATTACAGGGTGCCTGAAGCTCATAAATATCTTTATAAGAGTCCTAGGGCGGACCCAGAAACTGTTAGTCAGGGACCTAAGGGTGTCAAGGCCTCGGTTGTAAAAAATCCAGTTCCTCCAGATAAAGAGGCCAGAGCTTTGGATAGATGGGGAAAGAAAGTCTATACTTCTTCCACCTTAGCTATGAGGGCTTTGAATTGCCAGTTTCACATGTTGAAATATCAAAACTATCTACTTTCTCAATTGAAGTCTAAGGTAGATGCTCTGGCGGAAGGTATTGAGTGTAAAGAATTACAAGATTTGGTACATGTTTCTGAACAGGTGGGTAAGCATTCTTTACAGTGTGGTTTTGATGCTGTACAGGCCTCGTCTAGGGTGGCTGCCACTGGGTCAGTTCTTCGCAGGCACGCCTGGCTGAGGGATCAGAATTTATCTGAACATGTTAAGACAAGGATTTTAGATGCTCCTTTACAGTCTGATGTGTTGTTTGGTTCACCTGTGGAGGCAGTCTTAAAGAAAATGGAAGACAAGGCTAAGTCTATGCAGACTGTTAAAGATTTTTGCAAGTTCAGCCTCCGAAGTTTAGTAGGAATTGGCCTGCTAAGGGGCGGTCGTACCCTTCTTATGATTCGCAGTCTAGGGGTAGATCTAGTCGTGGTAGGGCCAGTGCTCAGGGCTCTTTCAGGCCTAGGACAGTGAGTTCACCTGCACAGTCTTCGGGTGAGGGCAGGGGCCAGTCCTTTCGTAAACAGGCCCAATGACCTACCTTTTCAGCTGCCAGAGCCTTCTCGTCTGGCAGCACGTTTGGGAGGAAGGTTGGCACTCTTCAAGGAAAATTGGAGTTTAATTACCCAAGACAGATGGGTATTGGATATCATACACCAAGGTTACAAGTTTTATTTCCATACCTTGCCTCCTTTCAAAGGCATGCCAGACGTTCCTCCTCAGCAAAGAATAGAGGCTCACAAACAAATTTCTCTGCTGCTTCAAATAGGGGCCATACAGCCGGTCCCTCTGCCAGAAGTGGGCCTAGGATTTTATTCTCGCCTGTTCCTAGTACCAAAGAAGGGGAACACGTGGAGACCAATTTTGGATTTATCTATCCTCAACACTTATCTGGACATTCCCAAGTTCAAAATGTTGACGTTACAACAGCTTTTACCTCTGCTGGGCAAAGATCACTGGATGGTAACTCTGGATCTCAAGGAGGCTTACCTTCATGTTCCTATCAGGCTAAGTTGCAGGAAGTATCTGCGTTTTTGGGCTGGGACTTCTCATTATCAGTTCTCTGCATTGCCCTTTGGCTTATCTACTGCGCCCAGAGTGTTCACGAAAGTTCTGGCTCCAGTGATAGCTTTCTTCAGGCTAAAAGGAATACAGATCTATCCTTATTTGGACGATTGCCTCATTCTGGCTCAAGGAAGGGACGAACTTCATCATTTGCAATATGTGATAGCAGTGCTAAGATGCCTGGGGTATTCTGTGAACGAAATAAAGTCCAGTCTAGTACCCTCTCAGGACATGTGCTTTCTGGGTGTGAGACTGAATACAGCATCCCAGATGGCCTTTTTGACCCCGGACAAACAAAAGAATCTTTCCCTTTACTTCCATCAATTGTCTCATCAGTCCAGGCTGACTGCAAGGACAGTCCTTCAAGCCTTGGGGTTCATGGCATCTTGTATTCTGGTGCTTCCCAATGCCAAACTGCATATGAGGAAGCTACAATGGTATCTCAAAATGTATGGACACAGCACTGCCAGGATATGGACACTGTCATTCAGATAATACCTTGCATTCAAAAGGAATTTTTGTGGTGGGCTCAGGAATGTCACCTAAACAAGGGACTCTCTGTGACCCGGCCAGAGGCGAGTCAGATTCTAACGACAGATGCCTCAGACAAAGCTTGGGGAGCTCATCTAAATGGAAAGTGGATACAAGACACGTGGCCTGCCAGACTACAACATCTACATATCAACTTGAAGGAGATGTTAGCAGTCCAATTTGCATTAATAGCTTTCAAGGATTTACTTCTTCCAGGGCAGGTGTTGATTCTAACAGACAACACTACTGTCATGTGGTACATCAACAAGCAAGGGGGAACGCATTCTTATCCTCTATGCAGGCAAGCAATGATTTTGTGGGAGATTGCTCTCAGTTTACAGCTACATCTTCAGGCAAGGTTTCTGCCGGGAGCACAGAACTCCTTAGCAGATGTGTTGAGCAGACGAATTATGGATCCCCACGAGTGGAAATTGGATCCTCATGTATTTCAGAAATTGACAGTGTCATGGGGAACTCCAGACATAGATCTGTTCGCTTCTCCACTAAACTACCAGCTGCCAAAGTTTTGCACAAAAAGGTTTCATCCCACAGCCTGGAAAGTGGATGCTCTTTCTTTTAATTGGAGCAATCTTCATGTGTATGCCTTTCCACCTCTGCCTCTCCTCCCAAAGGTACTCCTAAAGGTCAGACAGGACAAGCCAAAGATGATTTTAATAGCTCCAGATTGGCCTCGACAGCACTGGTACCCATTACTGAGAAGTCTGGTGCGGGAGCCTCCATGGCCTTTGCCTTCGATTCCACACCTGCTGTCTCAGGAGAACAGTCATTTACTCAATATCAAACTTCACTCTCTTCACCTAACAGCCTGGCATATTCTGTTTTGAACCCTGGAGGGTCTCAGCTTCCACAGCAAGTTTTGAATGTTATTTTGGAGGCCAGAAGGCCTAGTACAAGGAAAGTGTACGCAGATAAATGGAAGAGATTTTTATTTTGGAGTACTGCAAAGGAATTTGATGTTTCTGAGCCTAATTTAAGTGTGGCTCTTCAATATCTTACTGAGTTACTGGACAAAGGTTTGTCCTTCTCTTCTATTAAGGTTCATGCTGCAGTAATTTCTGCTCACTATGATTGTGACCCACCATTGTTTTCTCATCCTTTGTTCAAGCAATTCCTTAGAGGGGCAAAGAATAGAAGACCCCCACGTACAGCTCCTACTCCTGCTTGGGATCTCAATTTTGTGTTGGAGAAACTCACTCTACAACCTTTTGAGCCTGCAGCTACTGCCGAGTTGAAATATTTATCATGGAAGACTGCTTTTTTGTTGGCCATTACCTCTGCAAGAAGGGTTTCTGAATTACAGGCCCTTATGGCGGTTGAGCCTTTCTTAATTTTCCATAAGGATAGAGTATCTTTGCGTACTAATCCTTCCTTTATGCCTAAAGTGGTTTCTAGTGTGGCTTTAAACCAAACTATTCATTTGCCTACTTTCTATGCAAATCCCCAAAATAAAGGGGAAAAGATTTTGCACACTTTAGATGTACACAGGCAGTTGCGATATTATTTGAGCAGAACTAAAGGGTTCAGGCAGTCTCAGCAGTTATTTGTTTCATTTGCTTTGAGTTCTCAGGGCAAGCCTGTGTCAAAACAAACTATTTCTAAGTGGATTGGGTTTTGCATTGCTTTCTGTTATTCCCATCATGGTAAGGAGATTCCAGCTGGGATTAGGCCTCATTCCACTAGGGCTACTGCCACTTCTACAGCCTTTTTAAGGGGGGTGGCAACTAAAGATATTTTGGAGGCAGCTACTTGGAGTTCAGTGCATACTTTCTCTAAGCATTATCACCTTCCTCTTTACTCTAAATCTAGGGCTGGTTTTGCCACTGCTATTTTACAGGGCATTTTGGCAGCTCCTACTGCTTTATAGTTTTGCCATCCTCCCTTACCTCTGCTTTGGGATTCTACCCAAGTGTAAGGACTGCAGCAATGTGAGATGAAGAACATAGTACAGTTTTGTACCTACCATAAATGTAGATGTTCGAAGATCCACATTGCTGCAGTCCAATTTACCCTCCCTCCTTCCCCTCTGTAGTTAGAGGCGGTTGTGTGGGCTGGGTTGTACATATTGTGTATTTTGTATATATTGTACATATAATTAGTGCAAGGGTGGTTGGTTGGTTTTGCTGTCTTTTGGTTTTGACCTTTCTTTTTAGGGTCTTCTGACATCTGGGGCAAGAAAAGACTGAGGATATGACGTCGGTCATGCGCATTTGTACCCTGACGTCCTGATGTCAGTCTTAAGCGCCTTGACCGACGTCAGCCTAATACTTTGATATTCGGGCCGACCGAGGACAGCGGACTACCCAAGTGTAAGGACTGCAGCAATGTGGATCTTCGAACATCTACATTTATGGTAGGTACAAAACTGTACTTTTTGGCAGCCACCAAAATTAGACTTAGCAATGCCTTACTTTGTCTATTCAATTCAGATTATGTATCATAGCTCAAAAAGATAATTTCCTTAGTCATACCAATTTGCTCACCCAGTATTTCTGATAGAGTAGTCTGCAGCATATTTTTAAAGTCTGGCAACTCATTACACTCCCAAGAAATATGTTCCCAATTACCTCTTTCTTCCCCATCACACCTCCAGCACTTATCTACCTGAGGAAAAATTCTTTAGAGTCTACTTGGGGTATAAAAGTACCTAAGTGAACACTTCCAAGCAAAGATCTTAAATCTTCTAGACTCTGTTGCTAATTTGGAAGACATGCATATATCCCCCCATTGTTCTTTGTGAATTGCTCATCTAGTTTCTCTTCTCAATCCTTTCTAACCTCCTGTGATTGAGTCTTACAGTTATCACACAAAATTTTATATGCTTTACTAAATATTCCTTTTTAACAGCAACTTCTGTTCTAGATTATACTAAAAACTCTACCAGTGCTGGTCCTTCGCTTAGGATCCCTCTACTTCTTCCTCTTTGCCTATACTCTGGTATCCATCCTTGACAGGGAAGGGAATCTCTAGCCTGTAGTCCAAATAAATTCTTGGCCTCTTCCCATACTGTTATCTTTCCCTCTCTAATTATTTGTTCCAGTACCTTAGTTATTTTTCCAGTTTTCTCCAATAAATTTCAGCCCCTTCTTGCCTATTGTCTGTACCCCTAATTTCAGTCATCCCTATAGACAGGATCTCCTTTCTCCATTCCTGTGCTGGCTCAGTTCATAGAATACTTTCTGCTACTTTATGAATATAGTATAATATTCTGCATGGTTACTGTTACTCTCTTGAAGGATCAGCATCCAAAATCCCAGACTGTCCTTGTTTCTTGAGCTTCCCCCTGTTTTGTCATCATTCCTTTCCTCTTTGAACTATAGGTTTCTGCTTGTGCTATGTAGAGGAGCCTTAACTGTGTAATTCTGAAATACCCCCTTCAAAATCGAGTAATGCCAGACCACCTTCTTCTATTAGAAGAATCAACCTACCTCACTTGACTCTTGCCATCTTCCGCACCCAGATAAAATACTTCAGCTCTTTATTAATTGCTATCCACAACTTCTCCTCTGGTTGATAAAAATATGCCTGACCTGTACATAAAACTAAAGGGACTAAAAACATTTTTAAACTGCTTATATCTTGCTCTTCTTTTCCATAAAACAGAGCTTCCAATTTCACAGATTCATAGGTGTGTACTAGGTCAATTGCCCTGGAGCCTTTACAAGCCTAGTCCATAGGATCACCCAGTGCCTTTGTTGAGTAAAGCCACTGGAGTGATCCCTGGAGTAAATTTTCTATTTCCCATCCACTCATCAAGATTTCTGTTGAAGAGGGCCAGTGAGGTGCTCTGCTTGACATGTATGGGAAGTCTATTCCATAGCATGGGCGATCTCTGGGTTACGAACCTGCCTCTCCAGCATGTTCTGTTGATTGTGGTAATGCAGTTGAGGTCTCTGGAGAGTGTGGTGCGGAGGGATTGGGATTTCTTCAGATGTAGCATTTCTAACTGAGCTGGGTCAGACATGGCTTTTTAAGTCAAGCACAGATTGCCTCTAAGTAGGC
The DNA here is from genome assembly GCF_019279795.1 of Protopterus annectens. NCBI lineage: Eukaryota > Metazoa > Chordata > Ceratodontiformes > Protopteridae > Protopterus > Protopterus annectens. The sequence continues at coordinate 825,603,356 of NC_056731.1, read as the reverse complement.
AATATGAGACCGAGAATAGTTGGAATTTTTTTAGTCTGTCCATATAGGACAAATGTTTAAGGCCTAGGATCCTCTTTGTGAGGTACTTTTGCGGCCTCTCCAGTTGTTGCAGGTGTTTAGTGAGGTATATGCCAAATGGGGCATTGCACTCAATGATTGGCCTAATGAGGGAAGAGTAGAGGGAGACAATGACCTCTTTCTTCCTGGATGCAAAACCCTTAGTAATGAGATGTGCCACATAGAAAGACTTCCTGACCACAGTGGCAATGTGGTGATCAAAAGAGAGATTGCTGTCAGCATGTGTTTCCAGATCTCTTATAACACCTTCTGTGTTCACTGGACTACCATCAATGTGTTAATTTATGGGAACTGGGTTTTTCCCAAAGAGGATGACGACATTTTTTGGCATTGAGATTAAGGCCGTGGATCCGACACCAGTCGTGGTCCAGTGAGGCCTTTCTGTAGGATGTCAACATCACTTGGGGAGTTAATAATAGCTCCCAACTTGCAATCATCTGCAAACTTTGTCAGCCAGAGTCTCTTCGTGTTGGCCTGGACTTCAGAGAAGTAGATACCAAACGAACAGGAGAGGACCCAGGGCCAAACCCTGTGGGACTCCACTCATGACTGGTTGGCAGTCTGACTTAGAGTCAGCTACTTTCACACTGTGGGTTCTACCTGTGAGCCAGTTTGCAACCTACCTAGTGATATAGAGGTTGATACTTAACTTAGTGAGTTTTTCTATGATTCCTGAGTGGGGAATGGTATCAAAGGCCTTGGCCAGATCAAGGTAGGCTGTATGAAACACCTTGCCTTCATCCACAGCTCTGGTGACTGACTCAGAGAAGTTGACCAAGTTGAGCAGGCATGATCTACCCTTCACAAAACCAAACTGTGTGGGATCCAGAGTTTGGAGATTCCCCTATATCCTTGTTTATTAGGTCAATGATGATGCGTTCCATAGCTTTGCATATCAGACTTGTCAGGCTAATGGGGCAATAGTTCTCAGGGTCTGTAGTCCCTCCTGCTTTGTGGAGAGGGATGACTGTAGCAGTGTGCCATTTGGTAGGGACAAAGCCTGAGGTGAGGCTGTGATTGAACAGGGTACACAGGTGAGGTGCCAGTTCATTCTGTAGTTCACGTAGAACACAACCAGGGATATTGTCAGGTCCCATAGAAGCTATATTCTTGGCCTTGGACAGTGCTGTTTTAACCTGTGCAGCAGTAATACTGAGTGCCTGGCAATCTACTGGTATTGTGACTGGTCCCTTGGGGGGAGAGAGGGGTAAAGTTGGCACTGTATCTGTTGGCCAGTATATTGGCAATATCTGTTGGCTCAGTATAGGAGGTACCATTGTGCAGTAGCTCACAGCAAATCTGGGTTTTGCCATGGAGATTCTTTACATAACTATAGAAGGCCTTGTGGTTGTCTTTACTATCTGCTGCAATTCTGTTTTCAAGCTAGCTTTAGAGGATTTGATGAGGGATCTCAACTTTTTGTTGAGGCTGATAAGGGAGTTTTTCCAGTCTTGGAACTTCACCTTATTCCGTATCAGTTTCCTCTTTCTGTTGTAGAATTTGTTTTTGGCAGGGGACCACCAGATTGGCTTCCTATTTTTGGAGGAGCGCATCTTGGTTTTATTGGGTATGGCGAGATCCATGCATTTGTGTACGTGTTTGTACAGTGCATTGGTGTATGGTTCAGCGGTCATGCAACTGATTTCCATTTGCGTGGGTGCAGTGAAGTTAGCCATAATACTCTGTCCTAGGGTGTATGTGTTGGGGGAGGTATTTTGCAATGTGCTTACGCATCTTTGCCTGCTGAACAGAAGTGTTACATGAATGACATTGTGTCTAGTGAGACTCAGGTTTCAAAACATGCTTTGAGAAGTGTCATGGAAGGTATGGACACTAGAAACACAGCCGCTTGTGTTATATTGAGAAGGTATGTTTCAGTACATAACCAGAATTTTTCTGAGTATTTAAAATATGAGATTTTGAATGCTTCTCTAAGTTCTGAGTTGGTGTTTGATCCTGCTGCTAATCAGATTCTCAAACAATGGGATGATAGAGGTAAATTGATGCATGGGGTATTTAGAATGTATGATGATCCTAGGTTCTCCCCTAACAAGGCGTCCAACATCAAAGGGTAGAAGAAACACTATTAGCAGCCCAAAAAGAGTCAGGATACCAAGAGGAAATGACAGTAGGATTATAATTCCAAACCAAATAAAATGTGTTCCGTTGTCAAACAGGATCAATCCCATGCTAAAGAATGACTATGCCTAGACTCAGGCATCCCATCCCTTCCTCCAGGATTTTGCTCATCACAGCAACCTGGGCACACACAGTTTCAAACAAATGGGTGCTGAGAATAACTCAGACAGGATACTCTTGGCAGTGGATAGAAAATCCTCCAACCTTCAGGGAAATCCCCCACACCTGCCATCCCAAACACGTCTGTCCTGTCTGGTATCCTTTATATGTTGCAAGCAGAGGTTATAGAATCAATTCCTGCACTGCAAAAAGGAAAAGGATTTTACTTCAGAATCTTTTTAGTACCCAGAAAAGGAGCGATCTTGGAGACAAGTGTTAAATTTTGTCTTTCCTAAATACCTTTCTGAAGGTACTGAAATTCAAAATGCTAACCCTGCAGATGATCCTACCCCTTCTTTAGGACTACTGTTTCATGCTGACTTTAAATCTGAAAAATGCACATCAAACTCCAATTGCTCCCATCTTCAGGAAATATCTGATATTTGCTGTATCTGGCTCATATTATTAGTTTTCTGCATTACCCTTTGAGCTATCGACTGCCCTTTGAGTATTCACAAGGTGCCGGTCTCCAGTGGTTGCTTACTACAGGACCCAAAGCATCCACACTTAGGCAAGTTGCTGGTTTTTGCAGATGTTTAGAATCATTAGACAAAGTCTTGACCGTTCTAGCTCACCTGGGCTGCAAAAGTCCTGTCTCATCCCCTCTCAAAAAAGTTTTGTCCTGGATGTACGATAGACACAGAAAAAAGATTAGCTTTTTTACCAGAAGACAAAGTCCTGACCTATCAGGGCATTTTCAGAGCTTTCTCTCTTCAGTAAACTGCCTCTGAAAAAGAGTTTTTAGAAAAATCTAGGCCTTGTGGCATTGGTTATCCTCATGATACCACTGGCCAGACTGTGTGAGAAAGATTCAGTGGTATGTAAGGAAAAAAAATGTTGGACTCAGCACTTTCTTCCCTTAGATTTCCAGGTACCAGTGCTGGAATTTGTGAAATGAAAGTCACAGTGGTAGAGTGATCAGATGTCTCTCAATCCAGGCCTGCCCTTCTCCCTCTAGACCCGAGTTCAGTCAGTCCAGATGGACTCCTCAGATTTTGCGTGGGTACAGTCTCCAGGGCAGTTCAAATGCAAGGCAAATGGGGTCCCTCAGCCGCTATAAAGGACATAAATGTCAAAGAAATATTAGCAATGATTCAGGCCTTAAAAATTCTTCAAGGCTACACCCTCCTGTATGACCCAGGAGTTAGCCTTATACCATTCTCTGATGCTTCAGGCCTCATACATCCTGTCAGAGCAAAACATAGAGGCAGTCTGTGTATCCTGGACAGACCCTCATGAGTGAAAGATCTGGACAGAGATCCTCCAGGATTTGGTCCAGATGTGAGGAACATCACAAATATATCTGTTTGCCTCCTTTCAAAACAGACATTTGGAAAAAAAAATTTATGACATCCTTGTGGCCATGCTAAGAGGATAGATGCGTTCTCGTTCCCTTTGATGGGAATGTGTCTTTATGCATTTCTGCCATTTCTACCATTTCCATTGATACACAAGGTACTTATGAAGATTCAGAAAAATGTACCAAAATCATGTGGTGACGCCCTTCTTCCCCAGGCAAAGTTGTTTTTCCCTTTTAATGGAATGGGCAAGGGGAAGTACCAGTAGCTTCCTCACACTCTGGATCTGGTCACACAGAATAAGGAGGGAGTGGTGCACACTCACTTAGAGTAATTACAACTGACAGCCCGGATGATACCATCTTGATTCTTTTTAGGCAGCTTGTTCCATGAGGATTTGTAGCCGGTACGCTGTTGAGATAATTCCACCAGCTGATTTTTGCTTAGTAGTTCATCTAAATGTATTGTTTCTCTCACTAAGACTGATGTGTGTTTTATTGTTTTTTTGATTTATATGCCTTTGTTTTACTATTTTAGACTCTACATTCTGTCCACTAGTGTTAAACTCTAGTGATTCTCTTACTTCACTCAGCTACTTACTTCCACACTACCTCACCACCTCTCTTTCCCTCTACTGCAAGGACATTAACCAGGCAATCTTCATAGTTTTCTCTGTTTTCTCTTACAGCTTGAAGCCTTGTGCTGTGACATGGGATATCTTTCCAACAGCTACCTAGTACATCTAAAGAATTTCCCAACTGAACTGAAAGAATATCTAATCGGTAGAACCTACCCTGGACTAACTAGAAGTGCTTCCTACAGCCTCACTGTGTAGGTGATTACCATACTATATTGAGTGTTTGTCATATTCCAATTGTTGGGTCAGCACACCCGTGGACCTACCCCGAGGCCATCCATCCCACTCTTTTTTTTCCCCATATTTCCCAAGCTAGTTCAAAGATTAGGTGCAGTTCCCTATGGTTGGCACTAGAGGGCAGCAAAGCACATGGCTTGTAATCCCTGTATCTTACCAATATACTAAACATCTCCAGAGTTGCTATATGAACCTATTTTCAGCTATCCAAGTTTAACATTATACATAGCTAAACCTCTCCGAAAGGTAATAGAAGACATTAACATATAAGTCAGTTAGGCAGTAAGACAGAATAGCTAGAAAACTAACTTACCTTAACTAAAGATTGCTGCTATATTACTGCTTATTAATTCCTTTTCCTATAATAAGTAGACAAAAAGGACTTCCCTAGTATTTCAAAGGTCTCAAAGAAGTGCCACTTACCTACTCAAAGTCTTGTAAATTGCAGTCTCACTGTAATACTGATTACCTCTCAGCACCTCTTAGCTCTGCCTGCTCCATTTGCCCTACTTGCTCACTTCGCTTCCCTACCCTACCCCCAATTTCCACCCACCCCCAGGGGTCCTAACCTTATACTTCCTAAAACCACACCCTCTCTCCTATCCAACCTATCCCTGGCTCAAATCACTCAATTTACCTTAGCCACACCCATCCTTTTATAACGTTTCCTTTTATAACTTTTCCTTTACTTTCAGTTCTTTACTACCTCTACCTATACTACTTTCGACAACTTCTCTACCCATACCATGTTTTCTTCTCTACTACCCTACCTTAACTTTGCACTACTTTAGACAACTTCTCTATCCACAAAAGTTCTTCATTTCAACTACCCTACCTTATCATTAAACAACTTCTCTACCCATATCAATAACCGTAACATTAAACAACTTCTCTACCCATTGCCTTTCTCATTCGTTACTACCATACCTAACTTTATACTACTTGAAGACAACTTCTCTACCTATAGCACTTTTCTTCTCTACTACCCTACCTTAACTTTATATCTGATACTATTTCATCCTAGCCCTGTCTGGCAGTAATAGTACACATATACATAGTAATATGTCTACAACAACTAAAGCTATCCTAACCATGGTAATACTCTTAGCCACTCTTTTACCTCTCCTCACCACTACCTATCTCCTCACCTCTTTTGAAAAGGTGAATTACTACCATTTCAATTACTCTCCTAAACAAACAACTATACATAACAATACCCTTACCCATTCCCAAATAAATATCACTTCCACTTCCTGCTACTTGCTAGTAAAATATCGACTTACACCCATTAAATTAAACCACCCCACAGTAAAAAATTGAAATATCTACCTAGTCTTAATTCTAACCTACTTTCTGCACTAAAATCCCCCACCTTAAAAGATGGTGACATCCACCCTAACCCAGGCCCTTCTAATCTCTCTACTATACCAATTCTTTGTACCTCTCCCAACACCCTTACTACCCAAACCAGTCTCTCTAACTCCTTACAAGTAGGTCATCTCAATATCCGCAGTATTAACAACAAAGTTGCCCATCTCCATGCCCTTCTTGATATTCATTCCTTTGACATCCTCTGTGTTGCAGAAACCTGGTTAAAACCCACAACAAAGGATAATGAAATAATTCCCCCAAGGTACAATATACTGAGACATGACAGAGTAAAATGCGAGGGGGGAGGAGTAGCCCTACTGTATGGAAATGAACTACATATCTCCTCTATACCTTATAACCCACCTCAAGATAGTAAAGTTGAACTCTTAATCTCTAGATTTCAACTCAACCCTAGCAAAGCAATATACATAATCTGTATCTACCTACCCCCAGGGAATAACATTACTACAATAGAGGGTACCCTATGCTGCATATCTACTACTTACCCACAAGAAACTGTTATTCTAGGCGATTTCAATACTGACTGGAATAGTATCAATACATATAATCCTTATTCTCATATTAATTTGCATGGCTTTAACCAAACAATCACCACCACTACTAGAATTAACAAACCAAACAAAAAATAAACTATCCTAGACTGGATTCTAATCAATAAACAAGAACATACTTATAAAGTAGGAAACATGACTGATGATGTAAGTGATCACATGCGTACTTACATCATAAGACAAAAGAATGACATTAGCAACCCCCCCCCCCCCAATTATAGGATTTTTCGAACCAACAAACACTTTAACTCTGTATTATTTCTAACAGAACTTAGTGCCTGTGACTGGAACCCTCTAAAAACTCTCCCTCTTGAAGAGGCTGTTATATATTTCAATAACAAATTCTTAACAATCCTCGACAGACATGCACCTAAACGATCTGTTAGAATAAATGTCCATACCTGCCCCCTGGCTCTCAAAAGATACTAGTAAAAAGATATTACTTAGAAATAAATCCTGGGCTAAGTGGAGAGCAACCAGAAATACCTCTGAACAACAAACCTTTAGACAGTTGAGAAATGCTACAAAAAAAGCAATACTTTCTGACAAAAAATCTACTATTGTAAATTGCAGCAAATTCACCACAATAATCCACAAAGATTTTGGTCAAGCTTAAATAACCTCCTTCGTTCTGGCCACTCAAGCACTCCTTCCCCTCTAGGGTCAGAAAACAATCTTTCCCATCAAACTGCCAATGCTTTTAATCCCTTTTTCACAGACACCATACAATCTCTAGCCAGTCAACTAGCCTCAGACAACTTGGATCTACCTAACTCCCCACCTGATACTCCGCCAACTACAACCCATTTCTACCTCTTACATCCAAAAACTTATCCACAAACATAAGCCTTGTACCCCCTCTGCCGATGAGTTACCGTCTGAATACCTTCAACAAGCAGCTAAAGTAGTTGCCTATCCTATATCCATCCTGATAAACCGTACCATAATTGAAGGAACCATTCCTGATCTCTGGAAAATCTCTCACATTATCCCCTTACATAAAGGAGGTAACTCCTAACGACTATTCTAACTGCAGGCCTATAGCTCTCCTTTCACCATTAGCAAAGATTATGGAAAAATGTATCCACCATCAGCTAATGGACTACTTAACTCAACATAACATTCCAGCAAACTGTCCGCATGGTTTCAGGCCTTTTCATAGTACCACCTCAGCTCTCCTATCCTTCACCAACTCCATTAACAACAACCGCAATAACAGCACCCTCTCATCAGCACTCTTTATCGACCTGTCAAAAGCCTTTGACATGGTTAACCACCCCCTACTCATAAATACTCTGTCATCCCTCTCTTTAGATGCCAAAGCAATTCTCTGGTTCAAGTCCTACCTTAGTAACAGACAAGAGGCAGTTCTTTGGGAGAATCAACTATCATCCCACCTGCCTGTCTCCCTTGGAGCCCCTCAGGGCTCTATTCTGGGTCCTCTTCTTTTCTCTTTATTCATCAATGACCTTCATGTAGCTATCCCTCAAGCCACCTGTATACAATATGCTGATGATTCTACAATCATATGCTCTGCCAACTGTATATCTGAACTTCAATCTTAACCCATACAACTTTCAACACAGTAGAGTCATGGTTCTTGAAATGGTGCCTTCTTTTGAACGCCAAAAAGACCAAGCTATTACTGTTTACACCAAACAGTAAGTCCTTCCCCATAGGTTTCTCCATCCGATCCAATAACTGCACCCTTATATCCCCCGACTCTACCACCAAACTATTAGGGATCACAATTGATAATAACCTCACCTTTGGTAATCACATTAGTAACACCATTAAATCTGTAAATAAAAAAACTGGGCTCCCTATATAGGATAAAACCCTTCTTAACTCCAACAGCCAGAACTACTATTGCCCACTCCCATCTAATTTCAACTCTTCTTTATGCTGCACCCATTTACACAAATCTAAAAAAAAAAATAATCTTAGTAAACTAGCTAACTCCTACAATAGTATTGCTAGATTTGTCAATGGAAACCCATATAGAACTCACCACTGTCTTAACCTTCATCAGCTAGACTGGCTTGAACTAAAAAACATTCTGATACTTTCCCAACTTACCATTGTCCATAGGATTTTCTACCAACCCAACAGCACACTAATACTGAACAACCTTATAGTACCCTATAGAAATCTTAATTCCTTACGCTCTTCCAACAAAATTCTAGCTAGCACCACCAAGTCTAATAACTTGGCTGGGGACTCCTTGCTCTCCAGTACCACTGGAAAACAATGGAACCTCTTGCCGTCTGACCTAACCTCACTACCCTCCCTGCCACTCTTTAAACAAAGTCACAAGAAACACCCTAAAACTAGACTAATCTTCTGGATTTTTCTGCTGATATCTCTAGACTTCCTACTTTCTTCCACTCTTTG
>NC_056731.1:825571971-825589471 GCF_019279795.1 Protopterus annectens | reverse complement strand
TAGTAAAGTGGCCCAGGGAACTTGGCAGCAGTCCTGTGTGTATGATGGTGGTGATGGTTGTGGTGGGACAGTTATGTGGCTTCTGTGATTCTGGAGTTATTTTTCGCAAGATGTAGCTGTTTGAACATCAGAAGCATTTGAAGCAATATGGTCTAACAATGCAACCAACAGAGCTGCTTTGTATACCCTTTAAAATGATTGTCAAGTGTTTTTACTAGCTTGTTGCCTATTCAGCAGCCATGTCTAAGCAGCTGTCTCCGCAGCCATGACATTCCTGGTTGTTTGCAGGAGTAAAGTAGTTTGAACACTCTGTGCTCAGTTGTGTTACTTTTTTAAGCTAGTGATTGTTATGCAATCCAGTCACAGTCCATAGAATTTAAAAGAAGCATGGAAGTGTTATTTATTGCCTTTTTTTGCATGTTCTGACACAGATTTCATTATCTGTCAATGTCAGAGGGTTTTTTTTGGGTGGTGGGGGGGGGTTGGCCATTTTGTGCATCTGAAATATTCAAATTGTACTGTTAGCTATTCCATTTATAGCAGTGCTCTTACTGGTTGGAGAATCTGTTGTCATACAGAGGGATGTAATTGAAAAATTACAGTGGGAATGTTTCACAGATGGATAAGAGTATTCTGTTAAGAGCCATGGTAACAACATAAAAAAATCAATTTTTTTTATTTATCTTGAAGGTATGTATGCTTGCCTATTAGTTTTTCTGTATTGTGAGTATGAACTTTGCTGCTCACAGGCCGTGTGAGTGAACTTTTTTTTTTCAGTAATAATTTGGAAAAGCATAAATTTCGCAAGGGCCGTGGAATATCAGGAATGGCATGTTGAATTCATCATTACATGGCATAGAAATGAGGCAGTTCTTTGGAAGGGGTAGAATTAAGTTGTACATTACATGAGATATGCAAGTTATTCAGTAGGAAGATTAATTGGAAGGTCGCTAAGGGTACTGCTGGTATTGTATATGTTTCTTTGCCAAATTGGTATGGGGGAAGACATGCCATTTGATGATGTTACATTAATAAAATATTGGTCACTGTATGCCAAGAACTAGGCTCATTCTGTGCTTACAAATGTACAAAACATAATGATAGGAATCAAGGTAAGGATTCGAACTACTGCTTATAAACAGTTACTGTTCATGTCATGCAATAATTATAAAATAAATAACAGAACTGGTACATAAAGAATAAGAATGGTATCAACTTATATGGAAACTTAAAAGTATGCTTGTGCAGGCATATCACATAGGCCTCCAAGCTGTGCTTTTATTTATCTTTGCAGAATGACTGAAGACCATTGGCTAAGACAAAATTTCTGACATCAGCATTAGCCTATTGTTAGAAAGTTTTATTTGCATTGTTTTATATGCAGCTCAAAGTCTGTAACAACATGCAATGGTTCTTTTAAATCTTTAGTCAAATGTTTAAAGCTATATTGGAATATTGAAAACAAACAAGAGAACGTTGCATTATGATGATGAAGAGCGCCTCATTCTTAATTGCTTAATGATGAATTTTTATCATTTTTGTTTGTTCTTAATTGCTGTAAGTAAACTACTACTTTAACATTTTTTAATATAGTAGTAATCTACAGATCTTGTTTCAGTTGTCAGAGTAAGAAAATTTGGTTCTAGTCCTGTCATTCCTAATTTCTGTAATTGCTATTTCTCCCTAGTGTTAATGATCCCCGAATTTCTGAATGGGTTTAATGGCAGCTGCACTATCGCCTTGGTTAGTTTCCAACATGTTTTTTGCATTTGTTTCAAGTCCCTCTGGATTCTTATAATGGTTGGTAGAGAATACGTTTGCACTGGTTAGAGAAAACACTAAGGCTGTTACAGTAAATTGCCATTTCTTGAACCAAAAATTGAAAAAATGCAGCTCTTTACTTATGAAATATACATTTTGCATTATTCAGTGTCTTGATCATGTACAGAGCTGTCATTTCCTGTCTATTTTGACATGCATAGTTGCTGTGTTCAGTTTCATTCTGCAGATTGGGTAGATACATGTAGAAAGTAGTGTTGTATAGAGTACAGAGATGTCTTGCAGTTATGGAACCAGTTTGGCGATTACATTTCCTTGCATTTCACACAGTCTTGTGTGTAGAATGCTATACTTGAAATGAGTAGATGGCAAGGAAGGCTATGTTTATATATAGCTTTTTCACTCATAAATGGCCATGCCAGAGATGGACAACAATATATGATGTGTAGACTATTTTGGTATGCTTTGGTGCATGACCTTATCCCCTCCTTGGTTCTATGACTTCATTATAGTGGATCCTTAGAGCTATTTTGTCTGTGGTTTTATGCTCCTGGTTGGCCACCATTATCATTCATCTGAGAAGACCATCAAAGCTCCATAATGTCCCCCGCAGTTAAAGAACCTGAGTACCTTGTCCAGAACAGGGATATTGTGACTTGCTTATGTAACCAGGCCAGGGTGGTGGTGGTGGTGGTCATTGCCCGAATGACTGGATGATCTATGTAGCCCAGGTGGGCTCAAGTAGAAAAAACTGAGTGGTGCCACTATGTGGACTTGTTACCATTAGAATAAAAGGTGAAGTCAGGTGCAGTGACAGTCGTGTTGCAGGTAGGAGTGAGTCAGTCACTTGTAAATAAACTAAAAATAAGATCTTTTCCCTATGACCTACACATTTGATGTGAATAACTCTCTGTTGCACCTTGCTGTTGGCGAAAAAGAGCTGTCCTAAAATTGTGCCTTCCAATTAGAACAACCATGCTGTTGGAGAAAAATGCTTTTCTAAAATAGTATCCTTGAAATTAAACCTTCTCTATTCTGACATCTGCAAAGAAACAATATACCCACTGTTCCGAACAAAACTTCTTGGACTTTTTTGAAATACACCTTTACCTTTTCTTGCTTTGTAGATAAAAGATAACTAAAATCACCTAACTCCCCGGCCATTTACTTGTGACACAATCCTGAATTCATTCCTATCAGAGTTACTGTATCGTTAGTAATACTTAATCACATCCCTAAAAGTTGCTGACTCAAGCTGTAACTTAAACCTAGTCCTAGACTGCAGAATTTGAGACATAATCTGATTGTGTATGCTGTAACCCCTCAAACTGGCCCAGTACTCAAGGAGCTTCAGTGCTCACCACTGGCAACAGTGAGGGACGTACACACTGGGAGGACGACAAGTACACACACAGTACAATTTCCCTTAAGAGCACACAGAGACTACAGCCAGTCTGGGACTGGTTTCTCCCTTTTTCTCCAGATCCCCAATAAGACTCCCCACTGGCATAGCTATAGGGTTGAGATCTCAGCTGAGTGGTCAAGCAAAAACCTCCAGCACTCTCTCTGTTGTGCTCCTGCCCAAGTAGCTGGCACACACACACTGAGATTTGATTTGTATATATATACACACACACACACACACACACACACACACACACACACACACACACACACACACACACACACACACACACACACACACACACCTGGGAAAGGCTGGCACAGGTGTAGTAGCTATGCCCCCTTCTGCCCAGACTATAAGATAGTTATCACTGCCACCAACCATTCTTATCAGCTACTCTAGGCCCTAAACAAAGGGTGTCCTATCCTACTGTGTAATGTTACTAATAATCCAAATGGTAGTTTTGACCAAGCGCCCGGCTATTAGGAGTGGCTTGTACAGTGTCACCAAATACATATGCAAGTACTCTGAAAGCTTAAATATGTCTCACAAATATCAGCCACAATGATAGGTTTAAATATATTTAATAAAAGAACAAAACAATACATCAACACAGTAACCTCAGAGTTCAAAATCACAGAAATATTTTAAAACAACATTGCAGGACAGTCTCAGATAAATACAGAAAACATCTTAACTAATCTTTACTATATTCGTAACTATATCTAAAAAAGATACTATGCCCTAAATCCTACTTACAGAATAAGTGCAGATGATGACGATGAGTGGATGTTCTTGCTAGGTCCAAGACAAAATACAAAATGCACAGTCTCTCTCTGACAGAGTTCTTAAATTAATATCAAATATTACTGCTGGATTAGCTTGGATGACATCACTTTTTGTCACCTGACTTAAGTTCCTAAGCTAAACAGAATTTCACATCTGTATGTTAAAACTACGTATCTTTCCGATGTTTGCTCAGAACTGAAAGTCATAAACCAATAAAACACTTTCAAAACATGCAGAGGGCACCCTAGTTCTAGACATCCTGTCTCCTTGCTGCATTGAAACTAACTTTTATGATACAATTCCCAGGTGTAAGGAAACCATGCCCCAGGACGGCCCTTCGGGTGACCCCCCCCCTTTCAAAACCTGTCCAGAGCACCCCTCGAAGAGGACTTATAAGAGGAAGTATTTGGATTCCACTGAGTCCCTGACATTGGACACGGACTTGGAGGACTCAGAAGGGTCCACAAAGTCCCCGTCTGAGGATGTCTCTTTTTCAGACATCCTGGAAATCCTCAAGCAGAGGGGTGGCTGGAAATCCCTTTCCCCTTTTGAAGATGAGTCCTTGTACCTGGATGCATTCGGATCCTGACCCTCCACCTCTTGGGTGTGTCTGCCCTTCGACCCGCTGCTAGGTGTAGTAAGTTGAAAGGCTTGGTGCTCTCCAGAATCGATGGAATCAGTTCCATGGAGGCCCAATACGTTTATCACTGCACCGGATAATAAACCTTTCCTGACTAAGGGCATGTTAGCTGATGCTATGGTGGTTGCAGCAGCCACAAAAAAGGAATTGGCAGAAACCTCTTCTTCTGTCCATCCACTGAACAAGGAGTCCCATATGATGGACAGATGCAGGAAGCGTGTCTTTTCTTCACCTTTACCCTTAGGTCACTGAATTATTTGTCCCATTTTACCCATCTCCAGAGGGACCTCCTGAAAGAGCTAGGAGATACCCTACAGAATCGTACAGCTGTGGGAGCTGCAGACAGAGCAGCTTCTCAGCTTGCTACCTTATCTTCTGTAGTTAACTGCTCCATGCGGCTTATCCTCCTATGCAGCCGATGGAGTGAGCAGGGCAGCAGGCACAGGATTCGCCTTATGCATATATTCCTGGATGCGCCTTTGTCAGTTTGCAGAGCCCTTCAAGTCCTCCTTTACCAATGCCCCATTTGATGGCTCGTCATTGTTCGGGCCCAAGGTAAAGGACTCTCACCAGGTGAGAGCAAGATGGCAAAACTCTCTGTTGTGGGTGTACGTTTCTTCGTGCCTACTAGACCTTATCCCAAAGGTCAAAAAGGCGGTTCTGGAAATCCCAGAGAGCTTCGCGGGGCAGAGGGGGGAACAATAATGGGAGATGCCGCCCTCGCGGCAGAGGGGGTCTGCAGAGTCAGGGCAACAGAGATATGTTCTCTGATAGGCCCTTCCAGTGCTCCTGAAAGGAGGTCTGCCTGTCCACCACTGGAGGCAGTCGGGAGCAGATTGTCACTTTACCCAGAAGCCTGGCGAAGTATCAAAAAGACACATGGGTACAGTCCATAATATCCAGGAGATGCAGTATTCCTTTCTCCATGCCACCTCTTCCCAGAAAACAAAAATCCATCCCAGATGTGCCACCCAATCTAAGGGAACAAGTAACCCTAGAAGTTCAAAGGTTGCTAGAAAAACAAGTCATCTAAGAAGTCCCCACAGACCAAATCGGATCCGGAACTTACTCAAGGTTCTTTTTAGTTTCAACGAAAACAGGATTGGAGGCCCATTTGGGATCTCAGCAGACTCAACAAGTCTGTCAAGAAGACAAAGTTCCGGATGGTGACACTGCAGTCCATACTCCCCTTTTTGGGAAAGGACAATTGTATGTGCTCCATCGATGTCCAGGATGCATGCTACCATATCAAGATGGACAGGTGATCCAGGAGATATCTATGCTTCCAGCTGGGAGCCAGTCACTACCAGTTCAGAGCTCTGCCCTTTGGTCTCACCACAGCCCCCAGGGTGTTCACCAAATGCATGGCAGTAGTCACGGCTCATCTGTGGTGGCTTGGATTCCAGGTGTTTCCAAATTTAGACGACTGGCTCCTTACTGCCACCACTGAGTATTGACTAACCGAGGCAAGGGACACCACAATTTGCCTCTGCTCACAGCTAGGTATCACTATAAACTACGAAAAGTCTGGCTTGTTGCCCTGTCAATATATTACATTTATAGGGGCAGATTTAGATACAAAAGACATGATAGCAAAATTGCCTAAGGAGAGGGCGACTACCATTCGACATTAGGTTTCAGTCTTAATCAAGAGAAAAAAGATTCGGGCAAGATTTGTTCTCAAAGTGCATGCTTCCACATGAGGATATTACAGTGGCTCCTATTTGCTCAATGGTCCATGCAAGATCTACCCATGTCACACAAAATTTTCATCACGGAGACCTACAAGAAGGACCTAAAATGGTGGCTTCAGTCTACACAGCTGACGATAGGCAGAACGTTCATCCTCCCCCAACCAGTAGCCACAGTGACCATGGATGCTTCCCAGATAGGGTGGGGGGGCATTATCTGGGACAGACTGTTCAAGGAATTTGGCAACAACATGAGTACCAATTGCACATCAACGTCCTAGAGATTAGAGCGGTGGTCCTGGCATTGCAAGCAATACAGGGCTCTCCACCTTTGCAATTCAAACTGACAATATATCAGTAGTGTGGTACATCAACAAGTAAGGCAGAACCAAATCCTACCCCTTGTGTCGAGAGGCTCTAAGAGTATGGCAGTGGGCAATGTCTTCCAAATGCTTTCTGATTGTGACGCACATTCCGCAGAAATCCAACGTGATAGCAGTCAAGCTAAGCAGGGCTATCCTTATGCCTCACGAGTGGTCCCTGAAGCAGGATATTGCGAACCAAATTTTTCATTTCACAAGTGGGGCCAGCCTTGCTGCGACCTTTTTGCCACCTCCATCAATACCAAATTCAGCAGCTATTTCACCCTAGTTCCCCCACCGGGACAGTCACCCAGGAATGCACTTGTTCACAATTGGCCCCTGGGACTTGTTTATGCTTTTCCCCCGTTCCCTCTAATACCGAAGGTTCTTCAGAAAGTACAATAATTGGGTTGCAAACTAATACACATTGCCCTTACTGGCCTCGTCAAATATGGTTCCCTTTCTATGGCCACATCTCCAGGAGGAGTATCAATCGGGTATGCTTCATCCTTCCACACAGGCCCTCAAGCTGTCCGCTTGGTTCCTCCGCTTCCCGTCTTAGCCAGGCTTCCTGACATCTCCCCAGCAGTAGGACATATTTTAATTTCCTCTCACATATCCTCAACGAGGAAACTTTATGCTAGCAAATGGAAGTGGTTCTCTTGTTGGGCAGCCAAACATAATATTGATCCTTTTACTGCACCTATTTCAAAGATCCTCAAATTTCTCGCTGAAACCTTTAACCGAGGAGCAACAGCAGCAACTATCTGAGTTCAGCTGGCTGCTGTTTCCAAATTTCATGTGGAAGAAATGAGTTCCAACATTATGTCCCACAGGTTATGCAAAGCTTTCCTAAAAGGTACTATCCTCTTGAGATCCCTAGTAAGAGAACCACCTCCTCCTTGGGATCTAAATTTAGTCCTAATTCTTCCTCTTTTCGAACTGGCTAATACTAGTTCTCTGAAATTCTTGACTTGGAAAACTATTTTCTTGACTGCCATTACTTCAGCTAGGAGGGTATCAGAATTACAAGCTGTATCCATTTGTCCCCCTTAATTAATTTTTCAAACAGATGGGGTTTCTCTCAGAAACAACCTCTCCTTCCTACCAAAAGTTTGCTCAGAGTTCAATCTGAATCAATCAATAGAACTACCTGTATTCTTCCCTAATCATGGCAACAAGGCAGAATATAAACTCCACCAACTGGATGTTCATAGATAGTTACATTTTTACTTGCACAGGACACCAGAATTCAGAAAATCTGACCAATTATTTGTATCATTTGCAGAAAGGGAACTGCAGTCTCAAAAGTAACTTTATCAAAATGGCTTTCAGACACCATCACTTATGTCTATAATTCACAGAACAAGCAGCTGCCAGGAAAAATTTGAGGACACTCGACTAGGGTCTTGCCTACCTCTACAGCCTTTTGACTCAATTTGTGCGGCAGCTACGTGGGTTAATCCCCATACATTCATCACTCATTACAAAGTAGATGTGGCCTCCCGGAACAGGGCATCCTATGGTTCCACGGTCCTGAAGAGTCTATTCCATTGAGCCACCCAAGAAGAAGGTGCTGGGGACGAGGTCCCAACTGGCAAGAGGGAAGGCGAGATAGAGACAACATAACATTAAAGAAGTTATATACTCACCATAACATTCCATGTTTGTTGTACTTGATCTCACTTTCCTTCTTGCATCCCACCCTCCTTTTCCCCTCCTGGAAGATAGAGAGGAATTATCCATCATTTGGCTACATAGGCTGTGATTTCCTTCCTGCCTTATGAGTTGGATAGACTGAGTCCTTCTACTACTATCTTGGTGGGATATATATATATATATATATATATATATATATATACACACACACACACACACACACACACACACACACACACACACACACATATATGTATAGTTTATATACATGCCTATGTATATTTGTACATTATAGTCTAGTGTTATGGGTTATCACAAATGAGATCTGGGTAACTCTTGCTAGGCATGTTGGGATAGGGTCTAGCCTCGAGCCAGTGGAAGCTCTCGAGCTTTAGAATGTGGCCGAGTCGGAGCCGCCGAATTTCGGCTCTGAAGCCAGCCAGCAAGAAGGAAGGTGAGATCAAGGACAACAAACATGGAACGTTATGGTGAGTACATGACTTCTTTTTTCATTTGTTTGCTGCTTCTCCTGCCAGTGCTTGTGAAAATAGTTTAATTCACTTTATCAAGAGACAGAGGTGAAGAATGCTACTTTCCTTGACTTTATCGATTTATGAAGTTATGTATGTTACCTTCCTGTTTTTGCTTGAAGCACGTGAAATCAACTTCAGTTATTTGCTATTGCTTTTGACAACACATGTTCAAGTGATATGTTGTATATTGCTTCTTCATAACTGATTCAAAATACATTTTGTAAAATGTATGTCTGAAATGAGGAAATGGAAGTCTTACTGGGCAAGAATACTGTAAACCTGTGAGTATAATAAATAATAAGCCATGCAGGATGCACTAATTTCAGCAGCATGTAATAAAGTCAAACCCCGGGATTCATGAAGCTCGGCGCAAGGCCGGCGTAAGGCTTGCGCCGGCGGTGCATTGCATAGCCGGCGCAGTAGCGCCATATGCATATTAATGAGAGTGCACCGTAAACACAGGCATGTGCGTAGTGTACGTGAGCGAGCCCAAGTAGGATGCGTCAGTAGGCGTGTTTAAGCAGGCAGGCGAAGAGCAACCTAACGTGCTGTCCGCCATAGTCCGCCCAGAATAGAAATGGCTGCAGCCATGGCCCGTGCAGAATGAAATGTCCGCAGAGTATGCAACAAAGTACCCGTCCTAACTAAACAGAGAAGCAAATAAAACCCACGCAGCCCGAAATGTACCTGTCCAAGGAACAAAGGATACGCGTAATACCGTGTCCGTACAGCAATGTACTGTGAGTGTGCATAGTCAGAGAAGGTGTACAGCAGCATGTCAGCACGCCGCACCGACACAGGAGTAGCGACTAAGGTCACCAACCGTCCCACTTTGCGAGGGGCAGTCCCTGTATTGGCAGACGTGTTCCGAAATAAAGCATTAAAACGGAAGTGTGCGAAGAGTGTAGGTCATAATGATTTCCCGTATTTAATGTAATTGTAGCCTGAATCGGTTATCTCCGTAACTGAAATACCTAAATGTCCCAAGAAACAGAATAAGCTACCAAACTGCCACAACAATAAGCTCATACTTAGGCAAATAAGTGAAGTTCTATGCTATATAGTGACCGTGTATGTGTCGGGCTGTGAAGTCAGATGTGACTCCTGCACATACAGGTGGTCAATGTAGAAGTCCCACAGAACCACGATAGCAATGTGTGTGTTGAATGAAAGGCGACCGACAAACCCTGTCCCCTGATCCCTGGTAGTCACCCCTGTGCTGTGTGGACAGCCACCCATACGTTGTACAGGGGTGACCTACTACCCCTCGACAGGTATGACTTTGCATTATGTACCAGTCAGCTGTGGGACATGTCCCTGACAGCAGATATGCATATCCGGGAGGCCTCTGAAGGATATCTGTGTCAGATGTCCGTCCCAGTATGGCATCTGTTCTGCAAGCATCTACAAACAATGTTACCCATAACACCGCCGTGTGCCTGTACCGTGGAAATGTAGATGTATGACAGGGTGCACCCACGGAATGGCACCATGGGACACCACCTGTGACAGGCAGTTGGTCTGACATGCAGCCAGCAACTCTGACCATGTGGGTTGTGTCACATAGACAGTTTACAACACATTCTGTGATGTACATGTTCACATCCCAGCCAATGGTTTCATTAACGCTACCTGAGGGGTAATGTTATGAAGCCCTTTGCCAGGACGAGGTATACTTTATGGACTGCAACACCCCCAGCAATTGTCTGTGTGACCGTCCGAAAATGTCAACCATGTCTTAAAGGCATGAACCGCCCCTGAACAAGACAAACCGTGTGGGATGCGGTATGTATGTCCCCTATGCAGTCATGTACGAACCGCAGTATGATCCCACCCCATGTCTATGCAGATAGGTCTCCTCAGGGTACTGGGACAGTAATAACCAGCCTCAGTGGAGGCATTGGCCCTGTGATGTGGGAATACAGTTGTCATGCGATACAACCTGGGCTCCCTACCTGAGGTGAGGCTATAAAGAAATAGCTGTCCTAACTGTGGGTCCTAATCCCAAATGAGATAGTGGAGTACACAGCGGGCTCACCATCTGGTCTCATGGATGCTTTTCACACTACCCTGGAGAGAGCATGTCCCACCTGTGTGTCACAGAACATTTGGTGACCACAAACCGCTGGTACAGACATCTCCACATGTGTGGTGGAGGGTGTGGAGATGTCCTCACTGGACCTGTCAGCCTGTATGTCGGCAATGTGTGTATGTTGAGTAAACCCCACCTCTATGTGAACCCAGTCAGAGCATATGTGGTAGTGACCTCACAGGTGTCGAGCATAGCAACTGAAGGTGGTATGATTGTCAGCCAGGTCCATGTAGGTATATCTGTGGAATGTGCCCTGGACAATCCCAAGACATTGTGTAACTCTACACATATGATGACCAAGGGTGTCACACCTCACAAGGTGTCTGCTCCACCCTGTAGTAGCCACCTCCTCGTGTTGTACATCATGTGTATGGCTGGGGTACACCACACTGGACGCTTGGCAGTGGTACAATGAACCACAGTTGGGTAAGTGAATGCCTGGTACATGCAGTCCTGTAGGTACTGGTAGATGGCAAATGTGATTGATGCAGTGGCTGCTGTACCATTGACCACTGGCTCAGGGTCCTTAAAGGAGACCACAGTACTGCGCAGTAGTGTGTAGTCTGCCTCTGAGCAAGCAATGTGTATGTTAACTGGCAACACTCACAGCAACGGATGCCAAAAGCAGAAGCCAATGTCCAAATAACATAGATCAACTTCTGCATGACAATATGTGTTATCATACATGTATTGACATGTGTCTGCCAATTACAATTGGAAATGGCCGGTAAGACTGGCCTAAAGTTCCCATGATGTACACAGTCTGGGGGTGTTGTTCCGATAATAAAGTGGCAATACCTCCCAATCGTGACCTCTGGGTATGGTATGAAAGTGGTTGTTAACCTGCAACAATGGATGTATAGCATTGGTTTCTGGTGTCGGAAGACATGTTTCCTGTAGCACAACACAGTATGGGTAGTCAAGCACACATACACAATTGCTGAACACACAGCATCAGTGAAACCCACTGCTCACAAGGACACAGTCCAAAAAGCTCTACACTTTACATATGCACAGTGGTGTCCATTGTAGGACCCAAAAATTGTGGAAAGAACCAAATTATGTCTTATTTCAATGCGTACCTGAACTCATTGTCGTCACAGGTACACATATGCACCGCCAGAGTGTTTAATGTTGCTGATAGCTGTGCATGTAATGCAGCACAGATGCACAGAAATACCCAGGGTACCGGGTCAATACAACTGCATCCACATCACACCTCCGCACACATGACGGATGTGTAATGGGTACTGTCAATTGTTGCAGTCAAGGGATTCTGGGTATGTAGACACTGTGCTCGGTGTTGTTTCGAGGCAATCCTCCCTCCGCCCTGTGGGAGGGATGTGCGTAGCACCTGCCTCACTCCCCGCTAATAATGCAAAACATACTCCGGAGAATGCTAAATGTAGGTGTGGAATGTGTACAGCCCTATAGTAGTGTCCAGTAGGCAATTGTCATGGATGGACACCCGTATGTCCAGGATGGCACCCACAACTGCAAACCCGGGTAAATGACATAGCCGCGGTAAGGCATGACACAGGAAATACACATAGGGACCACAGTTGACATTCCACAGACAGAGCCGGATGCTCGGGCCAACACCAGCAAGACAGCACTCAGTCTGCCAGCAACAGACTGAGGAGCACCCGCCACCGACAGCGGAACAGATGTACGACCTGTGGAACACATACTAATGGCACACACACAACGTCAAGTAGGATATGTAAGCTATGGCATTCCCACCTATGAAGACAACATGGTTAAATGAATGCATAGGTAAGCAACATGTTCCGGTGGTGTTATATTGGAAATACAGTGACGGATATGTCCCATTGGGATGTCTGCGGTTTATATGAAGCAGTTGGTAACCAGCATCTTTGGATGTATGTCAATTGTTCACAGTACTAAATCAGCTGGTTATGTAGCACCATGTGGAATGGGTAGTCAAACAGACATCCGCGATACCTGAACACACAGTATCAGTGAAATCCAATGCTCACAAGGACACAGTCCGTCAAGCTCTACACTTTACATATGCACAGTGGTGTCCATTGTAGGACCCAAAAATTTGTCTAAAGACAGGAATGCCGCATTCTTTCAACACTTAAGTGAACTCATTGACGTCACAGGTACACATATGCACCGCAAGCGTGTTTAATGTTGCTGATAGCTGTCCATGTAATGCAGCACAGATGCACAGAATTACACAGGGTACCGGGTCCATAGCACTGCATCCACATCACACTTCTGCACAGAGGACGGATGTGTAATGGGTACTGTCAATTGTCGCGGTCAAGGGATTCTGGGTATGTAGACTCTGTGCTCGGTGTTGTTTCGCAGGCAATCCTTCCTCCCGCCCTGTGGGAGGGATGTGCGTAGCACCTGCCTTACTCCCGCTAATAATGCAAAACATACTCCGGAGAATGCTAAATGTAGGTGTGGAATGTGTACAGCCCTATACTAGTGTCCAGTAGGCAATTGTCATGGATGGACACCCGTATGGCCAGGATGGCACCCACAACTGCAAACCCGGGTAAATGACATAGCCGGTAAGGCATGACACAGGAAATACACATAGGGACCACAGTTGACATTCCACATACAGAGCCGGACTCTCGTGGCAACACCGGCGTACACAGCACTCAATCTGCCAGCAACAGACTGAGGAGCACCCGCTACCATACAGCGGAACAGATGTGCGACCTGTGGAACACATACTAATGGCACACACAACGTCACGTAGGATGTGTAAACTATGGCATTCCCACCTACGAAGACAACATGGTTACATGAATGCATAGGTAAGCAACATGTTCTGGTGGTGTTATATTGGAAATATAGTGACGGATATGTCCCATTGGGATGTCTGAGGTTTATATGAAGCAGTTGGTAACCACCATCTTTGGATGTATGTCATTTGTTCACAGTAGTAACGCAGCCGGTTATGTAGCACCATGTGGAATGGGTAGTCAAACAGACATCCGCGATTGGGGAACATACACCAGCAGTGAAAAGCACTGGGCAGGTGGACACAGTCCAGCAACATCTAACTTGACAAATGCACATCGGTGTCCATTGTAGGACCCAAAAATTCTGTTCAGAGCATGCCTGCTAGCTTCCTGCATTACTCATGTGATCTAATTGTCGTCACCACGCCACAGGTACACATAGGCACGCAAGCGTGTTCAATGTTGATGATAGCTGTCCATGAACTACAGCACACATGCACAGAAATACCCAGGGTATCGGGTCCATACAGCTGCGTCCACATCACACTGCAGCACACATGAAGGATGTGTAATGGGTACTGTCCACTGTTGCAGTCAAGGAGTCTGGGTATGTAGAATCAGGCCTCGGTGTTGTTTCAAAGGCAATCCTTTGTCCCGCCCGTGGGAGGGACGTGCGTAGTACATGCGTCACTCTCCACTAATAATGCACACCATACTCCGGGAATGCAAAATGCAGGTGTGAAATGTGTACAGCCCCATACCAGTGTATAGTAGGCAATTCACATGGATGGACAAGCGTATGACTAAGATGGCACACATAAATGCAAACCCGGTGGAATTACACTGCCGTAGTAAAGCATTACACAACTCATACACATAGGGACTACAGTTGACATTCTCCATACAAGAAACACAGACAACCAGCCGATGAAGTCCAAAGCAAAGACGAGGTACCGTAGGGACCGTCAGTGACCAACCAGAGCACACCAAGAATTAAAGGCAGTCACCATAGTGTCTTGGAGCACACTTCGTCTGCTTCATAAGCAGACTTATTCAGACTACATACAATGTAGTTCAACCTACTAAATTTACAAGCATTAATTGGTTGGTACATTAGATGTGCTAGGTACTAATTACATGCCTTAAAGGCAGACAAGCGAACAAACCTTACTTGGGTTACACATCCCACACAGTGAGGACAACAGACATTGCTCGAAGGTACAGTATTCACGGAAAATGGAAAAATATGTACATATATGAAACATGAACCAACATAAAATGTTTTCCAAATCTCTGACTGTGTAAGCTACATGTATATGTCCTACGGATTGTGCCAATATATTAACAGAACTGCAGACACCTAGTAATATGAATGAACCATAATATATACACATAAACCGTATGAATATGAGTACTGTAAAATAGACCAACGAAATGTAAAGATTCACAATGTGCTAATGTAACATTCATTTACAAGGTTACAGAAAGAAATCAATGCAGACATGCATGTGTAAATACTAACAGAAGGCCAGCGAGGTGCTTGCCCTTACATGTACTGGGATGTCGTTCCACAGCATAGTGAGTGTCCGGGTGATGAATCCGTCCCAACAACACGTTCGATTAATGACAGTGTCAAGGTGTACGTCAGCTGCCCTTGTGGTTCTGAGGGATCTACCTTATTTCCGTGAAGCATAGTCATCAGATCTGGGTTCGACGTAGCCGTGCATGCCAGGCACGGGTCACCTCTGGGCAACTGGTATGCAACTGTATACAGCTGGAATACTTTCAGTCGGTCAGTATAACACATATACCTGAGACCCTGCATCCGTTTGTCGAAGAACTGTTGTTGCCTTTCCAGCTGCTGCAGGTGTTGGGTCAGATACATTCTGAACGGGGCATTGTACCCAATCATAGGTCTATTGAGTGATGAGTACAAGGGGACAATGACCTCCCTGATCTAGATGTGAATCCCTTCATGATGATGTGGCCAATGTGGAAGGCCTACCCAACTATGTTAGCAACATGTGTGTCTAACGAACGGTTAACAACAACACGTGTCCCCAGATCACTGGTAACCCCCTCCGTGTTCAGTGGACTGCCACCTATATGGTAGCTCGGGGTAACCTTGTTCATCCCGAAGGGTATGCCTATGCATTTCCTGGCATTTAGCTGTAGGACATGTCTCTGGTACCACTTATCCACATCTGTGAGGCACTCCTGAAGGATATCTGTGTCAGATGTGTGTCTGACCTTGGCATCCGGTTTGCAGTCGTATGCAAACATTGTCACCCATAACCCCCCTGTGTGTGCGTGTACATTGGAAACGTAGATGCTGGAGATAGTGGACCCAGGACTGAGCCCCATGGGACACCACCTGTGACTGGCTGTGAGTATGACATGGCGCCAGCAACTATGGCCATGTGTGTTCTGTGACCTAGCCCGTTTGCAACCCATAGGGCGATGTATGGACTTACATTCAAGATGACGGGTTTATCAAGTATACCCGAGGGGGGTATTGTGTCGACGGCCTCTGCCGGGTTGAGGTAGGCTGTATGGACTCAGCAATGGCCTTGGTGACTGATTCTACAAAGTGAAACACGTGTAAAGGGCATGATCTGACTATGACCAAGCTAAACTGGGTTGTATCCAAAGTATGCGGGTCCCCTATGTCCTCATCTATGTGTCCCATTATGATCCATCTCCATGGCTTTGCAGATAAGGCTTGTCAAACTAATGGTATGGTAATACCCAGGGTCAGTGGAGGCACCATCTATGTGGAGTGTGACTACAGTCGCCCTGTGCTACTACTCAGGCACGTATCCTGAGGTGAGGCTAGGATTACACAGCTGTCCGAAGTGTGGGTTAAATTCCCCATAGAGTTCCCGGAGTGCACAGCTGGGACACCATGTGGACCCATGGATGTTGTGTTAACTGCCTTGGGGCCGGATGTGGGTAATGCTGGACATACCAATGGCAGACGTGCCACGTTCGAGTCCGATGCCCAAGGGACCACACACATAGCCGGCCTTAGGCATAGGCCAAGCAGGTAGCCGCCTACGGTGTTGCTATACTCGGGGCACCTTTCCAGACTCTATGTGGTGTAGGTAGACCAGGAGGGGGGTAGCGGGTGACGTATCGGTGGCAACCTCTGCCTAGGTCACCACTTACCCTAAGGCCACTCTTCTCGTGGGTAATACAGCAGTACCCACACCTAGACGCGGGTCATCGCTAGGGTCATTGCTAGTATGGCACATCATCTACGTAAGGAAGGAAACCATATATCCCCAGACAGAATGGCACAGCATAATGCCTGTTCGCTGGCCAAAGGCAGACATACGTCACCCGCGTCGGTGCGGACGTACTGTGCGAGATGTCCGTTAACAATGCCGACAATGTGTCGCTTTGTGAAACAAACTCCACAGAGACATTCAATAATAGACAACGACGGACAACCCGATGTCCTCGTGTCTGAGCTGTTCAACCTGTTACGCCATGTTAAATGTGTGTAGCACAGCGAACCGGGCCAAAAAGCAACGGACATGTCTGTGGCTCAGTGAGCGCCGCCACGCAATGTCAAACCCTTGTAATATTGCGACACAGCCCATACATACCGAGGGTTAGTAATGGCAGTAGGTTACTCGATCAGACCGTGCAATTAGTATAACGAGATCTACAACGGATACACCGGACATTCGGCGCACAACGGTTAAGACTAATTGGGGGCCGTGACATAGTACCATGGACACGGACAAACGTGCCCATGTGACTCATCTAACATTCGTACAGGGTCAGGGCGGTCCCGCACTGTGGGCGGACAAGAA